>NC_051100.1:642580-955875 GCF_901709675.1 Syngnathus acus
CAGATCATTCCATTTCATAGTTTGATCCATTTTTGCGCGTTCATCCAGACAAGGTATTTGCCGTGTATGTTATGTAGTACGTATGTTAACAAAAAGAATCCACATCATTTTCGGTATCCGTTCATAAAAATGCAAAAACCACTCAATAAAATCTAAAAAAAAAAAAAAACGACTATCAACGTACATTTTATACATATGCAGTGTACATTTTATATCGGCAATGCACTTACTTGGTCACTTGAGGGAATACTAAAAGTGGTTTGCGATGACATTTTGCCTGCACGTCTGCTGAAGTATTTGGCGGCAGGCTTGTTTCTCCCAGACACTTTCAACCCAGGTCATTGCATTCTATCGCTTCGCCACCAGTTGGCACTAAATCCGACACGCTGTCCTTTGAATAGAAGACATCTGCAAAAGGATTATCAAGCAAAGTAGCAGACTTGGCTAGAAGGACAGTCAGTCACACATGCCTTGAGAGGGAAACAATGAGGGACAAATCATGATTGACAAGAACGGCAATGAAACAATGCAATCAAAAAACAAGCACAACCATAAAAGCAGCCTCCAGCTTAAGCAATCATTCACATGAGATTTTCAAAAACTAAAACAAGGGCATGCGTGGATATAATACAGTACATATTAGACAGAGCCCACCCAGCAAGAAATGTCCACTTCCATAAAAGCGTCATGATGTCACTGAAAATGTCAGAGTATCTCATAACACCTCTGGACAGTAGACGTTGAAGAATAACTGTGGCTCTTTTGCAATTTTGGCTTCTTCTTTTTTTTATTCATTCCAATCCCTCATACAAGGGCTAGTTGTAAGAAAATGGAAGTTGAATTCGATATGGTTTATACAGAGCTAAGTCATATCCTTGCAGCATGACCGGGATTCTGTGAAGGTACTTTATGTCCATGGTCAAAAGAAGCCGTTGCAGTTGCTCATAATGCCACTTTGGAATTTTACGGCATGACAACAAGGTGACACAAAGAAAATCATTCTATCCCAATGTTGCTGCTTCTCTTCCACAGAGCACAACCACACACTGACTCACTCATTCAGACAAGCCTGTTATTTTTTTCAGACCCCCTTAGTGAGAGCTGCCTGGCTGGCTGACTCAGGGGAGGGAGGGGAGGGGAGGGGAGGCGCAGCACATGCCAAACACGGCATCGTGTGATCAAAAGGGTGAGAACATCACCATGACTGATCTCTTTCCTCTTCCTGCCTAACAAGGAGATTACACGACTTCTTCCATCAACGTCATTGTCGCGGAACAAAACTCTTAGCTTGCTCGCTCGCTCGCTCGCTCGCTTGCCGAACAGATGGCAGCAGCTCCAGGCCAGAGGTGGGCGAGGGAAATGAAAACTATTTACGCTTGTCTGAAAAGAAAACCAAAAAAGTTAGCACGAGTGGAAACTTTGCTCTTTTTCAAACCACTCATATAATTCACCTCCCAGTGGGAGGGAGGGAGGGAAGGAAGACAGCAGTGACGTCATCATTAGATTGGGCAGTCATGCTCTTTGAAAATGACTTGTGTATCTTCACTGGCTCAATGTTTGCGAGCTTTCATGGAGGCATTTCAACGCAATATACACGAGCTGGGTTTTTTTAAGAAAAGGATCTTGTGATGAACACTATTTGCAAAAAAAATCATTGCAAATTCCACTTTATACTAATCAACCTGTGAATGGTTTAGACATTGTAAAAACAATTGGATGAGAACAGGAGAATAATAACAACATCTCTTGAGTATGTAGTAGTATATAATGTGATCCGTCCTTGAAAAGCAGTCATGTATCAGAATGTATAGCACAAGGCCACATGGTGGCATTTGGAGCCCGATTTGTTGATATTGCAAGTCCAGACAAGAATCCACACAGAGTCAAAAGCCTCTGCCTCTTGGGAGTAGCAGCTACAGTACAATGCGGCGGCCATGGGATGTCAAAAGTCCAGTTGATCTGGCAGCCAATTCTCATTTGATGGTACCCCACCAGTCTGGTATATTGTTTTGATTTCAGAAACACGAGCTGGCAATTTGCGGGATACCCCCGAGATGGAACATTTTGTTTTCAGCGGGGTGCCAGATTTGCACAAATAAAGTCAAACAAAGGAAGTAAGAAATCCACTCATCTGTTCCTTCATACGTTCTTTTTCTATTGCTGACTTGGATAGCCATCATCTAATGGTATCCAGCTTGCCAGCGACTGCAGTTCAAAACCTGAGACTGAATGCTTTGTGGGAAAATATCCAAAGATGAATGAAAAGTCATATTCAAATCACCGTGAAGGACGGTTCAAAGAATCATTTACGAGCATCTCTTTCTGTTCTGAAATGAATATCCTTGCTTCACCCCTAAACTCTCGACTTGACTCTTTTATGAGGCTTCCGACTTAGACAACATCTCGTCAGTATCATTAAATGTCTGATTGCCGCTCATTATCCGCGCTCTTTTACTAGTACTTGTCACCAGCATGCTTTGAAAGCTACTCACCTTGTTTACAAGACATCTCTGAAAAGCATGGCATAGAAAAGATCACGTCATTAGCGGCTCCTCTGTCCTGTTTGCGGTGGTTGGCTGCCCGCCCCGTGGGCATGGCTTAATAGCGCAATCGCAATTAAAAAGAACATGACGCCAGAGCTTTTAGGGCCGGAATGAAGCCCAGGCACATTTAAGGACAAAGCTGTATTTCACACAATGGCAAAATCGAACCAACCGTCATATACGTAAATGACATACAGTCGAGAAAGAAACAATATCCCCAATTTGATCATTCTTACTCATCTTATAAGAGGTGTAATGATGATCATGATGGTTGCCATGAATCCTATTTTGTGTGCTTACGATGTGCAGGGTAAAAAGTGAGTTCCTTTTGAATGTCCATTGAGTGGATGAAACAAATTCCGAATCGCTTTTATCTTAAAATGCAATCTCTCAAAGTTTTCAACCCAATTTTACGGAGGCTCAAAGTGTTCTCTTAAAGAAAATGGCAAGTCAAAAATACTGCGCAAAGATTTCGAGGGAGCATGGATCAAATGCGAACTACGTTTTCTCTGGATTGCAATTTTACAACTTTGCCAACAGTTTTGTGGGCAGCAGTAGCTTTCGAATATTTTTGTTTTTTTTTCCAATCTAATGACGTTTAATAATGAATCACACCACATCTGTGTCCTTATCGCCGTCCGTCTGTCTGTCTGTCTGTCCGTCCTTGCTTTTCTCTTCTGATCTGTCTGGATTTTGTATTCCAGCTAACTGCATCCCCCAGTGCCAGAACGGAGGAATGTGCCTCAGGCCTCAGCTGTGTGTCTGCAAGCCTGGCTCAAGCGGCAAGGCATGTGAGCAGAAGACTGTGCCCACACACCCCCACAGCCTCAGCTCCAGCTCCAGCCACAGTCTCAGCCACAGCCAGCCTGGGAAAGGAGCGAGCAATGATCCCAACGCAGGAGCACAGTGGCCCATACCTCAGCAAGCGCAAGTGCCTCCTAACGCACCTCAAGCAAACAACATTGCCCAGATGAAATTGACAGTCAAGCCGTCCCCACAGTTTGTGAGGCCGCCGCATTATATCCAACAACACATCCAGCAACAGTAAGTCAATAAACATACACCTTTAATAGGCCAAATGCCTGTAAATCATCTTGTTGTTTTTCTTCGATTCGAAATTTTGGTTTCAGTGTGCGTGACCTCTTTTATCCTGGCGTGTCCAGATTTGAGCTCTCGGGTGGCTGTCCTGCCTGTTTTCCACGTCCCCCTGCTGCAACATGCCTGATTCAAATGATCAGCTCATCTGCAAACTCTGAAGAAGCGCCATAACCATCCTGATCATTCGAATCCGATGTGCTGCAGCGGGGAGACCGGCTGGACAGGGGCCCGAATTTGGACATTTCTGTCCTTTCATCCAGAAGGACATTTGTGAGGTCAGACGTAAGTGATGGTGCACGTGAGGGCCTGGCTCGCCATCTCTCTTCTGTTTGATGGCGTTGAGATCAGGGCTCTCCAGTCTTTGACTAGCAAACTAATCCTAGCATGCCTGACTTTGTGCGCTAGTCTGGCGCCAAAACATCACTGAGTCTGCTTTGGAGAGGATTTGAATCAGGTTTTGTTTCCCCTTTGGGAAATACGTACCATTAGAGTGGAGTGGCAGTCCGCTTTGAGGCTGATCCGCTTCAGCTGCAGCATTGGAGCCTTTCGGCAGCAGCGTTTGACCCTTTCCGTGGTCGGTCGGCCATTACGAGAGAATGAACCTGTCGTCGGTGATTTATAGGGTGGACTGCAGCGGTGGGTGGCGAAGAACATCTCGTCGCATTCCGGTCCTACCAGCGCATCTATAGCTAGCCAGCCCGACCGAGGCTGCCGCCGTTTATATGTCGGTGCGTTTGCTGTCACAATAGCAGCATTGACGGAGAACATTAGTGCTGGCTTTATCTTCTCACTTCTAATCTTGGCGATGTCGTCTGTGACTCATCGTAGGAGAATGGTTTCACTTTATTCATCGCAGTTGAGTCATTTGTTTCACTGTCTATGCAAAATAATCCCGGTACGCCACACTCATCATTTGACCAAAAATATATTCCGTCATCAAAAAGAAACCCTTTCCGACGGCCGCGTCGTAACGAATGATGCTCAGCTGGTGTCGGCATAAATGACTTTTTCAAATTGCAACTCCGCCCTCCCAAATTCCGTGGCCGTAAAGTTGAGAGTGACTGGGAAGAAGCAATGATGCGCAAAGCTTGTTAATTGCTGTTGAAATGACAAAAAAGAAAGGGGTTACAGCGTCAACTCCGATTTCGCATAAATAATGTCGTCATTTGATCGGTAACACTCTGCAGAGGTTACAGCATGAGCGCTTGCAGGGAATGACTTCTCCGAAACAATGTGAAACGAATCAGATCATGAACAAAATACACACCTCAATTGTTTCAAAACAAACTGAAGGAGCAGCACAGCTGGGATTTTTGTCAAATCTCTCACATATTGTCAATGGAAATCAAACAACCTTTAAGGGCTGAAGTACTCAGTTGTTTTCTCTTTAGACATGAAATGGTCGGTCCATCAGACATGTCAACTGGTATCTAATGTTTTCTTTTCTTCTCTTCTCAGAATCCGCTCTATGCCCATGCACCCAGGCCAGCAATATGTCATAAAGCCCAAATATTACCATACACACAGCACCCACACACAGACACACTTCCATCCTCAAGTTGAAAGGCCCATCCCTCTATCAGGGGCACACGGTGAGTCTTTGGCTGCTTTTCTTTTTTTTAGAGGAGATGATGTTCTCCTGCTGGGTGATGTTTTACAAGGTGCGGGATAAGTTTACAGCTGGGTGAAACGCTTTCCCTTCAGGGAAATCACTGTCAATCATGATGGATGCATTGTAGCGCTCTGCCACTTTCCTGTTTCTGCAAGAAAATGCTTCCTCGTATAGCATAGGCATCAGCACTGAGCCATTCCAAGAGTGCTGGCGGCCATCCTTCCCGTGACCGTTGGAGGCCAGGGACCGCAAAGAATCGGGCTCTGTGTCAGTGTTGGCCGCCAGTGACTCAGGAAGAGACAATAGTGTTATGTAGCGTGCCGCACGCGCTTAAGGTAGGTGCACACTGCGCTGAATGTCACGGGGTCGGTCGGTCGGTCGGTCGGACGCTGGGAGGGACGGACGGACGGACGGCTCAGGAATGACAGTGCTCTTACATAAGGTTGCTCAGCGACTCAACAGGAAGTTGCCTCGTGCCTTTTCCCACTGCTTTGGACATTATTACTTGAACCATGTAGTGCGAGTGTGTCAAGGAATTGTTCCAAGACTGAGTCCAGAAAATGGCAAATGGTAAAAGCATACACTAGTTCAGTCGAGTTCATCCGAGAGATGTTTTGCTTACAGTATTTGTCAGTCACTCTTGGAAGGACAGCACTTCAATCTTCATGATGTACTTAGTGCATATCCAAGTTATTTCAGCTCTAATAAGATATTTTCAGCAAGTGCTTCAGGACCGATAATTACAGAAATTGAAAAAGACGCTGTTGATTTGAATCTTCCATTTGTCGGTTAACCTGAAACACTCAAGCGATAAGAAAAAGGAGCTGACACCTCATGTAATGATACGTTCCACTTATTTGAATGCCGGGATTTCATGAGGGAGGGGGCTTTGCATTTCTGTGACTCAAAGCAACACAATGGCTCTTCCTCTTTTTGCCAGTGGGCAACCACACAGGGAGGATCAAAGTGGTGTTCACTCCCACTATCTGCAAATTGACCTGTGTGGGAGGGAGATGTCACAACAACTGCCAGCAGGGAAACACCACAACAATCATCAGCGAAAATGGCCATGCCACTGATACTCTGACGGCACCCAACTTCAGGATAGGTAAGTCATTACCAGGCCTCAAACTGGGAGCTACAAATACACTTTCTGCCAGTAACAGTATTGGCGACATTCCGAGAGACCGGCAAAAATCGTGTCTGAAATGATTATTTACAATGAATGATATCCATCCATCTATCCATCCATCTATCCATCCATCTATCTATCCATCTATCCATATCCATCTATCCATCTATCCATCTATCCATCTATCCATCTAGCTATCTATCTATCTATCTATCTATCTATCTATCTATCTATCTATCTATCTATCTATCTATCTATCTATCTATCTATCTATCTATCTATCTATCTATCTATCTATCTATCTATCTATCTATCTATCTATCTATCTATCTATCTATCTATCTATCTATCTATCTATCTATCTATCTATCTATCTATCTTCACATTCCAAGCCCACGTTGGCAATGAAAAGCTGTGAGATCATTGTTGCTGTGATCCTCATGAACTTTTTCAAATGTTATGCTTTGCATATTTGGCTGCCGGCGTGGAGTGAGTCGCCATTCGTCTGCTGCACTTGTCTGGGCTTGCTTCATTCCTTCTGCCTTGCTTCCCTTTCTTCCTTATGTAGTATGTGTGCGCGTGTGCACATCTGAGCTACGGATGGATGGGACTGGGAAGATGAAAGCTTATTTGGTCAAGGCCGCTTACAAAGAGTCAAGAGACAATAAATAACTCCTTCCTTTCTTGTTTATCCCGCTCACATGATGAGAGAGGTCAAGAGAGATGATTTATGCTACAATGGGATCCGTTGAGGCCATTTCCAAACTCCAAATATCAGCCCAGTGAGATCATGTTGGTGATAGATGTTTCAGAGAAACAATGGAAGATAAGACCAAACAAAAATAGGCCAATGTATGAAGAGATTTAGCCGATTGTCATCTAAGCATGTGGTGAGAGTCGAAAATGACCCACGACCACGATGAGCAATCTGTGATTGATTATGATTTTGCCGATCGCTATATGTGGCCTGCTCGAGAGTCTGGGAAAGCCATCTTAGCATTTCTCTGACATGTTTCCAGCTTCTCTGACATTGTTTATATGAATAGCAATCTGTTTTAACGCTAAGCCCCGAAAATGGGCAAATGGAAATTTGCTTTGATGTCGCACTAATGATGCAGTGAACAAACACACACATGGCAAAAATGAGAGTGTATATTGAAATAGCAAAATGTGCAGAGCTTAAGCTGTTTTGTATTTGAGAAGTAGAAAAACATGAATACTAAAAAAGGATTCCCAACCCTAATTCCTGAGTCGGTGCCTTGGCTAAAAGAAGAGGAGAGAATGTAACAGTACTTGAAGGCAAACATGTTTATGCTTGTGCTTTCCTCTCCCTCAGTGGTGTGTCATTTGCCTTGTATTAACGGCGGCAAGTGCAGTGCCAGAGACAAATGTCAATGTCCTCCAAACTTCACTGGAAAGTTCTGCCAGATTCCACTTCAAAGTGGACAGCATCAGCCCCAGCACACATCAGGCAGCTCCACTCAAACTCAGGTCCATTCCACACACACGTTGCCTCTGACCTACAGCAATGGGCAAAATACGGGTGAGTCAACCATAAACTTAATGTCATCAGCCCATCCATCGCTGGTATGGTGATGAATTGGAGCCTCTTGATCAGTTTTCAGTCCCAACGTTGTCAACATCCACATTAAACATCCTCCCGAGGCATCCGTGGAGGTCCACCAGGTATCTCAGCTGGACGAGCGAGGTCCCCAGTCGGGATCGTCTTCATCCTCCAGCTACACTTTCCATCACACCCAAAGCCACCAGAAGGTCCAGCACCACGGCTACAACATTATCTACCCGGGCCAGCACGGGGACCAGACGACTCAGTACCAACCTGTCTCCTCCAAGAATACGTTGGGCCGCTGCTTCCAAGAAACTGTTGGGAGTCAGGTAAGCTGTCAGTCCATCAAATAGGAGAGATTTGCTCAAAATGGCCATTCAAGGCAGACCTTCTCTTCTGTCTGGATATATGCTTCCAGTGTGGGAAAGCTCTCCCAGGGCTGACGAAACAGGAGCAGTGCTGTGGCACCGTGGGAACATCGTGGGGTTTCCATAAATGCCAGAAGTGTCCAAAGAAACCATGTAAGTGCAGCCATGAAAGAAAGAAAGAAAGAAAGAAAGAAAGAAAGAAAGAAAGAAAGAAAGAAAGAAAGAAAGAAAGAAAGAAAGAAAGAAAGAAAGAAAGAAAGCGTTTCAGGATCAGGCACATCACTGAGTAAACCAAAGTGATGCTCTGTGATATGGAATCAGTGCGGATGACTTGTATGTGTTGTCTTTACACACAAACATTTTTTGAATCCCGCTCCCTCCTTATGGAAGAGGCTCGGGAAATGTCATTTCTCCAAGGAAAGCCTTCTTTGAACTTGACGCTCTAAATATCGTGGGACACTCGCGCTCCAAAATGTGGTCACCGATGGCAGGGATCAATCGCTTTAGGAGCTTAGCCAACAGTCAATGTAGCTGACCCTTTGCTTTTATGATTTTTTGGGAATAATCGAACTTACGTTTTCCCATTTTTTGACTCAGCTGCTATTCCTCTGATAGACTGCCCTCAGGGTTACAAGAAAATCAACAGCACTCATTGCCAAGGTAAGAGCTTGCAGCATATTTCTTCATTTCAATTATTTATTCATTGTCCTCACTTCCTTCATAATCAAATGACTTGATCGAAACAAAAAGGATGAAATGTAAAAAACAATTCAAAGAGTATTTTCAACCATACTTTTCTCCAGAGACCCAATAGAGGGTGCTACTGTCTCTTTTGACTCATTGCCATTTTATCGATGGACAGTTCGAGCCGCCGACGCGCGACCTCTGGATCCAAACATCTATTTTCGATGAGGCTTTGAGCCTATTTTAAACATATCTTAAACACTATACATTCCATTAAATAATACAGAGTAAATATATTGAGAGCTGTAATCTGTGAATGAGTATTCACAGACGAGAAAGTGAAACAATTGTGTACGTGTAATCTAAAATCATAGTTCAATTTTATGGAAATATATGATCATTCGAATCTGAACTGCTCACCACAACGAGGCCACAATGTCTCCTACCTGTGACTTGCATAAATCACCAATATTGGACAGTATTTGTTGCTGTTGTTTGCATTTGAAAATGGATCCATATTTTGTTGTCCAGATTTTGATGAGTGCCAGCTGCAAGGGGTGTGTCCTAATGGAAATTGTTTGAACACTGTGGGCAGCTATAGATGCACGTGTAAACCTGGCTACATCCCTGACCCCATGCTCACCACATGCATATGTAAGTATGCTAGTTACAAACTACAGGAAGATGCGACATGAATCAAAAGTGTAAATCTGGAATAAAAAGATGGCTGTCTTCAAATCTATTTCCACGCGATCAAGAAAAAGCCATGCTTTTAACATGCTTGATGCAATGCATATGAATTGAGTGCATGGATCGTGGACTGTTTTTTCCTCCCTGAAGCATGCACTGCAGGCAGACTCTACATGCCTCTGCATTGGCCTTTGTGACTTTGATGGAACGAACACCAAAGCAGTTTTCAGTGGTTGATTGCGTGCGTGCGTGCGTGCGTGCTTGATGCTAGCTTTGGACTGACATTACATGTGCAGTGATCATTAGCGCGGAAAGGGGTGCTGTCTGTATACGTAGCGTAGCGAGCGCAGCGTACGGGCCAAGAACGAAGGCATTTTGGCGAAAGGTACGTATCTGGCTGCAATGAAGCGATTTATTTATTTAGTTTTTTCCACCAAACGGATCTTTTAGCCCAGTGTTTTATTTCGTCGCGAGGGATTTTCCCGTGAGGGTGAACAAAGGATCTATCCGGCCCACGTCACTATCTAATACTGGCCTTTAAAAGCCTTTTTAAATCCCCTTGGAGAAAAATATTTTCTCTGTTCCACTTTGAACAATTCCAGCTGTCATTGGTATGTGGAGATGTTTCATTGCAGCGTTTGACTTGGAAAGGCCAAACTAAAGCCCACTGCATGCCATGCCTTCATCTCCATCAGCGCTTGGCTGTAATGCACGTTGATGTTTCTTGGTGTCTTTCCTACGGCGTGCTCTTTTGTCTTTGAACGTGTTTACGGGCCGCAAAATATTGCCTTTTCCTATTGCGCTCTGCCGTTTTACGACAATGACGCGATCGAGTTTCATATGTGTATTTGTTGGTGAAGGGGACTTGTTTGCTTCTTCTCTTTGTCATTTCTTCCCGCTCGACTCCATGGCATCTGCTCTGCTCCTCTTTGTCCGCCCGCCCTCCTGCACACGTACCTCCTCGGCCAACATAGCTGCCGCCGCCGTCCAAGAGGAGAAGGGGGCTTGCTTCCGTTTGGTGAGCTCAGGGAGGCAGTGTTTGCACCCGGTGTCGGCTCAGCTGAGCAAACAGCTCTGTTGCTGCAGTGTGGGCAAAGCCTGGGGACCGCATTGTGACAAATGTCCTCCTCCGGGAACAGGTAAGCCCCCCCCCCAGTTCATGACCCAAAAGGCTCAATTGTCACTTGTGGCAAAGCCATTTCGACCACCACAAGGCTGCCGTAATGGGCAGTTGTTGTTGTTGTTTTTTGCCTTCTTGTATCCATCCAAATGCTGTAGCCAGGCCTGCCCACTGATCAAGTGTAAACATTTGGGAAGCTGCATGCTTTTTCGCCCCCCCACCCCCGTTTCACAGCTTGGCTTAGTAGTTGCTTTTTCGTGTCGACTACCAAACGCTTTCGCTGTACATTAGTTGTATACTTTTGCCACTGACCCTCCATTTCCCTTTTCCACAAGCGACTGTCCGATTGAAACATACTGCGTTATTTCAAACGGTTTGTTTAGAAATGATATCAAAGATGTCAACACAATGGGAACCATTCATTCTGTCATTTGAAGTACCATTCAAAACATATTTCATGCAATTGTGCAAATATGATCATGTCTATGGTAAATATTTGCTGCTGCCGCCGCTGCTGCTGTTGTTGTTTTCCTGTACAGCTCTGTTTAAAGAAATTTGCCCTGGCGGCATGGGCTACACTGTTCTCCCAAATCCGCCCGTCAAACAACCCGTTACAGTCCAGCAGACAGCCAGTGATGCGCTCACCCCCCATCCCTTGCCAACACCAGAAAAACCCGTAATGGCTTTTGGGAAGCCAGAGAGAGCGATTCTACCAGGTGAGTCTATCGTATCAGATATCATCATCTGTATTGCAAACAAAAAGTACATTTGGAGATTCGTATCAAGTGCCCTGCAATGCATTGGCTGGCGACCAATTCAGCTGGGACTTTGACAGCTAGTGCAGAAGCATTTTTGGCCCACTCACCTTGACATCATTGGATGGCTAATTAAGGTTTGAAGGCATCCTTTAGTTCTTCGGAGTCCACATCCTTTTTGTCACTTTGAGGACACTTGGCATGACTTGCCTTCCCGGAAGAAAATTGTCCCACGGGCCTCGTGATTTATGAAAATGCAATTTGCTATTCCAAGACAGGGATACAAATTGCATCTATTTAACACGTTCTCTTTTTTGTATTTTGCGGTTGCTAGCAACCACTGCCCCAGATCAGGTAGGTTGCAATGAGACAGCTGGCATGCGCAAAAGCTGCTGCCGCCGCCGCACTGGAGCCTTTGCATGGAGTCGGATACCAAATTGAACAAAGCTTTTCTTCAGTTGAGCACCATTCATGGCAATAAGTCACCTCATGGGTTCCACTATATGTATTGGAATGTGTGCAAGCCAGCAGGCTCCTTGCTGAAACGCTCATTCTTGCTCAGTGACTGAGGAGCAGTCGCTTGGTTATTGCTCATCTTCTTAAGGAAGGGCATGCATCTTGCATGGCGAAAGCTTGATGCGCTTCTGGTGGAAGCTGAAATGCTGGATTGAAAAATCTGCCCACCTTATCTTTTTTTGGGATTGTTCTGTGTTTTGTCGTTGAAGGAGCTGGTAGGACCTGCGGTTAGTAATAGGCCAGTCAGTGATTCCGTTCTACCCCAACTATCTCCAGGTGTATCCACTGTCAAGATGAATGCAGCTTACCCAGGTGTCTGTCTAACCTTATACACAAATGGAAATCGATATGTACTTTTGAAATGTGTCTATATTATGTGCGGTACTCACCTAAATGGAGAACGCCGTTGCACTCAGTGGGAGCAGTGATGCTGACTTTGGCTTCTTTGCTTGCGCCATCTTGGGGTATATTGATCAACAGTAGTAGTAGTAGAACAGTAAGTAGCTCACTCTGGTGTTAAAATTAGAAAGTGCAATACACTCGTGGCGCGGCCGGCCCATATTAAATTCTGTTGACGTCTTGCGGGCCGTAGTTTGGACACCCCTGCTTTAAGGATAGTCCCAAAATATTCCAAACCAACCATCCAGTGCAACGACAGGGAATGTCTGCTTGAGGTTGCTTAATGCAAACAAAGGCACTCCCGCAATTATTCAATCCAAATGTTCACATACTGTGTCAAAACATGGAAGCAATCCATTGAAAGGACCTTTGGGGATCAGGAAATCAAATGGACTCAAGTTTGATGCAGGGGCCAAAGTGTCCAAACTCAGAAGTGACTGCTTTCAGCAAGTGTACATTCATTTGTGTCTTCTAAATTGGACAGAGGTTGTTGAGCAGAGTTCCCCGCCTGTTCCAGTGGAGATTTTCCCTTCAAATGCAGGCCAAGACATTGCACCAACTATATCTGCAGGTATGGCTGCACCACTTATGTGTATTTATGACTCAATATTTGTAAAAACAAGCCAACCTTGATTTTCCTGCCCGTGCAAGCTTGTTTGGGAATTTGCCATCCAGGGCATTCCCAATTGAAATAGAACAAGCCTTGGTCTTTCCATAAGCGCCCCCCTTTTCTAACTACGGGCGTCTGCAAAAATACCAAATGAAAGGAAACGCCACCCATGCCCACAATGACTTGCGCTGCTCATGACTCTGGAGGGAGCGAGGCCCTGCCCTGGTCTTTCTTTTTGCAGCTTTGCAGCTCGCGCTCATTGTAAGCACAAAGCGAACGAAAAACCTTTCATCCCGTCGCGTATCTGGTCGTTAGCATCTTCCAATTCTTCATTATCCTTCTACGATATGCCCCAAATCAATGTTGGAGTATGGGCAATGTAGGATGATGAGCTCATGACAGGATTTGCTGCAATGACTTTTTCTTTTTCATGTGTAACAGAGGTGGACGAGTGCCAGATCAACCCTTATATTTGCGGCCAAGGGCTTTGTTACAACACAGCCGACGGCTACACCTGCCATTGCGATGACGGCTACCGCTTGAATCGTGCACTCGCCTCCTGCGTAGGTGAGGAGGAGAAAATGGCCATCAAGTAGAAAATGCCTTTCTTTTTATCCGGAGGGAGGGAGGGACAACATTCTATTTCCTATCGTAATTGTAGTCCAACTAGCACAAACCATAACATTCCCGACCGATTTTGAAGTTCAGTACGTATAGTTGGCCACAAACATCATAAGGATCCCGAGATTTAGGAGATTTAGTTTTAGGACTTAGTGCCTTGTGAATATTATCACGAGAGAAACAAGTGAAATGTAATTCGTTGCAATGAATTAAGACTCAAATGAATGACCTTTTTTTTCGTCTCAAAACGTTTCTTCTTTTTCCCCTCATGTGATTTCTAAGCACATTCTGTTTGTTCAGATTTGGATGAATGTTTGGAGAAGCCATCTTTGTGCTCCGGTGGTCTGTGCCAAAACACCGAGGGTAGTTTCCTGTGTGTGTGTCCACAAGGATTCTTTGTTGATGAAGAGGGAACCACTTGTGTGGGTCAGTATGTGCACTCTTTCTTCCACTTTTTTATGAAGCACACTATATCTTTGAGGACACACGCCTTTTCGCTTGGCCGAAAACATTTACCAGCGCATTTCAAAAGGCACCTCTTGGATGTAGCCTTCGATTCGTGGCAAAAATAGGAACGAGGTTATGTTTGCAATTCAAAGACAAGACACAGACAATTGAGAAGTTGGCTTCTTTTGGATGACTCAGCAAAGCCTCCATCTTCTGAAGCACTGGTCTCACACACACACAACAAGTTCCACAGACCGCTCAAGTAGCGAGGGAATTAAAAGTCGGTGGAAATTTGAATGGAAGCACGCTGACCACACAGTTACTAAAATGTGCACCTCCCTGTTGCCTGCTCGCTCGCTCGCTCTTCCTCTGATATAAATATGAGGTAGTCAGTCATTATGTGGTTTCTTGCCTGCCGATTCAACACAGAATTCCCCAACCGCAAAGAGGAAACTGATTTGGAGCTGTAAGAGCAAACTAGCTGATGGTCATCACCCCAAAACCTCTTCCGTAGTGGTGAGAAAAGGATACGGTTCGAACTTTTTGAGGCTATGTTTTGGTTTCTATACTTTAAACAGATGCAAGCCATCCATTGATTTATGACACGAAAACATTTTTTTCATGATCTGAGCAGAATGACCAATTCACAGCGTAAAAACCTCGGAGCAGAATGAACAATTCAGCTTCTTACATTTTCCTGAAGCAAGCACTTTGCTATACCGGTTGTCAAAATATGGTGCTTTATTCCTTTGGCTTACTCTCACAAGTCAGTCGACATGTTTTCCAGCCAAATGGTGTTTTGATTTTCAGTGTTTTATTTCAACATCTTCTATCAATGTACAAACCTCATTGTACCCAATGCTGCAATGTCTTTTTGCTAATATCACAAAGTTGCTAGCTCAAACACGACAGCACAATTGCTTTGTCACGTGAGGTCATACTCAAAGTCGTTTGTGATGATATTTTGCTTGCACGGCTGCTAAAGAAATTCAAAATACACTGGCTTCAAACTCAAATCATCGCATTCTAATAGTTCACCACTAGATGGCACAAAATTCTCCACTGTCCCTTTAAATAAATCAATACCAAAGTTAAATGCAACCGAATTGCACTTGGAATGTGCCACAAGAGTTAGCCTCAGTGTGATACGAGTGGGATTCTACACTTTGAGAATCATCTCTTTGTTTTGTACTACACAAAATAATGTCAAAGTGATACTTGCCATTAGTTATGGACTTTTGGCTTTCGACAGATATCAATGAGTGTGCAAACAAGACAGTGTGTCCATCTGGCATTTGCATGAACATCCCCGGGGCTTACAACTGCGGCTCTTGCCCTCCTGGTTTCTTGGCGCGGGGAGGCCAGTGTGTAGGTGAGTGAGTGCGGGAGCGCATTTTTATTCTTATGCTTCCTATGCACCTGAAAGACAATCTCATTCATTTGAAATAGTTTTTCTTTGGTCTCCGCTTGAGCTTACGTGACCAAGGGGGTGGGTGCGTGCGTGCGCTGTGAGGTTATGGCTTCTCGACACTGCGAGGAAAGCCAAGCCACTGCGTGGAGGCGGTGACAGGAAAGAAATATACCATGCTGCTACAGTGTCAGTCATTTCTAGCCCTCAACGACACAGCTCACAGATGTTTGCACATAATTGGGTGTGCGGGAGTGGTGCTAAAAGTAACTGCACCAGTAAGGGTGATGACAATGTCTTTTCACTAGATTACTGCACAGCCTCTACAAAGGTGAATTCATTGATTATGACTGGTGGTTGCACTTTTCACAGTAAGGTATTTCAATGCTATGCCGGGCTATAGCAAATTGAGCAAAGAAACTCAAAAGTGACTGATTTTGCAAATGCATGCTTGATGTTACATGATATCTTTGTTTGTTGTTTTCAGATGTAGACGAGTGCCAGGATCAACGTGTGTGTACCAGGGGTCACTGCGTGAACACCGACGGCTCCTTTATCTGTCAATGCGGGCCGGGCTTCAGGGTGTCTCTGTCTGGTGACCAGTGTGACGGTACAGTAAAGTCCTAGCAGTGAAAACAAGATCACATCATATCATGAAAATGTAATCTCTCACTAACAGAGAGCTTAAGTCCTAACCACAGTCAATATTTGCGCCTTTGTGGCCGCTGCAGATGTGGATGAATGTTTAGAAGACGACCAGCCCTGCAAGTCCATAGGGGAGTGCGTTAATAACATGGGCTCCTACACATGTACCTGTCCGCCAGGGTATCGACAGATGGACGGCACCAGCTGCACAGGTTAGTTAGCAATCTCTCTCTGACTGTGTCAGGTGTGGACACATGATGTTTGTTTTCTGGCAGATGTTGACGAGTGTGTAGATGAGCCACAACTGTGCTCGCCCCACGGCCAATGTCTCAACACAGAGGGATCTTATGTGTGTGCGTGCGGGAGTGGATTCACCGCTCCTCTTGATACACCCTCCTGTGACGGTAAGGTGTCAAGTGCAGATGCAAAGCTGTTCGAATTCAAGTTTCTTTTTTCTGTTTAACATTGAGGAATTGTATTCAGCATTTCAACCAACCTCATTAAAGTCCACCTGTGAAAAGAAGTCTAAAAGGGGCTTTAAGTTTGTCACAGGCATCAATTGTAACTCGTGTTTTTCAATCAACAGATATCGATGAGTGCGGACTCAATGAGACTTTGTGTAGTCCTCATGGTTTTTGCGAGAATAGATTGGGTTCATTCCGATGCCTCTGTGACCCGGGCTACCGGGAAAATCAAGATGGCCAAAGCTGTGTGGGTAAGTCTCCCATCTTAGAATCACGTACACGATATAAGCTCCTGCACAATAATAGTATGGCAACATGCCCCAAATGTTGATCTTTTTAAATGATCTGGCATCTGGCAGTCGTGCTAGGTTGCACCTAAATTTGGTCCAGCCGGCTGTCTTGGTCAGTGCAATGCAGTGCCAAGCCTTCACTGCACTGCGGCGACAACAGATGGATTCACTTACAAACAAGCACACAACCGTGCAGCGGCCGGCGGTGTACCGCTAATCCTTTAAAATGCTTCTCGTCTCGACTCGACTAGCCGCCGTCTTTCCTTCCTTCCTTCCTTCCTTCCTTCCTTCCTTCCTTCCTTCCTTCCTTCCTTCCTGACCATCTCGCGCCTCCTTGACACTTCTGTTTTCGATTATTTTCCCTCCACTCGAGTCTCTCACGGTCTTTGTGCGGTTTAGCCCTTTGCAGCCCGTCAAATCTCCATCAGCATTTCCTTCTCAAATATGCTACGTTCAACTTCAACATGCAATTTCATTCGAGGTTCCGTGGTCTGCACAGTCATGAGAATAAACCTGTCAAGAAAAGGCAGGAAGATTAACTGTGGCGCTCCAAATCAAGGTCAGCGACCTGAGTGCCACACTCTCTCTCAATTGAAAGGTTTCTTTGTTAGAAAAGAGGACAGGCTGCAGAACGTGTGTCCAATTGTTAAGTAGCCCAAAGAAACGGACCCAAGACAAATGTCCCCAATGGAATGTCAACATTCGGTCTTCTTTTGACACAGCGATTGCATATTGATGAAGTCATGTTCTTGAAATGTGTCCAAAATAACATCAGTGCATCCGATTTCCATTCCTCGTCCTTGACATGTTTATAGGACTTGATTGGTTAAATGTAGTTGCTTGGACGCCATTTCCAAAGTGTTGAGTACAAGCCGCAAGTATTTATGCCCATAAAATGTTTGTGTCTTTCACGTTATCACGATGGCTTGTTGAGGCTGGAATCCAATTTGGAATCAGGTGGTGAATATTGGCGCCGTATATTACTCGGATGGTAGGCGTGAATCATCAACAGTGTACTCAGCCACGCTGGCATTATTTATCGTCAAGGTCATGTGTCGACCAAAGGCACGCCGCTATTAGGAAGTGACAAACATGGAGGACAACAACAGCACAAGTATTTATTGACGCAATTGTCTATTTGAACGCTTCTTCTACAGATGTGAATGAGTGCGAGCGGCTGAATAGTGTCTGTGGAGAAGCTCAGTGCGTAAACACTGACGGTTCCTTCCTCTGCGCGTGTCCCAGCGGCCAAGAGTATAATGTGATGGTCGCCAGATGTGAGCCCGTTCCCACAGGTGACTGACTCATTTCGAGCTTGTAGCTTGTGCATGTCAAGTACTGGATTGGAAATGTAGATGAGCTTGGGGGCACACACCATTTTTTGGGGAACTTCCAGTTGTGGTCATGCCTTTGTTGTTCCATTTGCCTAAACTACAAAACTTGTTTGCCTTTCAGTCTCACCGATAGAGCGTAAGGAGTGCTACTTCCATCTGAATGATGAGAACTTGTGCGAGAGTGTGCTTACCAGCCACGTCACCTTGCAAGAGTGCTGCTGCACGCTGGGAGCTGGCTGGGGGGACAACTGTGAGGTTTATCCCTGTCCTGTCAATGGCACAGGTACGTATTCAGGACTGCAAATGACAGAACAATAGGCAGTACCAGGTGCATCATAGTCCCATTTGAAAAGAATTCTAATAATGGATGGATGGATGGATGGATGGATGGATGGATGGATGGATGGATGGATGGATGGATGGATGGATCTGGCTCATTTCAGACCAGTTCAACCAGATGTGTCCATCTGGAAAAGGATTTATCCCAAGTGGAGATTTGCTTTATGAAGTCCCAACAGCCGAGAGTTACAAAAGTAAGTCATAGCTGACATTTGATCAAACCCCCTCCTGAATTTACAATGGATAAAATGAATCCTTGAACTTGTTCTTTTTTTCCAGATGCAGATGAGTGCACACTGTTCGGCCAGGAGGTGTGTAAAGGAGGCTTCTGTCAGGACACCGTGGGCAGCTACGAGTGTTACTGCAAGACGGGACAAGACTACGACCCTGCAAAACTGGAGTGCAGAGGTGCGTGCTTGCCTGCCTGCCTGCCTGCCTGCCTGCCTGCCTGCCTGCCTGCCTGCCTGCCTGCTAGCCTGCCTGCGTGGCTGCCTGCCTGCCTGCCTGCCTGCCTGCCTGCCTGCCTGCCTGCCTGCCTGCCTGCCTGCCTGCCTGCCCGCCCGCCCGCCTGCCTGCCCGCCTGCCTGCCTGCCTGCCTGCCTGCAGCACAAAGATTGTTTTGGAGGTTGTACTTTGCAGATGAGTGTGGTCTTTATCATAAAGAGAGCTAAGTTCAGTCAAAGCTCAGGGTTCAAATCTCAAGCCTTTTTTTTCTTTTTTCATTGTACTGCAGGCAGGTACGTAGGTCCCAAAATAATCCAAGTTGTCTTTTGTCTCTGATTCTTTTCCGGCAGACATAAATGAGTGCCTGGATGAGTCAGTGTGCGTTGGAGCAGAGTGTTTGAACACGGAAGGCTCCTACATTTGTTTCTGTAATCATCCCATGGTGTTGGATCCCAACAGTAACAGCTGCATCTTTGTCCCTGATGTGGCTGGTAAGATTTTCTTTCGCCCACCTTCATATTTTGGGAGAAATTGTGTGTGCATGTATCCCTGCCTGCCTGCCTGCCTGCCAGAGCAACACGAGGTGGGGCAGATGGACTTCCAGGGTATCTGCTGGCAGAAGGTGACAGACTCCATGACGTGCACTCTGCCGCTGGGTGACGACAGGAAGACCACGTTTACCGAGTGCTGTTGTCTCTTTGGAGAGGCCTGGGGAATGGACTGTGCATTGTGCCCTCCCAAAAGCACAGGTACGCGAAGCGAAGCGAAGAAACCTGCAACGCGGCACACGATGAACACGACGACACCTTTAGTCTGTCGCAGCATCTGGTTCTTCATCTGGTTATGCGGGCGCACGAATCACAAATTGGTTTGATTTGGTCGGCTTTTTCTTTGTGCCGTTTTAGCGGATTACGCCTCCATGTGTAACCTGGCCGGGCGGCATCCTTACGGCCGTGACGCCCTTGTCGCTGGTCCGCTCCATGAATATGAAGTGAGCCCAGACTATTCACCATCGCCAGACGACAATCCTGCCCTGCCGTTTTACGACCATGAGGAATGTCAGTGTTTTTGCCTCTAACAGCAATTTTCTGCTACATTTGTCATTCAGTGCTTTGCTGCCATCTTGTGTGAGTAATGTTGCAGTTCTGCTGGTACGCCACATAACTTGATAATTGATCAGTCACAGTGGAATATCATTTAAGCCAGCCACCACCAATAATAATAATAATACTGATCACGAGTCATGGGCAATGCAGTGGTTGTTTCGGGCGAGCTCATTTTTTTTCTTTTTTTTTTTTTACCTTTGCAACAGATCCATTCAAGGCATTCGAGGGCTTGCGAGCAGACGAGTGCGGCATACTGAACGGCTGCGAAAACGGTCGATGCGTTCGAGTGCAAGAGGGTTTCACCTGCGAATGCTTTGACGGTTACACGCTGGACCTGCCCCGCATGGCCTGCATTGGTAAGACGAGCACCGGCAACATGGCTCGGCTGAAATGTGTACGTCATGGCTGACGCCGTGCCTCTCTCTGCTCCAGATGTAAATGAATGTTCCGAACTCAACGACCGCATGTCGCTGTGTAAAAATGCCAGATGCATCAACACGGTGGGTTCGTACCGCTGCGCGTGCCTTCCGGGATTCACTCCCTCTGAAAAAGCAAACTATTGCGTGGAGACAGTGACACGCCAAACTTCAGCACACACACAGTGATTGTGGATTGGATTGGATTGACTGGACTGGGCCACAAGAGACGCTCAATCGAACCCAAATGAGAAGCAATTTTGAGAAGAGCAGTTGAAAAGAAAATCTTTGATTCATTCACCAAGCAACATTAGTGAAATCTCCCCGCTTTGGTTGACAGCAAAATTCCCCCAAGTGCAAAACTCTTGAAAATGATCCCAACATTCTTTTTCTGCATTCCCCAGCTGTGAGTATTAAGACTGATTTCTTCTATTTAATAGATTTGCAATATCTATGATCTTTTGAAATATTGTTGAAATGAACTATAATGTATTATCTTCTAGATTGTATGTTATGATGTCTACAAGTATTCCACTTTCAATGCCTTGTTTGTGTTCTTGAAATGAAAAGAGTGCAGCGTGGTACCTCGAAAGCTGAACCCCAAATGTTTCAAGGGTCACACTGCCGCCATCGTAAAACGGATGTTGAGCATACAATCAATATGGACAATTAACCAGAGTTTCGAACTACCTGGCTAGCAAGTATATCTATCTATATCTATCTATATATATATATATATATATATATTTTTTATGATTTAAATGTGGGAGGGAACTGGAGTAACCAGAGTAAAACCCGCACAAGCATAAGGAGAACATGCAAAAGCCACAATGGAGCAGCCACGCCTGAGCATGGTCCGACAAGCATTTACGCGCCAGCAAGGGTTGGAATGCAAAAGGCGTCAAGCAAGCAATAATCATATGAGCCAATGCCAATAAGTAAACAACAGTTGGCTACCATTTAGGCATTATTAGCCCCAGTGAAAATTGTAATTATAGTAGAGTTTGACTTCTACAATTGCCTTAAACGTCTTGGCTCTGTTTTTGTCACAACAAGAAAAGGCCATAGATGAATTCATTGCATTCTCTTGTTCAGCATAATTCCTTAATAGTCTGTATTTGATTGACTCCAAGACACATTGCTAAATGACTATATGTATCGGTTCACGCCTTTTGAATATTTTCCCTCCAAAGCAACTCACTTGGTAGTCATCATTTGGCTTCAATTAAGGAACAGGTTTTGCGCATCTTTATTTATTTTCTCCATATGCCCTCCTCATAAGATGCATTACTTTCACATCACAGAGGACATTGTCCCAATAGCCAAAGTCCGTTGAAAGATGAAATATGGAGAATATCCACACAGTTGTATAAAATGATAGGAAAATGACCACAAAGACTTGGTTCTTTTGATATTGAGATTCTGTGAAGAGGTCAAATGTCTACTACCCTGTTTGATGAAAACTGGTGTCCAAAACACCACGGACGGACGGACGGACGGACGGACGGACGGATGGATGCAATGCAAGCTGGTCATTTTTGATCAATATTGAAATCGAAAGAAAGCCACTCCACTGTATTTGGGTGGCTGTGACATCAGTTAGCAAATTGTTAGGAAGGGCTCAAATAGTCGAAACCCAATCATGGGACTGAACAGAGTTTGGAGTAAGAAGACAGCAAATGGTTTTTGTAATTTGTACTGAATAAATACATTTCTTATATGATTTGGTAATAAATCACAACTTTTGATATTTATTGTTCTTTTTTTGATCAAAGTTGTTTATTGCAGGAATATGTTTATATATATATATATACGTATATACACGCATATATACGTATATATACACATGTATAGTATATGCGCACACACACACACACACAGACCCTGAGCGCCAATCTCCCCCTTTGAAAAAGTGAGACAATAAAAGTAGGGCTTGTATTCTTTTGGTCCAGGCTTCAGCAGGATGTGTGCTCACTGTTTTTGTTTAGGCAGACATTTTTAGAAGCCCATAGAGACAAAACAATGCAAACAACGTCATCAGAGAGGAATATGGGATGGGCTGACCCTCTCGCAGCAATCCAGAACAATGGAGACACACACACACACACACACACACGCACACATCCAATCAGCACTCCGTTTGGCAAGTGAGCAAGCGCAATAATAAACTGATGGGAGAATGACTCACTCAAAATGTTTTGCTCATTTGGAACTATGGTGCTTGTTAAATGAGTCGCAAATTTACGGACAAAGGAGCGAGCGGGCGCATGAGCAAGCGTGCATATTTTCACTAGGTTTGTCCGTTTCCTGCTTTGCTTTCCACTCCACCTTGTGTAGTCACTAAATTTAGCCCCGTGCAGGCAGGACGACTAAGTTGGGCAAACAATTGAAGGAAGTCTAATAGCCATTTGGACACACAAGTTACAAATAGGAATCAGCCAATGTGGAGCAGCAGTGTGGCTGGCCGCTGCTGGCACATGGAAAGGTAGACGCAGACTCAATTGAAAATATTCCCATTTGGAGCCAATGGCCTCTTCTGACCCTTGTTGTGGATATGCTTTAAACGCTTCATCATCATCCATGAGGTATGTGCAGTGTGGCTTCAGCTCCGTCGTCTTTATTTGACCTTGACAACTTTATAAAAGGCAGTAGGAAAGATAAGAATTTGAAAAAGCTCTTTGTAGCAGGAGATGATTGGAAAAGTAGCCAAGAGTATCGCTTCAATTCCTTGTTTGGCACGTTCAAACATGGCGAATAAAACAAAAACCTCTTGAATCTTCAACTTACTCTCTCCACTTCCTGTTGGTGGCACAAACTAATGAGTGGCCACCCTAAATTCAGTTTTGCCCTCAAATTCACGTTCATATAGAGATGAAGAAGCAATTCATTCCAATCTGCTGCTCAAAGCGTGCAATATTATTTCAGAATGATTTCATTGGCTGTCCAAATCGTGTTAAAATACAAAATACTGGTAAGTGCTGGAGTCATATCATCATAAGAACAGCATCTGCAGGAACATGCTGTACTTTCAACCAGATTGACAAACTTTAAAGAAGATACCACGTCTAAGATATGGATGGCGTCATGGTGTCCGAACGCTTGCTTCTGTTGTGCAACAGGAGACTCTTTTGTTCTTTTTATTGTGGTGGACATTTACTGGAAATGCAGTGGAACAGCATGGCTCTGGAGAAGGGACAATAGATAATAATTTGCACAGCATCGCAATTTATGACATCAGCCTTGGATTGGATCAATGTGTGGCCCCATAGTGGAGTGCAAAAAGGAGCCTCCCGGCTTCTTCTGTTTGGGATGGCTATTTTTATTCAGTTAGATATTCCACCGTAGTTTCAGCAAAGCTCCTGACGCTCAAGGTAACAGGCTATGAGTGTGTGTGTAGGGCAAATGATTGCCAACTCATGAATGATGCTTTCTGTCTTTAGTACTACACTTGCACAATGGTATCGTGAAACTCAGATTAGAGGCGAAAGATCTGGCCAGAAGGCTGGCTAATTGGTTTCCCCACAGATGAAGTCATGAGTGTACTATTCCGTTTTGACAAATATGACAAAAAGCACCCCTTTGATTTAGAAATGAATCTATATTTACAATTCCAGTGCTTTATGTGTGTGTGGTGACATTGCTGTGGTCCTGCCGCTTAGGTTGGCTGTGTTTACTAACAGGAAGGAGGAGGAAGAGGAGGAGGTCATATGGTGGTGTGCTCTCTCTCTCTCTCTCTGTCTCTCTCTCTGTCTCTCCACTCTATAAGCATTAACAGCTTGCACCAGTTCCGATCTGCTTTCCTGGCACTCGGCACTCTTTTCAGTGGGTAAGACCTATTTCAAACTGTCATTTGTCTTACATTTGTGGAATTGTGACCTTGATTCCTGTTAAGACTCAAGTCAGAGTATTGTTGGAGCTGTCTTATGCAGCTGTTAGCATATTGTTTACTCTAAGGATCCTCTTTGGTTGCGCTTGTAAACTGAAACTTGTTTTCAAGTCACTCTTGCAAATATCATTTGATAAGAAGTCCATTTAACAAGCACATGGTTTGAAGTCCAAGAAACAAGTTTGGTTTCAATATGATTAGAATAATTATAAGTCTTGGAGAAATATTGAACTGTGTGGCAAATTTGTCAAAGCGCACAAAAGGTCGTATTTGATAGACATTTAAAATGGACAAGCCAGGGTTGCCATGACAATGACAGAGCCACTCTTCTCATTTTCAAGATAAGCCAATGTAGCAATATGGTGATTTTGACGCTGTAGAAATGGCTCAATCTTGTTGCTTGAAATAGATTGCTCCTTCACAAGTGCTATTGTGGCTGTCTGAATGTGCATGTGTGAGTGAGTGAGTGAGTGTATATCGAGTACTTCCAAGCGGAGCGCCCGCCGCACAAGCGCGCACACAAACTGATGACGCATCTGCTAACCAGAGGCAGGGACACAGTGACCCATTGTAAAGCAGCAAATAACAAGTCATGCTAAAGAGCACAGCTGACTGTAACGTGTACACTCAAGCCATAAAAGAAGAAAAAATCAAATCAGCAGCAAGAATTAGCTTCATCTTTCAAAGGAAGATCAATCAATCAATCAATCAATCAATCCATAACCATAAATAAAGTTTTGAAATGAAACTTGCGAATTGCCCTCAGATATCAGCGTTCATTCATCCGAATGAATCGGAGTCTCGTTTGATATTGCTGTGAGTGTCACAATAAACAGATGGCTGACGTGATTATGAGCAGAACTTCCGTCAATGACTTTTTTTCTGTGATTTGGGGATGTGCAGACAAATACTAACACTATGAAGTGGAGTAGAGTGACTCTCAATCAAAAGAGCTTTGTTCGAGAAAAGCCAGCGCAACTGAGACTTTTTGTTGAACTGCCTGATACAAATCCATTTCCATTGGTCTATTATCTACAGCGCTTATCCCCGCTCGGGTCGCGGATGCTGGCCAAGCCAAAAGGCCAGCCCAGGTGGCCAGCAGGATTCATACGGAGAAGGAATATTCACACAATTCAGTCTTCCGTCACTTGACATCAGAATCAGAATTGTGATTTCGCACGATTTTGGAATGTCGAAATGTCGGACGACATACGTACGTAGGAGATCGAATGCACAAATGCACTTCCACACCACGCGGGAGGCCGGAGCTTGGATTCCAACCGTCAACCTAACAACTGTGTTGCGTAACCAAGAGCAACCATGGATGGATTTTGAGATCGTCATCTTGTCCTATGTATACATCGATGTCCAACTCCATCATTCGTGTTTGGGAGGAAGAGCTGTTGAAAGGAGGAGTAGCCGTATTGGGTGTTTGGCTTTCGTTGCCATCTTAATACGATGTAAACAAAAAAGTATCCATTTACAGTATACGCTGGCCAGAATTTCCAAGGTGAAGAGGAAAAATGATTTTCTTTCATGGCAGATGTTTCAAATGACCCTACAAAGTCTATTAGCATGAGTGCTTTTTGTGCAAAGAAAGTTCCTTTTGTGGTCGATGAGCGATAATGAGAGTTGGGTTCATTTCTCTCATCTCTCAGGGATACTTTGAGCGGTGCAAAAGATTGACTCTTGGACTCAACAACATGGGATCGTCGACACTGGGAAAGGCAGCTTCTCTTGATGCCCTCTTGAATGAATGCATTCATGCATTTGGTGAGCGCTTCCTTCCATTCAAAGCTGGTGTACCCGCATCAGTTTCAGCAAGACAATTTCATGCTATTGCCATTCCTATTTGTTTGAGAGATCGATTGTTGGTTGGAATGTCATTGTTCGTATTTCAAATCAAAATGTCAAATGGTCATTTGTTCACAGACGACAATGGCGAGCTACAGGCCAACCTTCCCCGCATGCTTCTGCTGATGCATCGCTGGTATGTTTCATCTTCAGAACTGGCTGGAAAACTTCTGATGAGATATCCCCATTCATAATAGAAGCAAGAGTGGGAACTTGTACTCCACTTGCTGATGGAGCAAAATGGCAGAAATGGAATGTGTTTGTCATGTTGCTGTTTGTTACCGTCGATTCAAAGTTTTCCAATCCGAAATGGTCCTTGACAAAAATTCTACGTATCGCGACTGCGACACTGATGACTGCCAGAAAACAAGACTGAAGATTTGTTACTTAATGAGGTAACGCCGTCACATGGGCACGTCTGTCGTACGTGGCTTTGCCTTTTCTCATCAACCTGCAAGCCAACTTTTTCTTTCTTTGCATTTCACAAATCATCACAAAGTCACAGATGTGTCATGCTTTTTTGTGTTCAGGTACTGGATCGGGACATTCCCTGCAGAATTCAACCTGGACTTGGGTCTGATACAGATAACGGAGGAGTTCAGGGAAGTTGCTGAAAGGCTCAGCTGTGACAAGCATTTCAAACTGATTGACATTTCCACCATGTAAGTAATGGCGCTTGTTTTTTGGAATGGATGGACAGATTCATTCTTCTTCTTATTTCTAAGCATTGTCAATGCTTCTCGCAGTCCTTCGTATGACTGGATGCGCAAGTTGACGCAGCGTAAAAAGCAGGTGAAGAAAGGGAAAGCTTCGCTCTTGTTTGACCACCTTGAACCCATGCAGCTTGCGGAACATCTGACTTTTTTGGAGTTTAAATCCATCAGGAGGATCTCGGTACGTGCAATTTTCTTTCTTTCTTTCTTTCTTTCTTTCTTTCTTTCTTTCTTTCTTTCTTTCTTTCTTTCTGTCTGTCTGTCTGTCTGTCTGTCTGTCTGTCTGTCTGTCTGTCTGTCTGTCTGTCTGTCTGTCTGTCTGTCTGTCTGTCTTTCTTTCTTTCTTTCTTTCTTTCTTTCTTTCTTTCTTTCTTTCTTTCTTTCTTTCTTTCTTTCTTTCTTTCTTTCTTTCTTTCTTTCTTCTTGTTTGACAGCCTCTGGAATACAGGTGGAACAACATTCTGGTCCAGAGCAGGCTTCTCATCATTTTGCAGTGACTCCAAATTGCATGACTTTAGCCTCTGGAGGTTCCATTGTGCATTTGTTTGAAAGCAACATTATTCCTCTTCGATCGATCGAATGAATGACGATTGATTACTAATGATCAATTGTAATCCATTGCCTATCCTTTTGTTGTGTCTCCAGTTCCCTGATTACAAAAGCTATGTGATCCACGGTCGTCTGGTGGACAATCCAACACTGGAACGCTCCATTGCTCTGTTCAATGGAGTTTCACAGTGGGTCCAACTTATGGTGTTAAGCAAGCTGACACCTCTAACCAGGGCAGAGGTTATCACCAAATACATCCATGTGGCTCAGGTAAGCCAGCCACACAAAAGGTTGTTGTTTTAATATTTCCAGTGCAGTGCCATCATCATCATCATCATCATCATGATGATATCGGTGCCATTTGTTCCATCAAGTCACGCACACTCATTTAGACAAATGACTGTTTCCCATCAGAAACTTCTTCAGTTGCACAACTTTAACACTTTAATGGCAGTGGTGGGAGGGCTGAGCCACAGCTCCATTTCTCGTCTGAAGGAGACGCAATCGTATCTCTCTGCCGAGGTAGTTAAGGTAGGTCAACACAAACCTGATCCTTCTATTTCTTTGGGAAGACACCTGAAAAGTGTGTGGGGGGGGGGTGAGTCTCATCCACAATGAGTAGCAGCCACCGCTGATTGTCAATCTATAAAAACAATGAATAGAATAACAACAATGCCAACAGGTTGTGACATGAACAATCGCCAGAAGAATTGCAATGTGTCGTTTGTGCAAACCGTCTGAACCCAAACGCAGATGTGGCGCATGATGACCGAACTGGTCTCTTCCAACAATAACTACTCGTACTACCGCAAGGCCTTCAGTGAGTGCCAAGGCTTTAAAATCCCCATCCTGGGTGTGCACCTGAAGGACCTCATAGCAGTGCATGTGGTCTTCCCTGACTGGGTGCAAGACAAGGTCAACCTGGTGAAGATGCAGCAGCTCTACGTGACTTTCAACGAGCTGGTGACATTGCAGAACGCAGCGGCCCAAGCGGAGCCCAACATGGACCTGATCTACCTGCTCACGGTGCCTCCAATATTGAAACGCTTCAGTGTCCAACCTACTGCGGCTTTAACAAAGGCGAAATCTTTTCAGCTTTCTTTAGACCTTTACTACACCGAGGATGAGATTTATGAATTGTCACTGCTCCGGGAACCGCGTAATCCCAAATCACTGGTAAGTGAGTGTCCATCATCAAAATAAATGCTTCTTCCGAGATTGTTTGATTCATTACTGTTAGCGTTCTTGTCTTCATGATAGCCAACTGGTCTAGTCAGTGACGTGTCTTTTGCAGCCAACCTCTCCCACGACTCCTCCCAACAAGCCGCTGGTACCGCTGGACTGGGCCTCAGGTGTCCCGACCAAACCGGATCCCACTGTGGTCAACAAACACATCAGGAAAGTGGTGGATGTGAGTGCAGCGTGTCCTCGTTGTCACATGGGCAGACGGACGTTAGACTGGAACGTGACTTTTCTCTTCTTCCCGCAGTCGGTGTTCAGGAACTACGACCCCGACCATGATGGTTTTATTTCTCAAGAAGACTTTGAAAATATTGCCGCTAACTTTCCCTTCCTGGACTCCTTCTGTGTTTTGGATAAAGATCAGTGAGTGGCACCATTAAATATGGATAATATGTATATATTCAATTATTGTAGCCTTTTTTTTCAATTGCAAACCGTCACTAACAGCAGCGAGCGTACTGAATAATGGGAGTTGAATGAGATGGCATCTTTCTTTTTGTCCTTGCAATCCTCACCTTTCTGTCTGTCACAGAGATGGCCTGATCAGTAAAGACGAGATGATTGCGTATTTCCTTCGAGCGAACCCGCTGCTTCAGTGTGAGATGGGTCCGGGATTTTTGCATAACTTCCAGGAAATGACATATCTGAAGCCCACCTTCTGTGCGCACTGCGCTGGGTTTGTACGTAGATCTTGAGTGTTAGCAGCCTGCATGCATATCTCCTTGGTCTTAGCACATGAAAATGCAAAGGAAAGGGAAACGTTTCTTCACATTGTGTGCTTGAAAGCCAAGTCAGGAAGGGCCCTTTGCTCGCCATGAATCTTACATTGCTATTCTTTTCTTCCTCTTCTCCTGCAGCTCTGGGGCATCATCAAACAGGGCTACAAGTGTAAAGGTATGATAGAAGATAGAACAACAACAATTATATATACGTATATACGTATGTATAATATGTTATGTTGTAGGTTCCTATTCTACATGGGTGTCACTGTAAACTTGGTTGACGTCGATTCAATGAAATAACACTGATTGTATTTGGACTCCCACTAGACAATACTCACTCGTCCATAAGCTTTGTTTCCAGTAATTCCGTCAACTTGGAAGACGGCTTTCTAAGGCCTGTTGCATGATTGTCTCCTATGTTAAAGCTGACACCTGAGGTTGTCCTAAAAGATCTCCCAAGCAAGGAGCACCTTTTTGTTTTCAAAGTGGACTTGATGAATTTCCATTTGGACTTCACAGACTGCGGCGTCAACTGCCATAAACAATGTCGGGAGTTGCTGGTTCTGGCTTGCAGGAAGCTGCTGCGCTCTGGTTCCTTTGGGTGCGTGAGCCCCGACAGACTGATGACGCACAGCTCGTTGCCCAGCAGCCCTGCGCTCGACACCTGTAGCGGTCAGTTCTGCCTTCTGTGTCGAATGCTCCCGATGCATTCCAATCATCCATTTGGTTTGCTTCAGACAAGGATGAGGTGTTTGAGTTCCCCGCTGCGATGACATCAGCTCGTCCTACAAAAAGCATCACCCTGATGACCGGCTCGGCCCAGAGGATCTCCGTCCGCCTGCAGAGGGCCACTATCAGCCAGGCCACGCAGACTGAACCTCTGTGGTCACAACACAGCTGGGGGAGCACAGCTGACAGCGGATCCCACACCTTCCCCAAAACCAAATATCGGAGCGCTCCAAATAAAGCTCTCGCCTCATGGGACAACCGGGATCACGGGCCGCATTTGGTACAGTGCGGCGGTCCCGCCCTGGACAAGACCGATGTCCTCGTGCAGATTCAAGATCGCAGAGGGAAGGTAAGAGAAGCAAACAGGAGCATCGTATTCATATGTTAGAAGATGACCATTATTGACAACAACTTGAACCGTTTGCTTTCCCAATCAGTCAAATGAGAGCATTCAGCAATTCCTTTTCTTTATGACTTGGTCGACTCATTCGGTTTGTGGTGACCTGGAGAGTCCATCTCAGCAGATTTTCTCTTTCGGCCGGGATAGGCTGCAGCACCCCGATGATTGCAGACAATGTCCACGTGGCAATATCCTTTACTCCATTTTTAATTTTGGGCCACCTGAAGAATCCCTCATCGCCTAAATTCATCTGAGTTGGGGAATTAGCGTGGCGTGAAAGTTCCAAAGCTCCTAATCCAAATATGACTTCTCGTCCCTTTCTTTCAGGACAGCTGACTTGGTAACCTGTGTGTGAATCGCCAGTCTCAGCGGTCCAGAAAGACCCTGGTGGCTGGTACCAGGAAGTTCTTCTGTCTGGGAAGGTGCATGGCTCTCTGATTGATGTTCCCCATTCACCGAGCGTGTGTCATCGTTGGGTCACGGCGGGCTCCTGCGCCGACAGCGAAATGTGCTAAGGCCCGCCCGCTTTGTTCAGTAACAGGGCAACATGTGATCTGTGGGAAAGGAGAAGCGCAATGGACAGGAAGGAGAGCGAGCAGTCCTTCTCTGGGTTGCATAAGAAAGCAAGCGCACTCCCAGCTTTGAGACCAGAGGATGGATGGTGGACTTTATTTGGAGCGTTCTCCAGAAGACACCAGAACGTCAGCAGCACGAGTGTAAAACATTTGGACAAAACCACTAATAGAGGCAATTTCCTTTGTCACACCAATCTTAATTCAGTGTTTGACTTTTGGATGAACATTTGGAGAAAGACAATAGCTAACAGATAATAGGCCACTTGCATGTGGATTGTGAAGTAACAATAAAAGGGAAAGTCGAGATAAAAAGGCAGGGCTCGATGCCGATGTCCGACTAGCGTTAGTACATTCGTGCTTAGCACATGTCGCAGGGGCGGATGGGGGGGGGGGGAGTCGAACCCTAGATCTCAGGTGTTCGAGCGCAGCGATGGAGCCACTCATCACACGCGGCGAGCTCGGCGGTCAACCCGCTTTCACTTCGACTCATTCCAATCCGTCCAATATTTTGTTCCCCGCGCGTTGGGTAAGTAAGTACAAAATAGTGTTGGCTCGTGAGTGAACGATTCGTTCAAAAGAACGGATTTTATTTCAGTGAACGAATCACTTCCTAAAGTTATTTTTTCAGTTCATATGACTTCAACCAGTAGGTGTCGGTAATGCGCATTGAAGCTGGTGCCACCTCGCCGTAAAACAAAACGAAGAAGAAAATGACGTCACTTCCCGTTCACGAACCAGTCGTGAATTGCATTTCCCGTTCACCAACTGAACGGCGCTGTGAGTCAACGAGTCAGTGAGTGAGTGATTTGCATTTCCAGTTCATCGCGAGAACGGATCAGTGAGGGAACGAATCCTGACTATCCCGTTCGCGAACGAAGCAACTGCCTTCCTTCCTTCCTTCCTTCCCGTGCATCAACAGATCAGTCAGTGAACGTGTTGCGTCTCCCTCCTGGCGTGAACTATGGATGCCAGAATGTCGATTTGCCATGGAAAGAAAGAACCACTCAGTGAAACACCACTTCTTTTATGCGCCTTTTCTCCAAGCTAACGGCTAACTTTATTGCATGAAGGGATGCGCCGTTATGCAAATACGGGGAGATGATGCTTCTCTTTGGGTCATCTTGATTTTATAACACTTAAAATAACGTGTATGCATATATACGCCTACATTTTGTTATCCAATATATTTACTGCAATTTCACATTAGATTGCTGGTTTGAAATGTACTTTTATTAATATTATTATTTTAATCAACATTAAAACCTGTTAAAACTTGTCTGGTGTTTTATTCCTTGTTTTCATTTTTTTGGGCATGAAAACAAAAATCTGACATTTGGTTAGCTGCTTTATATGACAATATGTATATGTGTTTTACGTTGTGTAATATGTGCTGGTGTCCCCCCAAATAAAGAGCAAGTCAAATACACATTCTTGACACGCACAAAAAATGCATAAAGTTATTAGGTACACCTGAAAATGGTGGTGTACCTAGTGGAGTGTCCTTGTGACGTCACAGATCAACCAGCCAATCAGGAGGTGGGGGTGAGGGCGGGTGTGGCACCTTTCACTTTCAGTTCAGCTTTGGCCATGATTTTTCCCTAATGAAGTGGCCTGTTATTAGGTACACTGGAAAATGACAGCGTACCTAAAGGATTGTCCGTGTGACGTCACAGATCAAACAGCCAATCGGAAAGTGGGGGTGAGGGCGGGTGTGGCACTTTTCATGCTATTTCCTAATAAAGTGGCCTGTTATTAGGTACACTTGAAAATGGCGGTGTACCTAATGGAGTGTCCGTGTGATTCCCTCGTTAAGCGCACCTGCGGGAAAAGTTTTTGGTCACTTTCACGTTCCGCAGGAGCTAAAACTTTTCACGCAGGTGCGCTTAACGAGGGAATCACATGGACACTCCATTAGGTACACCGCCATTTTCAAGTGTACCTAATAACAGGCCACTTTATTATCTTGGAAAACATGTTGGAATGCGGCCCCGAGGACTAGAGCTTGACACCTGTGACCTTTGCCCATGATATTTCCCTAATAAAGTGGCCTGTTATTAGGTACACTTGAAAATGGCGGTGTACCTAATGGAGTGTCCGTGTGATTCCCTCGTTAAGCGCACCTGCGTGAAAAGTTTTAGCTCCTGCGGAACGTGAAAGTGACCAAAAACTTTTCACGCAGGTGCGCTTAACGAGGGAATCGCAGGGACACTCCATTAGGTACACCGCCATTTTCAAGTGTACCTAATAACAGGCCACTTTATTATCTTGGAAAACATGTTGGAATGCGGCCCCGAGGACTAGAGCTTGACACCTGTGACCTTTGACCATGCTATTTCCCTAATAAAGTGGCCAGTTATTAGGTACACTTGAAAATGGCGGTGTACCTAATGGAGTGTCCGTGTGATTCCCTCGTTAAGCGCACCTGCGTGAAAAGTTTTAGCTCCTGCGGAACGTGAAAGTGACCAAAAACTTTTCACGCAGGTGCGCTTAACGAGGGTTACTTGGAAAACATGTTGGAACGCGGCCCCGAGGACTAGAGCTTGACACCTGTGACCTTTGACCATGATATTTCCCTAATAAAGTGGCCTGTTCTTAGGTACACTTGAAAATGGCGGTGTACCTAATGGAGTGTCCAAGTGAAGGTCACAGATCCAACAGCCAATCATAAAGTGGGGGTGAGGGCGGGTGTGGCACCATCTAGTGTCCAAGTGACTTAGGTACACCTGTAAATGGCGGTGTACCTAATGGAGTGTCCGTGTGATTCCCTCGTTAAGTGCACCTGCGTGAAAAGTTTTAGCTCTTGCTGAACGTGAAAGTAGCTAAAACTTTTCACGCAGGTGCGCTTAACGAGGGTCACTTGGAAAACATGTTGGAACGCGGCCCCGAGGACTAGAGCTTGACACCTGTGACCTTTGACCATGATATTTCCCTAATAAAGTGGCCTGTTATTAGGTACACTTGGAAATGGCGGCGTGGCTAATGGAGTGTCCAAGTGAAGGTCACAGATCCAACAGCCAATCATAAAGTGGGGGTGAGGGGGGGTGGCACCATCTAGTGTCCAAGTGACGTAGGTACACCTGTAAATGGCGGTGTACCTAATGGAGTGTCTGTGTGATTCCCTCGTTAAGCGCACCTGCGTGAAAAGTTTTAGCTCCTGCGGAACGTGAAAGTGACCAAAAACTTTTCACGCAGGTGCGCTTAACGAGGGTCACTTGGAAAACATGTTGGAACGCGGCCCCGAGGACTAGAGCTTGACACCTGGGACCTTTGACCATGATATTTCCCTAATAAAGTGGCCTGTTATTAGGTACACTTGAAAATGGCGGTGTACCTAATGGAGTGTCCAAGTGAAGGTCACAGATCCAACGGCCAATCATAAGGTGGGGGTGGCACCATCTAGTGTCCAAGTGACGAAGGTACACCTGTAAATGGCGGTGTACCTAATGGAGTGTCCGTGTGATTCCCTCGTTAAGTGCACCTGCGTGAAAAGTTTTAGCTCTTGCTGAACGTGAAAGTAGCTAAAACTTTTCACGCAGGTGCGCTTAACGAGGGTCACTTGGAAAACATGTTGGAACGCGGCCCCGAGGACTAGAGCTTGACACCTGGGACCTTTGACCATGATATTTCCCTAATAAAGTGGCCTGTTCTTAGGTACACTTGAAAATGGCGGTGTACCTAATGGAGTGTCCAAGTGAAGGTCACAGATCCAACAGCCAATCATAAAGTGGGGGTGAGGGCGGGTGTGGCACCATCTAGTGTCCAAGTGACTTAGGTACACCTGTAAATGGCGGTGTACCTAATGGAGTGTCCGTGTGATTCCCTCGTTAAGTGCACCTGCGTGAAAAGTTTTAGCTCTTGCTGAACGTGAAAGTAGCTAAAACTTTTCACGCAGGTGCGCTTAACGAGGGTCACTTGGAAAACATGTTGGAACGCGGCCCCCGAGGACTAGAGCTTGACACCTGGGACCTTTGACCATGATATTTCCCTAATAAAGTGGCCTGTTATTAGGTACACTTGAAAATGGCGGTGTACCTAATGGAGTGTCCAAGTGAAGGTCACAGATCCAACAGCCAATCATAAAGTGGGGGTGAGGGCGGGTGTGGCACCATCTAGTGTCCACGTGACGTAGGTACACCTGTAAATGGCGGTGTACCTAATGGAGTGTCCGTGTGATTCCCTCGTTAAGTGCACCTGCGTGAAAAGTTTTAGCTCCTGCTGAACGTGAAAGTAGCTAAAACTTTTCACGCAGGTGCGCTTAACGAGGGTAACTTGGAAAACATGTTGGAACGCGGCCCCGAGGACTAGAGCTTGACACCTGTGACCTTTGACCATGATATTTCCCTAATAAAGTGGCCTGTTCTTAGGTACACTTGAAAATGGCGGTGTACCTAATGGAGTGTCCAAGTGAAGGTCACAGATCCAACAGCCAATCATAAAGTGGGGGTGAGGGCGGGTGTGGCACCATCTAGTGTCCAAGTGACTTAGGTACACCTGTAAATGGCGGTGTACCTAATGGAGTGTCCGTGTGATTCCCTCGTTAAGTGCACCTGCGTGAAAAGTTTTAGCTCTTGCTGAACGTGAAAGTAGCTAAAACTTTTCACGCAGGTGCGCTTAACGAGGGTCACTTGGAAAACATGTTGGAACGCGGCCCCGAGGACTAGAGCTTGACACCTGGGACCTTTGACCATGATATTTCCCTAATAAAGTGGCCTGTTCTTAGGTACACTTGAAAATGGCGGTGTACCTAATGGAGTGTCCAAGTGAAGGTCACAGATCCAACAGCCAATCATAAAGTGGGGGTGAGGGCGGGTGTGGCACCATCTAGTGTCCAAGTGACTTAGGTACACCTGTAAATGGCGGTGTACCTAATGGAGTGTCCGTGTGATTCCCTCGTTAAGTGCACCTGCGTGAAAAGTTTTAGCTCTTGCTGAACGTGAAAGTAGCTAAAACTTTTCACGCAGGTGCGCTTAACGAGGGTCACTTGGAAAACATGTTGGAACGCGGCCCCGAGGACTAGAGCTTGACACCTGGGACCTTTGACCATGATATTTCCCTAATAAAGTGGCCTGTTATTAGGTACACTTGAAAATGGCGGTGTACCTAATGGAGTGTCCAAGTGAAGGTCACAGATCCAACAGCCAATCATAAAGTGGGGGTGAGGGCGGGTGTGGCACCATCTAGTGTCCACGTGACGTAGGTACACCTGTAAATGGCGGTGTACCTAATGGAGTGTCCGTGTGATTCCCTCGTTAAGTGCACCTGCGTGAAAAGTTTTAGCTCCTGCTGAACGTGAAAGTAGCTAAAACTTTTCACGCAGGTGCGCTTAACGAGGGTAACTTGGAAAACATGTTGGAACGCGGCCCCGAGGACTAGAGCTTGACACCTGTGACCTTTGACCATGATATTTCCCTAATAAAGTGGCCTGTTCTTAGGTACACTTGAAAATGGCGGTGTACCTAATGGAGTGTCCAAGTGAAGGTCACAGATCCAACAGCCAATCATAAAGTGGGGGTGAGGGCGGGTGTGGCACCATCTAGTGTCCAAGTGACTTAGGTACACCTGTAAATGGCGGTGTACCTAATGGAGTGTCCGTGTGATTCCCTCGTTAAGTGCACCTGCGTGAAAAGTTTTAGCTCTTGCTGAACGTGAAAGTAGCTAAAACTTTTCACGCAGGTGCGCTTAACGAGGGTCACTTGGAAAACATGTTGGAACGCGGCCCCGAGGACTAGAGCTTGACACCTGTGACCTTTGACCATGATATTTCCCTAATAAAGTGGCCTGTTATTAGGTACACTTGGAAATGGCGGCGTGGCTAATGGAGTGTCCAAGTGAAGGTCACAGATCCAACAGCCAATCATAAAGTGGGGGTGAGGGGGGGGTGGCACCATCTAGTGTCCAAGTGACGTAGGTACACCTGTAAATGGCGGTGTACCTAATGGAGTGTCTGTGTGATTCCCTCGTTAAGCGCACCTGCGTGAAAAGTTTTAGCTCCTGCGGAACGTGAAAGTGACCAAAAACTTTTCACGCAGGTGCGCTTAACGAGGGTCACTTGGAAAACATGTTGGATTGCGGCCCCGAGGACTAGAGCTTGACACCTGTGACCTTTGCCCATGATATTTCCCTAATAAAGTGGCCTGTTATTAGGTACACCTGTAAATGGCGGTGTACCTAATGGAGTGTCCAAGTGAAGGTCACAGATCCAACGGCCAATCATAAGGTGGGGGTGGCACCATCTAGTGTCCAAGTGACGAAGGTACACCTGTAAATGGCGGTGTACCTAATGGAGTGTCCGTGTGATTCCCTCGTTAAGTGCACCTGCGTGAAAAGTTTTAGCTCTTGCTGAACGTGAAAGTAGCTAAAACTTTTCACGCAGGTGCGCTTAACGAGGGTCACTTGGAAAACATGTTGGAACGCGGCCCCGAGGACTAGGGCTTGACACCTGTGACCTTTGCCCATGATATTTCCCTAATAAAGTGGCCTGTTATTAGGTACACTTGAAAATGGCGGTGTACCTAATGGAGTGTCCGTGTGATTCCCTCGTTAAGCGCACCTGCGTGAAAAGTTTTAGCTCCTGCGGAACGTGAAAGTGACCAAAAACTTTTCACGCAGGTGCGCTTAACGAGGGTCACTTGGAAAACATGTTGGAACGCGGCCCCGAGGACTAGGGCTTGACACCTGTGACCTTTGCCCATGATATTTCCCTAATAAAGTGGCCTGTTATTAGGTACACTTGAAAATGGCGGTGTACCTAATGGAGTGTCCGTGTGATTCCCTCGTTAAGCGCACCTGCGTGAAAAGTTTTAGCTCTTGCTGAACGTGAAAGTAGCTAAAACTTTTCACGCAGGTGCGCTTAACGAGGGTCACTTGGAAAACATGTTGGAACGCGGCCCCGAGGACTAGAGCTTGACACCTGTGACCTTTGCCCATGATATTTCCCTCATAAAGTGGCCTGTTATTAGGTACACTTGAAAATGGCGGTGTACCTAATGGAGTGTCCGTGTGATTCCCTCGTTAAGCGCACCTGCGTGAAAAGTTTTAGCTCCTGCGGAACGTGAAAGTGACCAAAAACTTTTCACGCAGGTGCGCTTAACGAGGGAATCACATGGACACTCCATTAGGTACACCGCCATTTTCAAGTGTACCTAATAACAGGCCACTTTATTATCTTGGAAAACATGTTGGAATGCGGCCCTTCTAAAGCTGCAGTTCTAAACTGGAATGCACATGACTAGTACAAAAGAGTGCAGACGGCCAAGGTCTGATGGGTCGAAATAGTCAACTGGTTAGTGACACGGGCTCTTGCTCAGTGAGAACTTGGTTCGATCCCAGGTGTGAGCACATACCAACTTGTGCTTTTAGAATTGGAACCTCGCTTTGTATAAGTGGACGCATATTCAAACAATTCATTTTTCATTCATTTATTTTTTTTACCTCGTGTATGGTACCTATTGAAGTGTCCATGAGGTGTACCTAATCACAGGCCACTTCATTAGGGAAAAAGCTGAAGTGAAAGTGCCACACCCACCCTCACCCCCACTTCCTGATTGGCTGTTTGATCTATGACGTCATTCGGACACTCCATTAGGTACACCGCCATTTTCAGGTGTACCTAATCACAGGCCACTTTCATGCCCAAAAAAATAAAAACAAGGAATAAAACACCAGACAAGTTTTAACAGGTTTTAATGTTTATTAAAATATTAATAAAAGTACATTTCAAACCAGCAATCTAATGTGAAATTGCAGTAGATATATTGGATAACAAAATGTAGGCGTATATATGCATACACGTTATTTTAAGTGTTATAAAATCAAGATGACCCAAAGAAAAGCATCATCTCCCCGTTTTTGCATAACGGCGCATGCCTTCATGCAATAAAGTTAGCCGTTAGCCTGGAGAAAACGTGCATAAAAGAAGTGGTGTTTCAGTGAGTGGTTCTTTCTTTCCTTGGCAAATCGTAAATCGACATTCTGGCTTACATCGTTAACGCCAGGAGGGAGACGCAACACGTTCACTGACTGAACCGTTGATGCACGGGAAGGAAGGCTGGAAGGAAGGAAGGCAGTTGACCCATTGACTCGTTCGCTAACGGGAAAGTCGGGATTCGTTCCGTCACTGATCCGTTCTCGCGATGAACTGGAAATGCAAATGACTGACTCGTTGACTCACAGCTCCGTTCAGTTGGTGAACGGGAAATGCAATTCACGACTCGTTCGTGAACGGGAAGTGACGTCATTTTCTTCGTTTTGTTTTACGGCGAGGTGGCACCAGCTTCAATGCGCATTACCGACACCTACTGGTTGAAGTCATATGAACTAAAACTCTCGTTCACTGAAAAGATTCGTTCTTTTCAAAGTCAAAGTCAAAGTCAAAGTCAGCTTTATTGTCAATCCCTTCATACGTCAAGACACACAAAGAAACCGAAATTCCGTTTCCTCCATCCCACGGTGACGAGACATACAAGTAGGCGACACAAAACAAAAACAAGTAGGCACAAACCATAAATAATAAATAATAAATAAAATAAAATGAGCGATGAATAAAAACAGACCAATAACCCATTGAATATGAGGGGCAAAACCGAGCCAGTGAGCATACAGCAAGAACAGGACGCTACGCTGAAAGGGGGAGCGAGTTCAGGATCCTAACAGCCTGGAGTACGAAGCTGTTGGAAAGTCTGGTGGTGCGGGAGCGCAGGCTCCTGTACCGCCTCCCAGAGGGCAGAAGTTCAAACAAAGGGTGAGCGGGGTGACTCACATCACTCACAATCTTGGTCGCCTTGCGGGTGAGATGGGAGGTGTAAATGTCCTTCAAGGAGGGGAGAGAAGCACCAATAGTCTTACTAGCCGTTTTCACAATGCGCTGCAGGGCCTTCAAGTCTTGGTCAGTGCAGCTGCCACCCCAGACAGCAATACAGCTGGAGAGGACGCTCTCAATGGTGCCGCGGTAAAACGTAGTCATGACGGCCGGAGGAGTTTGAACACTACCGTCCGTCAATGTGCCCAACCGCTCGGCCATCCATCGGTGCTTCGAAATAACTTTGTTCTATGGCTCCACATGTCTTCAGCACGGCAAACGTTTGTGCCGGTCCACCATATGAAGTAAATGACGGGATTTGTTTTACCTCATCTAATATGTATCAAGCATAAGAGGAAAAAAAAAAAAACTTGCTAAACGCACATGAATTTGATAATTATCCACAAGTACTATGTGACATTCAGAAGGCAGCATAATTCGATCGAGTTGATATTTGAAGACTGTAAAATGAAAAAAGAAAACACCATGGTGCAGAGGAAAGTGGTGCCATGATAAAATTGGAAACATGATTATTAAGTTTGTTGATGTCCTGAAAGAAAGCCTCTTCTGAATTGCAGTGGTGGAAGTGAATCCTTCTTCAAATGTTTTATGATGCCAATTGTCAATACAATTAGTCCAGATTGTTGAATGAAAGGCGAGCCACAGATCAGAGACTGTTTTAAGATCACTTTATAAAATTCCAAATTTAACAAAAGGTCTTAAGTTCATTTGGAAGCATTAGCAAAATTGCATTATCACATTAAAGTAAAAAATGATTCCATGTAGGTTATTGAGGATTGTCCTCCAAAAGAAGAAATTAAACAGAAGCATCAATTCAAAAGAAGCAATAGTACAAAACTGAGGCACTGCAAAGTACACATTGGCGCAATAAACTTTTGAGTTGACCAGTGCATCTGCAAGTTTCTCCAAAGACCCGTTGACAAATTCAATGATATTCAAGCTATGGTTCTTTAAACACACCAACCAACCAACCAAGCAAAAAAAAGTCTCCAAAGGGAATAGAAACTACGAGTAGCTAGTCCAAATGGGCCATTACAACAAGACACAACCAAAGAGGCCTGACCTCCTTTGGCTTTCGAGCAGTGGCTCTTACAGACAACGGGAATGTGCAATGAACAGTCTGAATGTTTCAACTAATCAGTCCATGCTCACATTCGGGCACAATCCATCCATCCATCCATCCATCCATCCATCATGCGTTCTCCACCCATTCTGCCCTTTGGTCCATTTACAGCATGTCGTCATCTTCTCCTCCCCCGAACATATCAGAGAGCTTTTTGAAGCGAGGCCCCCAGTCGCCGAGGTGGTCGTAGTCCTGGTCGCCGCTGCTGGATGAGTTGAGAGTGGACAGGCTTCCCGCATCAGAGCCGCCTCCCTCATAGTCAAACACCAGCAGGGAGTCGTAGGGGGGCGCCGTCGGGTCGTTGTCAGCAGCCTTCAGGTTCTGCAATCGAGCACACGGAAGGAAGGAAGGAAGGGCTTGTGCGTTAGAGCGGCAAAAAAATCTCTGCTTTTTCAACCTACTTTGTGTATGGTAACAACACATCACAAATGCTAAATAATATGCACTCGACTCACGTCATCAATGAAGTTGCCGATTTCCTCTGGGTTGGCGGGACGAGGTCGGTACTGCGGAGCTGTAAGGTAGACTGGCTTCACGTCATTCCTGAACACCTCAGGACGGTTGTCTAAACCTTGGTGGAGAACACCGAGATCGTAGTCCTAGAAGACCGTGTCATATAAATGGTCACTTCAAGTTAGAAAAAGTCGACAGAGACTGATTAGGATATATTTGTATTCACGGTGATGGATTGTGGTTCATGCAGGCTCACGTGAGTGAGTCGTGTTTGTACCTGGTCATCCTCGCCACCTCCCTCTTCGTCATAGTAGTAGATGTTGTCTCGGATGTCGTCGTCCTGCAGTAGCGGCTCTTTGGGTTCTCCCCTTCGTCGTCTCGCTAACAGCAGCAGTAGTAGCAGCAGCACTGAGCGCACGAGGCAGAGGAGAGACGCCATTACAGCAAAACAAACATCGCTGTGATGAAAGAAAGTAAAAGCCAATGTCAGACTCACAGAGAAGCAAAAGGATTCCTCCCAGAATTCCCAGGATAACGGGAAGGTCTGCGCCGGCTGCCACGCGTCCTTTGCACATGACATCTTCCCCGGTGCAGTCGCACACTTTGGCCTGAACCGTGCTGTCTTGCTCCAAACCCTGGTTGTCCGCCACTCGAAGAATCACCGTGTATTCGCCGCTCGGCAGCTCCGTGGCCAAGTTCAAGATAATTCCCGTTTCTACAACAACAGACGGCGGACTGGCGTTACGACCGTCACGCATTTGCAAAGGAGCAAAGTAAAAGGTGTCGCAATACATACTGGAGTCGTTCATTCTGGCAGTCCAGTTGTTCTTGGACGCGCCCTCCAAGGCGACTCTGTACGGAGCGGCAAAGCCGGGTCCGTCTTTATCGGTTACCGACAGCAACTGAGGCACGGGTTTTTTGTTGCACACCTGGGGAACACGACATTGGATTCAGGAGTTGCGGCTTGAAATATTCAGTCAAAAAAATGCCATCGGTGGTTCTCGAAGTGTGCTCATTCTCTGGTGCTGTGTAAAAGATCCCTATATTCAATACAAGTGCGTTTAAAAAAATAAGGGGGGGGGGGGGGCAACACAGTTGTCTGCAGGGGAAAAAAAGAAAAACACAAATCGCCGTTTTCTTTGAAACATTGAAATGAATTTTCTCCCCTCGACCTGGGCAAGTTAACACGTTTGAGGTTGAAAGTGCAGCAAAAAAATGAACTATGCAGAAACCAAATGGCTGTATTCAAAAATTGCAGATGTGGACGCAAAGGGACTTTTACCGTAAAAAAACGCTCCTCAATGGTGGGTGCGTTGTCATTCACATCTTCAAGGAGGATCATCAGCGTACCTGTTCCTGTGGCTGGAACTTCATCTAGTGGACAGACAAGGCAAGCTCAAAGAACTCTTCCCTTGAATTTCATTCTTAAGAATGTCTGAATTTGGAGCCAGCTTTAACTTGAATTGCTCCAACTGTATGTTTAAGAAGCTTCTTGTCGGTTACAGCTGTGGAACCTGTGAAAGCATAGGCAAGATTGCGTCTTACTCACCATTGTCATATGCGCCAATGAGCGCTGTGTATTTGTTGTCCTTGACAAAGATGGACTCTCTGTCCATGGCATGCTTCACAGTGATCAGGCCTGTATCTTTGGCCACGTTTAACCATCCAGCAGGGTCACTCACGATTTTATACCTGCATTTGAGAAACCAATTCAGCTTCAATGCAAAATGCATACACTTGCCGGTAAAAGAAAATAGTCGTCTCACATGACCGTCTGCTTGCGTGCAATGTCTGGATCCGAAGCGGTGTACTGCACCACGTCGGCGTCGACGGGAAGGTCTTCGAGTTTCGACACCGATTTCTCCACCGGATCAAAGACCGGGGATTCGTTAACGTCAAGCACGTTTACAATCACAGTGGCCGTGGAGGTGGGCAGGGGAATAGCAAAGGGAACTTCATTCTCCACTACAACCAACAAGGTATGTTTGCTGTTCTGCTCAAAGTCCAGACCCTGCGTTGTTCAGAAAAAGAGATTCCAATCCTGTCCAGGTCACGACATTGTGCTGTGAAAAAAGGACTCGATTTCATACCTTGACAGTCGTAATGATTCCCTCGTTCTTGTTGCTTCCGGTTTCCACAGAGAACAGTTTTTTGGGGTCACCACTAATAATCTTGAACTTTGCATTCCAGGCTGGAGAATGTGGTTCATCACCATCTGTTACGGTCATCTTTAAGACTATAACGTCCACTTTATTTTCTTCCACCGATGCATCGTACTGCGGAAATTAAGAGGTGAAACTAAAAATCCTGGGACAATTCAGGAGCAAAATGAACGAAACAGGTACTCACCGAGTTCTGGGTGAATTTTGGCGCATTGTCGTTGCTATCAGTCACAGTGAGAATAACTTTGGCCTTTCCAGTCAGCCCCTTACCCTTCAAGTCAGCTGCCTCCACTTCTAAAGTGTACCTGGGATATTTCTGTTCAGAAAGAAGGAGAGACTTTATGGGAGGCTTTTGTTCAAGTTTACAAAAACTATTTCCTTGTCTACATGGTGCACTGACAACAGACCATTAAGATTTGACCTGTAGTGCCAATAAAAATGGTTTTGCCACACAAAAAAAAAAAAAAAAAAAAAAAAAAAAAAAAAAAGGCCTCACCTCTCTGTCTAAGCCGCCGGCATTGATTCGGATGCCGCCAGTCACTGGATTAATGGTAAAAAGATTTGCCGCAGGAAACTCGGGATCTTGACTCACAATACGGTAACGGATATCAGAATTGTCATTGTTTTCCTGATCCGCATCCGTGGCGTTCACCTTGATGACCTCAAAACCTGGCAAGTGAAGAATGACAAATCTATGCTATGACAACCAGCAGGTCGTTTGAATTTCAAATGAATGATTGTGTATCGAGGGGAGGTGATCATCTTTTATCTACAGTCAGCCGCTGAACTTGCCCTACTACACAGTATAATATATATATATACATATTTTTTAAATCCCGTCTTCAAACATACCTTCTCGTGCAATCTTTTTTTATTATGGTGTGTTGAATAAAGAAATCTATTTGTTAGCAGGTACCTGTTGGTGATGCCTCAGCCACTTCTCCCAAGAAGGTATCCTTTTCAAAAACAGGGTTGTTGTCATTTTGATCAATGACATTGACAATAATTTCCATGGGCTCCTCAGCGTTTCCAGAACCATCTGCCACGGCGAAGGCTTTAAACTGCACACAGATGGACAATGGTAGGCGTGTGTACAGCAGTAGACATTTTAAGCATGGATTTCTCCAAAAGAGGACCTCACTCACCAAGTACCTGGCCTGCTTTTCCCTGTCCAGCGGTTGTGTGAGGTAAAGATTCCCGGTGTTTCTGTCCATGGTGAAAAGACCAACAGGAGGCTGATCAGCTCCTGGACCAGTGATGCTATAAAAGATCCTCTTCTTTTGGTCTGCATTGGACCGAATCTACACAGAAGGGAGGAGAAGGGAGGCTAGCTGGCTGGCTGGCTTTCTGTGTTTTTGCATTCCAAGTATGTATGCACAATCCAAAACTCAAAAAACGGGCCTTACTTGAGATACTTTGAGGGGATAGGGACCTCGGTCATTCTCCGCAACGTTAATGTCTGGAATCACCCAGTCTCTCTTTCTCCTCCGTAATCCTCCATTAGACTGGGGGAATTGCAAGACTGGCACTTCGGCATCATCAGTTCTCTAAAATCACACAACGGGAGCAGGAAATGAACACTTGTGCCACAGCACACCTTTGGACACCAAGGTAGATGCTCGAGGGCCGCTATGCTAGATATTTCCCCCTTCTCCAGCTTCATTTAGATGACTCTCAAAGTTTAAAAAAAAAAAAAAGTGCAACCATATTTTGCACATTTTAATGCAGCCACAAGAGGGCGCAATTGCGCAATTCAGTTATTTTCAGGCTTAAATGAACAGCTGACCATCCAAAGTCGAGTCATACAATCAACCTTACACTGCATTAGCATCATTTTGGACTTGAAGCAAATATAGTTGAGCACTAATGAGAAGGGTAGGAGAACGCCACATGAAAATACCTAGTACTGTCCTGCATATTTTTGGAAAAGATGTGTTGGGGCTGCTGCGATCTCATCCTACCTCTGAATGATATAATAGCCTGACAGGAATGGTCATCTTGCGCCCTTGAGAGTCCCAGGTGTGCATCAAAAAGTCAATTTGACCTTCATGAAGAGACACCGGCCTGTTGACCTGAATGAAAGGAAAAAAAAAAGATTAAAAAAAAATACACACACACACACACACACACACACACACAAAAGGCCAGCACATTGTTTAGCTTTTTGGTTTTTATTATATAATATATTTCAGTGCGCTGGACAAGCAGTCCACCATCTACTTCCTTAGTTAGAGATTGATTGTGTTTCATTCATACAAGGCTCCAGTTATGGTGACAAAAGAAGCAGCATTAGAAATGAAACAAAATAGCTCACCTTCATGACACCATCAGTTTGGACGGAGAAACGCGAGTCTTCACTTGTAAAACGAAATCTTGTGCGACCTGAGCAGTCCGAGAAGTCCACTAGAACAGACAAAAGAAATGACAATGTTTTGTTGTGTCATTGCATTAAGAAAGTAAGTCAACCAATTTGTCCTCGGTGGGAATATCCTTGAAAATGTACCTTTACAATACTATCCAGGCAGTGTTGTTGCGTTAAGAGAGGAGGAAAAAAAGCAAACAAAAAAAACTGTGCTCTATCTTTGCAGCTGTTGACATGCTTTGAAAAGAAAGGCTTTGCAAAACAGGCTTGGGGACATTTAGTGGGTGCAGGAAAGATCATTAGGTGAGCCAAAGCAAGCTGAGACTTGAGCTTGTTTTGACCTCAGAGTATCAGTCATGAAACGCATTTCAACATTTGAGCCCTTTCCTCTTTGAAAGATTTCCATTCATGTCATAAGCATAAGAAACAATGACGCAGACAAATGACAATCAACAAAATCAACTTTGTGATTGCTCTTACCTTTGCCCAACACGGTGCCCCTTCCTAAGTGCTTTCTGGTCACAGTGAAAAACTTCATGTCTGACTGAAAGCCAGGCACGCATGATTGCTCTTCAGCAGAAACTACGGCCCAAGCCTAAAAGAACATCAACAGGGAGTGTGAGCTGTGCATGCGAGCAAATCGGACATTGCAATTTAGTCTTCACGTTGAAGCTTGACTCATCGATCACTTTGTTTCAACGGTTAGTTTGTCGGTTCAAGTCGTTCCTCATACTTGACTGCAATGCTAAGGTCAAAATGGCCACGATTTGGTTTTAATTACGCAGTTGCGCCGCGAAAAAAAGGCAATCATCTAAAACGCCAAATGCGTGTCTGATATGCAATACTGAAACAGGAGCTTGGCCTATTTATTCCGCAATCCTTTGGATGATTTCATATTGCAATAAATATCCAAAAAATATAGACGAGTCTTTCAAATTCAATGGTGACAAGATTAAAGAAGGCGAGCGTTAACCTGTCAAGGCGGGGCGGGCGGGGCGGGCGAGGCCCTTTTGCTACGTTCGAAGACACGCACTTTCAAACGTCTTTCAACGTCTTGCTAGTTTGAGTCCATCCGAATGTTAAATATAATCAGGTCAATCAAACAGACAATCGAAAGATGTATGGAAAAAAAAATCACCTCCAGTATCTCGCTCCAAAGGTGAAATATCCGGCGAATTTACGGCGACTACATCAATTTAGCGAAAGGCAAGCGCTAATATAAATGCCATCTCCAAAGTGGGTTTTTAGAACAAATGAATCCGGAAAAGAAATGTACCTTCTGATACGTTGGGGGGAAAAAATCAGCCTGTAATTGAAGCTCACCTGAAGAACGACGGCCAAAGTTCCCCCCCACACCGCAAACGTGGCGGCCCTCATCTGCCCGCTATGATCCACAAAAGCACTCTTTGAAATGCTGACGATCAAATAAATGGTGTATTCCTCAGCAGGCCGGACTGGAGCGGAGTCGTGTCGACGGACGGACGATCGGACGGAAGGAAGGAAGGAAGGAAGGACGCCCTTACTTAGGCGAGGTAGTTGTCGAAGTGAACACTGTCGGAGCTGCAGGTATTTTCAATGTGTGACGTCAAGTCACAGGTGCGCCACTTCCGCCTTCCACATAAGGACACGCAGGGAGGAAGGGAGGCCTGAGACACGCCTGTCATCCACGCCAGATACCGACAGCCGCTTAGTCACAAATACGGACAGACGAGCTTTTGAAAGAAGATCTGTATCGATGCTTGGAGCTGTATAGCTACAACTTTCTGTTCCGCGTTTATCTTAATTCAAGGGGAGGCCACACCTCCTCCCTTTGCTCGCTCTCTCTCTCTCTCTCCCTTTCTATCTCTCTCTCTTTCTTTCAAGTGAGTCTGTCTGTCTGTGTGTCTGTTTCAAGTGAAGACGTGAGCAATATTTACTGTCTCCTAAGCCCGATTGAGCCAAGACCCATTTGACAGTTGAAAAAGCCGGCCAGCAGCAGATTGTATCCTTTGCTCCGGTAACACATTGGGCCAACTCCACACAAAGGCCCAAAAAGGCACACGTCATTTCAAATCAATTGCAACAAACACCGTCTTTTCAAATAACACACATGTTGTTTATTAGATATCAACCATACGCCACTTTTAATCCTATTAAAACGATATTTGAAAACAGTTGCACGACTTGAAGTCATTGGTCACGATGAAAAAGCCATTTATAATTCATTGTGGTTGCCCGGGTCATTTTCTTGCCACTGCCCGCCGCCGCCGCGTATTATATGACTCATTGGGTTGCGAGTAACAACGTCGATTGTAATTGCAACATAAAGGGGCTGCTGACTGACGCACGAGTCATCAACAGTAGGAAGGTTGTGCAAAAATATGTTCATGTTAGCAAATGCATGTTCTCTCTCTTCATGCTTTTCTTTTCCGGGTATCACAAAAGTCTGCAGCTTCGGGTTAGTCCACATTCACAGTTCTGTCCATTTGTGGCCAGTTCAGGGGTACCAGCCGGGACTGGCTCCAGCTCAGCCCAGACCCAAGTGAGGAGATGCGGGACACAAAATGGAGTAGTACAAAATCAAGTTGTCGTCTACTTTCTTCATAAGAGATAGTATGAAGGTATGCCAGGGACACATTTGGACTTTTTGTTTCCTTATCATGTTGACTCTCCTAATCTGTTGCCATGTAACTTGCGGCATTGTTACAATACGAATAGTAAATAAGGAAGCGAAAGACAAATAGTTCCCCTTCCAAAAAGGAACAATGTCTCATTTCAAGGCTTCCTTACAAAGTAGATGTAGGGATGATGAAAATGCAATTGAGTGTGTGTGCTCTTCCCTTCCACTCATGATCCCACAGATGGACAAAGAACCGTGGGTGCAGAAGAAAGACTGCTCCATTTACATTTGCCACCACTTAACAAGTGAAAGATGCGGGATAGCTATGAAGGGAGGCCTTGATGTAAGATAAGAGGAGTTACAAAAGGAGGGGGAGCAAAGTTAAGTGGCAGCGAGGCAGCGTCACATTACAATGTTTGCTCCATTTGTAGGCCTTGAACATTTCTTCACATTTGAAGAAAAATTCCGTTTCGATTGGTGGAACACATGAAGAAAGTTAGCATTACCCCCAAGGGGAACTGCAACTTCTCCTCCTAGTTCGTTCCCAGCAACAGCTGTCGACATTGATTCGTTATTGCTGATCAGAGAGTTTGTTGGTTGGGCAGATCCAATGTATGAGAAATAGGTTTTGAATAACAATGTAGACTATCTGACATGATGGCCTCCAGAAAGAACATCCTTTATCTCGTCTCAGGAATGGCTATGGTTAGAACTTCCCACACATTTCTCAGAGGAATGGGTCCTTTTAGTCTGCTCCACCTGTGAAAGCAAACTTACAGCTATTCTAGATGTTAAGATTTCATATTTGATGGATTGGATTTTGTCGTCTAGATTTGGGCTTAACATAGACAGACCAATTATAGACGTCGGGCTAAAAGACGTCTATGGTTCTGTGAGCTTGACCCATCTTGATGTGAGCTTTGACCAAGATTTGATTCAAGGAAAAAAAAACTGGATCAACTTATTGTTGAATTTGTTCGAATGAAGATCTGAATGTCAACTAAGCGGCGGTTTATTCTTATCCTATGTGGAATTTGGCCCAGTGAAAATATTCTCTCTATCTTCATCACACTCAAACAAGCACTGTGTCCTTGCACTTATCAGGCTGGAATGTATAACAGTCTCCCATGAACCGTGTTAATTAGTACACAACGCAAAGGGAATGGAGAGAAATGTTCCCACACAAGGTAAACAGACAAACAGTACAAGAATGGAAAACACAAACGTTTATTAATGAGGAGGAATACGCAAAGACAAGGTTAAAAAAAAAAAAGCACTGCTTAAAGAAGAAACACGCAAAGAAATAAATATTAGGAAGTAAAACATTTGTAAGAAATGCCTTCCATACACATTGAAGTAAAAGAGATGAAACGGAAAATAAATCCAGAGCCTTCCGTGTTTATCGGCCCATTCATTCCTTTTGAATTCAATTGAAACTTGTCACTTCCGCTGCATTGCCCTTCTTTTGCTTCAAAGCTAGGCGGAAGAATCAAGAATTAAGAATCATTGGCTAGCTAGTGTAGTTGGTCATTATGAACCTGCACACACATTCCTGACATGTATTTTAGTCCAAACATCAAGTTGTTCATAATATTGTAATCACCAAGTCGAAACTCAGAAGCAAACAAAAAATGGTGCTCTTCTTTCCGTTTTAGCAAGTCTGTGTGAGACATTTGCTGGCTCCCATCTCGTCAATCATTAACTTGCAAAGTTAATGTTTGTTTTTTTTACGTGCCAGCCGGTGAAGAAACTGAAACTTGTTTTTTTTAAGCAATGAGGTCATTCAGTTCTACGGTATGATAACTTCATCGAGACAATTGTTAATACAAACCCCACATTAGAGCAAAATAACACATGTGCTGTATGCTATGTTGGTAACGTTAAATGAACGAGCAGGTTCAAACGTGTCTTTTGTGTCCTGAGTAAACACAGGGAAATGTTTGCTTTACTTTTGTGTTCAAGTCTGGCGCTCCAATTTGCTAGCCTGGCAAGCGAGAGCCAATGCAGCCAGCTAGCGATTGGCTTGCCAGGCTACCAGGTTTTTGATTTTACATTTGGATTTAGTTTGGTCCAAAGACATCTCCGTTAAAAACAATCGTCGTGACTATTGTCCTTCGGTGGTGGCTCGGTGATTCCAACATGGAAAAGAAGAGGAAAATAGAAAGTGGCCATTCATTCCATCCCTCCCTCTCCCACTGCTGCTGGACGTGCGGAGGAGTGTTGTTGATCCCGATGCCAACAGCTGACTCCAAGCATAAAAGTGCTACCATGGACTTCCTCTTAAAAGCCCATTATCAGGCTGCTCACAAGCTTTTAGTTCCCTTACACTCAGCCTTTCAATCTCCGATGAGAGCTTCCCATCTTAGGAAAACGTTAACCTTCACTTATTGTGCAGAAAGGTTTTGGGACTGAAATATATACATAAAGGAAAGTATGTTTCATATCTCATCATGCTGTGAGGGAAGTTTGAGGGAATCCCTCAACCCACTGAAATGGGTTGCATGAAATGATTGATGGATCTGGAAATAATGATGGCAAGCCTTCATGCGACATGTTTGTGACGGACTTGTTGTTGTTTCCCTTTTCCAAACAATCACAAGCCCACAAAGCATGGGGGGAAAGGTCATTCGATACATATATCGAATATAATAATAATAATTCATTCAATTTGTATCGCGCTTTTCAAAAACCCAAAGACGCTTATGGCTTATATGATATATTAGTCAGCCAACGAGCATCCCCACATTAAGTCTGGCGTCAAAAGTGAACGTGCACAACCGATAATCACGTCAACAAAATGTTGTTGTTTCTGTTTCAAACTGGAAGTCGCTCCCACAATTCCCGCAAAGGCTTATGGGCTGTAGGAATAAGGAGGATTGTGTATCCAGTAATATGAGCCACACTGCCTCTATCAATGAAACGCAAAGGATAACACTAAGCCTTGCGGTAACGTGGCCAATATGCGCATTGGATGTGTTTTAGAATGTTTTGATCGACCAACTTTAGGCCAACTCATGAAATCAACAAATATGACCAGATTCGTGATCATGCAAAATCTCAATGGGCTGGATTATAGGAGCTGGATGCGTCCCACCTGGCCATATTTGGCCACCCAGCCCTGATCCGTGATAAGGCATCATGCCAAAAGTCAAAAGAAAGGCAGGGAGGAAGAGGGTGAGTTCAAATGACTAATCCAAACTTGTCTTATCATTTTGGGATCATGCCTTCCCTTAAAGCAAAGTGTGTACCTTCTGAAGTAGCATTTCCTTCAACAAACTGAGTGAGTGCCACCCCCACCGTCTTAATCCAACTCTTTTCTTATCTGCCTGCCTGAAGGTAAAGCCTGCAGGTCAGACTGCAAAATATGCAGGCCCCACCCGCACCTTAACCCTGCTTCTGCTTCTGCTTCTGCGTGTGTGTGTGTGTTTAACGATCGCTCCTTTGTATTTGCCCATTCGGTGCGGGTGTGGTTACGCGTAACAATTACTACACACATTTACGTGTAAATAAAGGACGGACGGACGGACGGACAGAGGACTGCAAAATCAAGCAGTGAAGCTACTAATTCAAAGAAAGGATGTCTTTGGTCCCATTTGAAATGCATCCATGCATGTTGCTTCATCCTCGGTCAGGCTAAGATAGTTTGTCAGGTGTCCATGTTTGAAAATTCTCTTTTGTCTGCCGCTGCTACATTAGCTAGGCAAATATTCCGGTATTGCCGTTCTGACTCAAATGAGGGGGCAGGGAGAGCAAAACTCTCATGTGCGGAATTCACCTACGCAGGGGGTCATGGAATGTATCACTCACTCGCTGGTAGAAAGGTGAGGGAACGCTGTGATCGTAGCTATTTCCATTGAGCTTTTCTGATCATTCACTACAACTCAAAAGTCAAGCTCAGTGCATCCTGATATGCTCTTTTCCAAATAAAAAGAGACGACATGCACGAAAAGAGGAAGAAAAAACATTCTCCGAATGTTCATCATCAACTTGTAAACGAGACACCCTTGACTTCACAGAGCTGTGTGTGTCATTTTGATTTTCCTCACATAACAATTGTGGGGGGGAAACGTGGTTTAGCGGTTAGCACATTTGTCTCACACTACCTTCTACTTCCTCTCACATTGTGTTTTAAAAGCATCCATGTAAGAATAAGCACCCAAAGTCAACTGAGATGAGAGTCCTACTGATCTGAAGTCACAAAATGATCACCCAACTGCAGTCCTGTGCCGTTTTAGAATAAATAGCATCATTATTGCAGATTGGGTTTGCATGTTTGTTAACGCCTCCCTTACTTTGTCATTTAGCAGCTGATAATTGTAATAGTTTGAATCTGCATACAGTATATTGCATACAGGAGAGGTGAAATCGTTTTTGCAAATAAAAGAGCCCGTTGAACAATGTTCAAGAAGATTCAAATCTGCAAAATGCAAAGGGAAGTTTGCAATCATTTTTGTTGTTTGAATTCATTGACTGTCCTTTAAAAATATCAGAAGGGATTTGTATGGATTAAGGACTCTTGTTACGTGGGATTGGAATGTCAATTAAAGGTAAAGCCGACGGGACTCTCCAAACAAGACTCGTGCGTGGACAGGTTGCGACTTGATATGACAGGAATGTTAACAGCCTCACTCAGCAAACTGTCCACGATTGCGCCACAGTATTGTGATGACTGCACACACCACGTCACACAACCAAAAATTCGAGTCTGCCTGAAACCGTTCTTTATACTACTAGTGCGTTCTAGTAAGAAACGAAAAGAAGACTCTCAAGTGCCAAGTCAACCCATGGCAGGGTCGCCACCTGCTGGTAAATATTCTATCAGTCAACGTTCATCTTCACACTTTTCTGAAGTCCGATGTTTCTTATGGTTGCGCTGGGCGACTTGCAATCTTCAGGAAAGTCATCTTTTGCATTCCTTCTTACCCCTATGTGGAAATCTATCCCAAAATGCTGCAATGGCTTCTCATTAAACTTTGCTACAGACGTCAAAGATTTTTGGAGTCACTTATCATTGGGTCAAATGGAATTATGACACAATGGGCCATTGGCACAAAATGATTGCCACTTGAACATTGAGGTCATAATCAATAGCATATCCCCATCAAATAAGTTGCCTTTCAAATTTCACTTAGGAGTGACTCTTTTAAAAGCATCGAATGAAATCGCATGATTCCATGATGGATGTGAAATGAGAAGTCAATAAACAGTTTGTCCATCTGTTCTTTATTTAACAGTATCGCTTGCAATAACAATGTTTTGAAAAGTGACGACAACAATTTGCACTTTTGTCATTTGTTTAGCAGGGCACATCAAATGGACGTTGGGCTTGACACCTGCACTTGTCCAAACTTTCTCGTCTCGCAATGATGCCGTGATGCGTGTTTGAACTTGGTAATGTCGAGGATCATCCTGAAGCATCCTTCTTTTTCTTCTTCTTCTTCTTCTTCTTCTCTTTTTTCTTTTTCTTTTTGTGTGACTTTACTTTGGATCCATCTTCTTGGTCATCGCTGCTGCCGTGGCTTTCATCGTTTCCCTTTGCGTGTTTTCGATGACCGTCTTTCGACTTTCCATTGGATGCTCCTCCCTGCTTAACTATGTCCCAATCCTTGTTGGGCTCCTCCTTAACTTTTGGAGGGTCGGCACAAACCGTTATGAGCATCTTCTCCTCCCTCATCTTCTTGAGCAAACTACTTTGGCGCCTATGATGATCATCCTCCTCTTTGATTCGATGGTAATAATTTCCGTGTTTCCTGTTGTCTCCTCTCTCGTCGTCTTTGTAACTGTGTTTTAGGTGCGACGATGTCGGATGGTGTTTGCTGCTGCTGCTGCTGCTACAGCTTGAGTGTCCTTTAGTCTCTTCTGTACGTTTACTTACCAGTGTTTTCTACCAAAAAAATAAAAATAAACATTGACTATCGATAGAATACAACACTCTCCCAAGAAATCAAAACATGATGGCAATCCACAAAAAGGGTGTGGGGAATTTGGTGTACAATGGAGATTGATGTATTCGGCTCCCAATGGTCAGAGCCTAAATTAGTTTGGCACTTCACTCACTAAAGAGATGATCCCATGGCATTAAATGTACACACACCCACCCCTTAATGAACGGACCGAAGATGAGAGAGACCATATCAACGTTTTGTATCGAAAAGGAAGTACTCACACGGCCACTGTTGCGATTACAATGGATGGCTGCGTGGCTTTCAGCTTGACTTAAATCTTGGATGAACTCCTCACATATCTGGCAGTAAAACCCCAACACTGGGATGAGGAAATTGAATCCTGCAAGAAAGAAAGAAAAAAATAATAATGAGTGCCTGAATGCATGTATTCATGAGCAATTTATATAGATTGCTTTACCGTCCTGTTTGAGCAATTCTCCCACTTCTTTCATCAAACTTTCCATTTGAGTCGTTTTTGCTCGTTTGGCTTTGTTTCTTTCACTTTCATCACCTGGCTACAAAATATAAAGGACAAGTTCAAGCAAGATGAAAAAGGGCTGAGCTAGTTGACTCGGGCGGGCAGAATGGCATTCGGAACAGTTAGTTGACAGCGAGCGCTGATATCCTACCAGACGAAATTCTTTACCTTGTGTTTATCATATGATGTCCCAACTGGGTGACTTTTGTCCCGCTTCTCCTTGGTTGCTTAAAGAAGCAAAACCAAAATGTAAGGAGTCGACACGCAACAATTGTTATTGACCAATAAAAGCATAGTAGGGTAAGTATATCAGACAGCAGTTTTGCTCCAGCATCATGTCCAGGTGACACAAAAGCTTATCCTTGATCACTGGAGAGAGAAAAAAGATCCAAAAACAAATCTTGCATTCAATTTGATCGGACTCAATAGGTAGACAGCACAGCGTAAGATGCTCATCAAAATCTATATGCTGCATCAAACATTGTGTATATTTACGCAACCAAGGGTCTCTACATTTGAATTGTTCCCCTCAAATCCTTTCAGGGACTTTCATTTGGCAGATGTGCAGGTTATTTGTCACATTAAAGAGCGGCAAAAGTTGAATTATCGTCTGTACGTGACAAAAAAAGACATCACTCAGGTTAAAAGGAAGCAGCATCCTTGCAAGCTTGACTTCCAATTTCATGCCATTCTTGGAAGTGAATCGGAAAATCCAATCATCTGAAGAGTTGAAAGAATCTCCTCTCTTACCTTCCATGAGTGATTGCAGGGACTCCAAAGCGTTCCGCGTATTGGGGCCTTGACATGATTTCAATCCCAAGGCCGCTGGTGGCTGAGGGCCTGATTTGCTATTGTTTGTTTGGCCCAAAGCGCTCAAGATCTTTTGGATTTTCCCGCACTCGTCTGGATGAGCAAAGACTCGGCTCGATGACGAGAGATTGGACTGATCGCAGTCACGCTGTTGAGTGTTGGGATCCCATCTGGTCATTTCATCGCCTGTTTTTTCTTTGACTGACTCTCCAGGCGCGAGTGTTGCAGGTGTTCCATAGCATGGATTTTGTCGCGCGGCTTTTTCGTCGCCGTATAAGAACAACTCTTCATCTTCGAAGTGATCAGCTTTGGAAGCCGTCTGCCATTTGGGCTGAAGCCAGGAAAAGTCATTGCCAACTCTGTCATGAGGCAGGAGCACGCTGTCACTTTCCAGCGACAAAGTCGAAAGCGCGCCAGGTGGCTCGGCGCCCGGAGCTCGTTGGCTTTGATTGGAGGCCTGGAGAGAGAAAAGCATTGTTTGTGGACATTTAAGATTCATTTACTGACTACGCAAGACACGGACGGATCTACCTGAATAGTTCGGATTGCCTCTTTGAGAGAGGGCAGCTGATTTTCCATTGCTTTGTTGGTCATGACCAACTTAAGTCCCTCGAACAAACGAGCACTACTACTACAACTAGCGGCGGTGTCGTTGCCCATGTGGCCGGGACTCCTTTGCCGCTTTTTGCTTTTAGCACGGCTGCCGTCAGGACTGCTACTCGGTGACGATGACCACCTAGGCCTGCTTTTTCTGGTTTGGCTTCGACTCCGAGCTCGACTTTTGCTTCTCGCTCGACTCTTGCTCTTGCTCCTGGCTCGACTCTTGCTCCTCGCTCGACTCTTGCTCTTGCTCCTGGCTCGACTCTTGCTCCTGGCTCGACTCTTGCTCCTAGCTCGACTCTTTTCACGAACGCGACTTTTGCTCCTGGCTCTACTCCTACTTCGGGCACGGCTTTTAGCTCGAGATCTTCCGCGGCTGCGCTCAGGACTCCTGCTCGGACTTTGACTCCGCTTTTGGAAAGCCTGGTCCGACTTGACGGCCTCCTTCAGGATACTGGCTGACTTCAATGCGTCAGCCAGGTTGTATTCCATGTTCCCTCTGAGATAATCTGGGAAAGGTTTATTTGCAGCTATGCATCTCAGGAACTCCTCTCCAGCACTGTCACTAAAAAAGGGATATCAATCAACACCTAGAAGTGGAAAAGGGTCCAGCCCTACGAGTAACACGACATACCTGTTGTCTGGTGTAAGCTTGACAGATGTTGGATTCCATCGGGAACCTGAAAGATGCGGTGGTGGTGGTGGCGCAGGAGAGGCAAGCTGCTGGCTGCCTCCCACAGTTATCACTGTACTGCGGTCTATGGAGAACGAGCTACAGTGGGGCTGAGAGTATGAAGAATTCATGTGAATATTACTTTGCATGAAAGAATTGTGGCATCGATGGCGCATATGCATACTATTTCACGTTCCAAGCAACAACATTTAATTTTTTCCCTTTACACAGTGGTACCTTTATTTTTGAGTGTCCCAACTTGGCCAATCGCAGCGTACAAATATAGGCAGGCGTTTGTCAGTAGGACAAGTTAGAAAAGGCTAAAGGCTACGTTTTTAGCATGTACCGTATTCTATTCTATTTCTTCTTGATTCACTCTTTTCCACACGAAACTATACTTACTTTGACATGCTGTGACAGATCATCTGCCCTGGCATGTCCCAGGAATTCGGAGCCAAAATATCTTGACGTTATTCTCTAAAAACCGAATGTGTATGTCCACTTATTGAGCCCTTCACCGAACATGACTTTGTTGATACTCGTAACTAGCTTCTTCTTCAAGTATGGCGTTATACCAAACTTGATGACGTAGATGCCGAACCCAATTCTACAATACAATAGAATCTAAAATGATTTTTTTTCTCTCTCTCTCAAATATGCCGCACGGTGAAATGTGGAGGTACTTGAGGACTTCATTTTAACTGCTAAAATGGTGCTTTACAAGTCCTAGCTACCCTCGCCCCCTTCAAGCATGAGCTTGTCGTGTACGTACATTCATAAAATAAGGTCCTGGAGGTCTTGGAAGAAATTGCCTTCCAATCGGCGCCGAAGACGAAAATTGTCCGGACGGTCGAGGAGGTAAGTTTCCGGGAGAAGGCCCACAAGGAGCGCCGACATTGAAGCGAGATCGTGGAACACCGAAAGAAGGCGGACCGCACGGATGTTGACCGGGCCGGTACATTATTTATGTTTTGATGAAGCAATCAAGACAAGTAGGATAGATTCAACTGCACAAAATGAGCAACCAGCAAGGCCATCGATTCCGTTGCGGTAAAGGCATTGAGCAAATGAATGCGTCAAACCCAAACATATTCTTCTTCTGCTCAAAACCAGATCGCATACAGCAAGACTACCCCCTACTGAACAGGAGCGTTATTGCAATTTATTTCCCAATTTGATTTGTCCAGCTCAAACGTCAACGGGAATTGATTTGTCATATGATAATATCATATGCTGAGAGCTAAAATCAAGTGCAGAGACACTTGAAAAACATACTTTCAAAAATGACCTTACCAGATTACAGTAAAACAGCGGCACAATTTCCAGGACATTTTAAACTACCATAGGTAAAGGATTGAGTCAATGCACTCAATATAAATAATACAAGATTCAAATAAAAGAGGCCAGGCAACAGTTCAATTTTTCTTCTTTACTTTGTTTGGCAATGTATTTCCAAATTTAGTAGGATTGTATGTGGATGACAGCAGCATGGTGAAGAGCAGCAGGACAGGGATAACCAAATATGGAGCATATATTGCAACGAGCGTCCAACGTTCCTGCCATGTTTGGGGGGCCCAGGGGCTTTCAATAGTGTACTGATGAAAAATGATGTGGGAGAGAATCGGGATCAATGTGGTGGCGACGTGGGTGGAATAAATAATGGCAGGAGTCCTGATCCAGTGACAGCTTCCTAGAAGACAGGAAACAGTTGGGATCAAACTAATAAACTTTCTTGACGCGTGCAGTTCACCATGGATTTCAGTCGAGCGGAATACTCAAATTATAACAACTATTCAAACACTCTAGTCAAATAAATGTGCTTTTACGCACACGTTTCTTTCACAATATCGAAGATTGCTTTTTGGACTCGTAACGCACTCACGCTCGTTTTTTGGTTTTGGTTTCACCATTCAAGTAGGAGTGGACGTTTTGATGAACTTACCTTTGTAAAACGCATATGCTGCAATCGGAAAGAAAGGTATTTGCAGCAAACCCTCACAGACGATGAAAGATTGGAACCACTCTGGCGGCTGAAGGAGCATTGGGTCTTTGAACTCCTTTGAATACCACTGGAATAGGTCTCGCAGCTAGGGGAATGGATGACATTCCGAATATTATACGGACGAATGTGTCGAATAAAAAGCCATGCGACGTTACTTGCACCTTCATTTATCAGGCGATACTTACAGCTTGGGGATACAAATATCCTGGTAGAACTGTTTGCAAGTCAATCAATAACGTGATCGGAATGTGCGATGTAAAATAGAAGACAAAGATTGTTTCTAATAAACGAATGCCCTTCATTTTTGAGAAGCAAATCAAAGCACTAGAACAACACGTTAAGTGATTACAGACCGATTGAACGTTCCGAGTCTCAAAGCAATGCAGCGAAGGTGTCTTCTGTTCATGTACTAGTCGTCAGTTCAGTTTGGAACATGAGAAAGGGGCGGGCGGGCGGCCGGGATGGGTAGGCGGCCTTTTCTCCGGTTGGCCCATCTTCGGTTCGGCCGGTCCGGTGGTCCGATGGGCAGGCCGGGGCTTCCGGCCACGAAACAAACAAACAAAAGAAGAAAATAAAAACTAATTGGCCGCGGAGGTTGAACCACCCACGGCAACTTTGTCGGCCACTATACAGACTGAAGACGCCACGCCGCAGGGAAATGAAAGCATTCGAGTTCGCTTGTCGATTCACACCGGCTGCGGTGCGCTTCCGAAAGCATTCCGCTCCGCATCGTTTCAATGTTCTCTGGATTTCATGAAGTTGATGGAATTACTGTATACAAACAAGACAGGAAGTCAGGTGTCGGCATGCGAAGTAGCTCCGACATATTTCAAAATAAAAGCGTTCTGCAACTTCGCCCCGCCCCCCCCCACATCAAAACACACAAAATTACATTGTTGTGGGGAGATAGCTAGCTAAATAAATGAACATGAGTCAGACAATTAAAGAGATAAAAAATTATCTTGAAATTAATTAAAGTCAACTTAAATCACAGAAACACAAAATGATTACCCTACAAGAGCTAAAACAAAAGTGTTTACTGTCAGGACCCAAGCTGAAGGCGCAAAGAACAAACTTTGACTTCTGTCACTGCTCTCTTCCTCTATCTTGTCTGTTTGATTCAACTTTCTACACAGAGGATGTTGAGCGTGACATCCAAAAGGAGAAGTCGGACTGCTACAAGCACGCTGTTGTGCTCTACATGGTCCAAGGCTCTGTTGGACACGCCCGGCGGCAGCGTGTCGGTCGGGGACGCTGCATGGCCGATGATGAAGAGTCTCTCTCTCTCTCTCTCTCTCTCTCTCTCTCTCTCTCCATTAACGTGACAGTCTGAGGTCCAAATCAGGGGAGGGGGTGGCTGGCTCAGGAGTGAGGTTGCTCAGGTTGGTCAAAGTGAGGTTGTCGGGACCGGGCGAAGAGTCCGGAGGGCCCGAGGCGCTGCGATGGGCCAAGCGGCGGTAAACAAAATGGAAGGGGGGAGCTTGCGGGCGGCTGTTGAGCTCCGCCTTGATCCTCTGAGGATGGGTGTCTGCTGCCAGCTGCTGGCTGTTGCCCTCCATCAGCAGGAACAAGCCATAGCCGGCAGGGTCAGACACTTTGAACTTGATGGCGCACAGCTCACACACTTCCTCCACGGTGGCGTAGGGGCGGACTGGGAGGGTCTTAGCGGTGCAGCCGCTATCCAGCTCCTGCAGCGCCACCCGCAGGTAATTCTAGGAGAGAGACGAATGAAGGAAAAATGAAGACATTTTCAGCCATCTTCACACATCGTGCTTTTCCATCAGTCATACACTAACTTTGAAGTACGATAAGTGTTGTCAATAACGACGATTGTCATAATTGCGGCCTTATTGTAATTGTATTGATCATTGTCATCAATGTGCGTCAGGATGCGCTCCTAATATCCCGAGCTTGTCGGCCTTACTTGGAAGTCATCGAAGGATGGCGCCGAGTGCAGAGTGGTGCGTCGCTGGTGCCACTGGTGCAGCGTGTTCCTCGTCTTGGAGCTCAGCACCCTGGCGGCTTGCTCCTCTTGGAAGTTCCGGATCAATGACATTGCTCCGTATGCGCTCGTCAAATAATAGCCACCTGCGACAACGGGACAAGACGATGACACAGCACCGCAAATGTTAGTCTGCCACCAATCAAATGGTGAGGAGCTGCTTCGATTTAAAGAAACACCTTCTCCATGAAGCAGCGAGGGATCCAATAGCTCCATCATGTAAAGTATCTCATTGTCCAGCTGCGGCATGTCACATTGTGCCAACACGTAGGTCAGCATCGGCAGGAAATCATCTGCACCGTACAGACGGCCTGAGACACACACACACAGATCTATTTTCAACTCATGGTAACCATGGACTTTTTTTTTTTAGACATCGAATGTAGCAAGAGTCGGCTATAAATATTAAATTGTGCAACTTCCAGTTTCACTAGACACAGTGTTTTTCCTTTATGTCACTGTTTTTTGGAGCTTAAGATCAGGGGATGCTTTGAGAATAATTGTCAATTTTTGTCTATGTGAAGCCCGTTGAGACTGCTTGTGATTTAGGGCTATACAAATCAACTTGACTTGACTTGACTGTGTCCTAGGGCTGAATGATTCATCAAATTCCAAACGACATTGCAATGCAGTAGAAATGTTTCCAAATCGGTGGCTTTATCAATTCAAATGTTATTGGAAGAAATACTCGTGTTTACATTACACTTGTGTGGTCGAATTTTGGCAAGTTGTCATAGTGGATGCTTAAAAGACTGCGTTGATCAAGTGTTTTTTTTTTTATATGAATGATTTGTTTCCCTTTATTTTTGACCTTTCTTTAAGCATTGGCCGAGCAAAACATGGCTGTATTTTGAGAAATGTCAAAAGGATCGGTGGGTCAGTGGAGACAGAGGTACTTGGTTGGATACAGTGGGAGGGAGCGTCAATGTGTATGGTCAAGTTGCGCTACCTGAATTGTCTTCCATAATGGTGTAGATGAGTTTGCAAACCCTCAGCAGCATGGTGACCTTCTTTTCCGGAGAGTACAGCTTGCACATGGTGTGAAACCTGCACTTGATCTTCTCTATAGCGACGGGATCTGGCGGCACCGTGTCCTCCACGCCCATTTCCTGCGGCTGGCGAGCTTTGGCCAGAGACATGTTGTCCCTCAGCTCCTGCCATTCCCCGCTGCGCACTTGAAACTCCTGCAGTGCTGCACTAATCATGGCTTTGAGAGGCTTCAGAACACACTTGTGCATGGCTTTCTCTAAGACATGGTCTGAAATGAGAAGGAAACAAATGGAGGTCACATTTCATCATTAGTGCTGGCAGTAGAATTCACCACTTCACTTTTTTTCCCTGTGGAATCTAAAAAACGGCGGAGACCTGCTATTCATGAAATGGCCACACGATGGCGCCAAACCGTGTCTAATAGGAAAGTCCTACATTGTATGCGAGAGATTGTTGCCAAGAAACAGTGCTGAATTGACTTTGACAAGCTTTCTAAGTAAGAGAGGAACACATTTTAGCCTACTGTATGTTGTTGCCGCAAGAAGTTAAGGAAATGCACACAATTCAGCTGCATTTTCCTCATCTTCGAGATGATATCAAAACATCAACACCATTTGTTTTAGGGAAGATCATGAGTTATTAAAAGGCCCGTTTATAGCACATACGTAACTGTTCAAACAGGCAATTCTAAATGACTTTGGGTTGTTCAGGAGACTGACACAATACCATGGACCTGTGGAGTTTGCATGGATCAGAGCGTTCAGAAGGGTCTTATTATTATTTTTACCTGCATTGTTATCAATGTTTTGTGTAGTATGCAAATACATTTATTTGGTCCAAAAATTCTTTGTTTCAAAAAAACTCCACAAGAGATGCAGAAATCCCGAGCACTTTTACAGTTGTGCATATTTTACCAAGGACTACTTGAAGCTGAGAACATCCACTGTGTTGTGTGTTGGGGGAGGAACAATTGTAGGGAAGAGAAAAGTGCGTACGAGAAGCGGAAATGTGCCAGTATGACTTTTTTTTTTTCTTTTTGCATCTCAGCTCGTGCCGTCTGACGAACACATGCCATGATATCATCCAGACAGGATGGAAAGCAAACCGCAGCACTGCTGAATAAGGAGGAACGCGTGTGTGTGTGTGTTTGCATTTGTGCTGCTGACTCTTCTCTCCAGAATAAGGTCAAGTCAGTTGTTTTATTTTCTGCCTCAGCATAGGATGATTCTTACACAGCACTATTGATCATCGAATCATATAAATCCCACTCATGCATGAATCATTCATGTTTAATTCCTTGCGTTGCTGCCTCAGCTCAACTGCAACTAAAGAGCTGGAAATAGACTGCGGAAGTCTTGCTCAAGTGCAAAGAGCACATTCTCACTTTCCCGTTCAAGTACAAAGTGAATAACAGCTTCCATCCAGTATGTAGCGAGCGGTTTGTATATCCAGACCTTCCTTGCCTGCTCTTTATGTGTTTGTTAGCATTCTTCAAAGACTGAGTAGTTTTCATTGACTGAAGTGGTTCGCTGCCTGTCCAATGAATACGGAATGCTTTTACTTTCAAATCTATCATGTATTATGTATTGATGTCTGTAAGCAAGCATCACAGCGTTGTGTTGGAGCCAGCCCACTCCCACCACAGTGTTTGGGAATCCAAAATAGCCTGGACGAGCGAGAGAGAGAGAGAGAGAGAGAGAGAGAGAGAGGCGTTTCTGGAATCTGTCACTCGTCTCCTGATACAGAGATTGCTTCCTTCCTGCTAAAGTGACACAATCTCAACATAGCTTTTCTACCTGCCCTCCCTCGCTCGCTCGGGTCAAACAAAACAATTCACGTTGAAGGGAACAGAGTGGCTGTCTTCCTAAGCAAGTATGTTTTATCAGACACATTTAGACTGCCGACCAAGGACCAACACCGCTGGGACAGCTCGAGTGACCATGAACTTGTTTGGCGGGCACAACGTTCCACCCCAGCGTCTCTATTGTTCTCTAATTGTAGGACGCGACCTACGTCTTAAGACTTGATTGCTCTAAGGGTATGGCGCTGTTCCATGCAGAAGTAGAAATTCATCCAAAAAGAGGTTTTCATTCCTATTGTACTGCAGAGCCTAGACAGACAATAGGACACCTGCAATACAAGCAATAGCCATTTGAAATCATAAATTAGCAGCAGTTTAAAAAAGGCACCAGAATTGCGCTTTCAGAGTAAATTCATTGGTCGGTGCGCAGAGTAGAAAACAAGGGGGTCCATTCTTCGAAGCGCACCCTCCCTCCGATTTCAGCACGCTATTCATCCCCAGAGGTCCCTGGAAAACTCAAATCAAAAACAAGCAAAACAAACCTCTTCAGTGCATAACCACGCAATTGTCTTTTGTTCCCATTGCCGTTGTGATAAGGTCACACATTCACTTGAATTAGTCAAGCAAAAACAGCAAGTGTATGGTAAATAAAGCTGGGACAGCATCTGGAATAGCAGTTAGGAAAAGAAAGAGTCACGAAGAAAAAATGCCAAGTGAGAGTCAGCAAAGTCCAGACTGCAAAATAGACAGGACAGGAGGGAGGGAGGGAGGGAGCCAGGGGCCTTGCTTCCAATGCTCTCTTTGATTTCGGAGTAGGATTGCAAGCCTTGGCAGAGCGCATCTTGGGATTCAGCTGGGCTTCGACTGAAGCCTCAACACAACCAAATAGTTAGTGTGCAACAACAGCGCCACTCATTGCAGATTACAAATTGGTTCTTCATAATGCCAAGCAGCCTTCGTTCGGCCCAAGGTAAAAAGTCATCCTTTTGTTACTTTCCAAAAGGTCTAACATTCTTTCGCCGGGTGTGTGTTCGAGCCAGTGAGAAAGGGCACGCAAGAGAGAGAGAGAGAAAGAGAGAGATGAGAAAGCAAGCCAAAGTATCGAGACCCCAAATAAGATGAACACGGGCAACCTGTCTGGCCGTGCAGTTGAGACGATGGATACGTCACAAACGCATTTCTTCTTTCAGTTCTTACTGGCTGACTTGTGAAAAGAAAAAGAAGCAACAACATGCTTGCACATGAGACACACCGACTAAACTCCCACCTCCTTGACAATGAGGTCTTTATGCTCCTACGGTTGGAATGGTGCGACCGCCGGCATACCAGAAGATTAGAAAGTCAAGCAGCGAGATGACATTTTCACTCAAATGTTACATCTATAGGCAATTCAATGTGAAGATTAGCATCATTGATGTTGCAGGTTGATGTTGCCAACTTGAGCTTAGTGGCAGAACTCCTCCTCGGAGCATTATTCTGCCAGACAATACACTGGCCCCCATTCAGAGCCTTTTTGTTTTCTTCCATCATATACAAAATAAATCCTAGTCCAAATCATCCATGAGCGCGATTCTCCAACTTACCTATTTGGTCTTCAGGTATGAGGCTCTCTATGGGCAAACCAAGTTCGGAGCTTTGTCGCAGGTAACTCTTCATTTGTGTGATGAACTGACGCAGCGTTTGAAGGAGTTCCAGTCCAGAGGCAAAGCTTTGCCAGGTCGGGGTGCCTGCCCCTTCCCCATGTAGCTCAGGTAGTCCTGCACCAGGGAGCCAAAGTAGGAGGCTTTGTCTTTGGACAATTCCACCACCCTGCGAATGGCTCTCTTCTCTGGTGTCAACAGGGAGCTAAAAACGCCACTCATCTTGCGCAGATGACCTCGCAGCGCTTTCTGGAGGACTAAAGCGCTGGCACTCGGCCGCCGCCGCCTCGTCCTGTGCCCGGGCGGCATCATGGTCAGGTCCTGGTCTTGGTCCTGGTCGCTTTCCAGGCCGACGCCGTAGTCGGGCTCCTCTTCGTCTTCGTCCTCCTCCTCCTCGTCGTCGTCGTCGTCCTCCGTGCTACAATACAGAAGATGGGACGAGGGCAGCGAAAGGGGGAGGTGGGTGTTGAAATCGGCCACCGTAGGTGGACTCGGGTCATGGAGGGGAGGAAGGAAGAAAGGCGACGACTGAGAGAAGAAATCCAGGGAGTCTGAAGAATCCGTGGAAAGGCTCACGTCACTGAGACGCTGGCTCACCCCATTCTGGCATTCCTCTCCTGCTTGTTCTCCAGCGCTTCCGCGCACCACCACTTGTTGGCTTACGGTCATTGTGTCCGCAAGACCGCTGCGGGGCTGCGTACAAGCTTTGCCGCTGCTCTGCTGAGATCGTTTGGCCTTCAGAAGCGCCTTTTCAATCGTTTGCTCCTCTAGCGCCAGGTGACACTGGGCATCCTCCAGCGAGGAAGACGGGGAGGATTTGGCCCTTCGAGGCGACGAGGATAGAGACGCGAAAGAGATGGGGAAAGAAGGTCTCGGGATGGAGACAGGGGAGCTGATGCTGAGTCTCTTGGGAGGGGACGACGAGGGGCTGATACTAAGTGAAGAACCCAGACGGGATAAGAGGCTACTGCTGCGCTCCTTGTCTTCCGCCTTCTCCTTGGGGACATTGATCCAGGCAATTTTCTCTGGCATACTGCGCTGCCGGACGGGAGGGGCCCACTGTGGCGGGGGTGGACGACTCGGCGGAGACCGTGACGTAGTGTCTTCAGCGCTTTGCTTTTTTTCAGCTTGTACTTGCGTGTCGCTACCAAGGCTAAACGGCTTCTTTTCATCGGACTGTTGGTCGTCACTGAAATTGGAGTCGCAACTCGCAGGCCTGTCGTCGCCGCTTTTTTCTGGGCTGTGATTTTGACTCGGACCAGAGGAATTTAATTCGGGACTGTGCTCGCTCTCTGGATTATGAACCTTAATGAAAAGTGGGTTGATGAAGCAGAGCGCCCCATTAGACTGGCAACACTCGAGCTCCGAAGGGGTGCGAGTTTCCAGTCGAGGGCGGCTCGGGGCGGCTGCAACGGAGAGTGCTTGCTGGCCGGCTGGAGGTCCTCTGTCAGGAGCTGTGGCTCCAAAGAAAATGGAGGAGGAGGAGGAGGAACCCTTCCTCTTCTGACACCATTCACTGTCCCAGAAACCTGTAGAATGACAAATGACAAGTTTGATGAAATGTTATGCTAGCGGGGCGATGACATCTCAAGACCACGTATTTTGGAAAAGAATTCTGTCATGACAAAGAAAAGCAACCTGTGACTAGTCAATCCACTTTTAGTCATGTATTGACCATTGTGGGAGTCGTTGGCATTAGACGTCAAACGGCAGTATACACAAATCACCAGAACGCTATACGTCGCCTGAACTCCAAGAGTTGATGACATCTGTGGCAATAAACTCACGCCATCATTTAGCTCTTCTCCACATGCACGCACAAGCCAGATGAAGTTAATTAAAGCAAAGAGTGATTTTCAAGGCCGTGAGAGAGCGTCCGTCAGGTGTGGTGCGGTGCGGTGCGGTGAGGCGCCTGGAGGTTTTTCCGCCCAAAAGGTGTGCCGTGGATAAAACAAATAAACAAAAAGGTTGGCAAACACTGCTGCTCCACAATACATGTAAAGACCTGAAGGAGCAACTAACTCACTTAAGATGCAAATAGAGACGACGCATTTATTATGTACTATGTGGAGAAACTAGGAAGGCAAAGTGGCAAAAAAGCTCAGGAAAACATTCGGCCTCAGCTATTCACACAAGAATCTTTCCACATTTGCATCATTTCATCTTTGGAAACAAAATGTGACTTTTTTTTTTTATCTTCTCACTGCGTTTCTAACACGTCTGCTACATGCCGAGGAGGACTGACTCAAACTTCTCCTCTCGGTGAGTCAACACAAGCACTTCAGCTTTAAATATAGCCCGGAACCACAGCTGCTTCTTATTTCTTTTTTTACAAGCAAAAAAATATCATTTTCAAAGCTATGTCACGCACCGATAACTTTCTCAAGTCCCGCCTGTGGCAGGCAGTCAAAGGAGAAATATAAAGAGTGATACAGCACGGGTACCAGACACAGAGTAACTCCTTCCGACCAGAAAAAAAATCAACGACAACAATACTCACTGTGATCCCAAAACGTGACGACAAACAATGAGAGTTTTGTTTGGGACCAAGCCCAAAATGTCAGGACCCTTGAATGCGGCTGTCTTCAAGTCCACTCCGACTCAATATTTGTTAGGATGTTGATGTGTTTCTGGGAGGGCTGTTAGCAAGCAGAGTATGTCCAGCTCTCTCTCTCTCTCTCTCTCTCTCTCTCTCTCTCTCTCTCTCTCTCTCTCTCTCTCTCTCTCTCTCTCTCTCTCTCTCTCTCTCTCTCTCTCTCTCTCTCTCTCTCTCTCTCTCTCTCTCTCTCTCTCTCTCTCTCTCTCTCTCTCTCTCTCTCTCTCTCTCTCTCTCTCTCTCTCTCCTCTCTCTCTCTCTCTCTCTCTCTCTCTCTCTCTCTCTCTCTCTCTCTCTCTCTCTCTCTCTCTCTCTCTCTCTCTCTCTCTCTCTCTCTCTCTCTCTCTCTCTCTCTCTCTCTCTCTCTCTCTCTCTCTCTCTCTCAATGACGCATGGCCAACCCCCGTTTGCCCTCCCACTCTACACTTGTTTACAATCCAGTCTTCTTTACAACATGTTTTGATTGAACTTGTTCATATTTCTGTTGCCCAATAGCTCTTTCTTGGAAAATGCAATTTCTCAGTACAGAAGATTTAGTGTTCTAATAAAAGGATTTGGATCAAAAGGGGGATTTGCACAAAATATCCTTTCAGTAATCTATTTGCTTTGTGTATTTGTACATTGCTTTGTTTAGTTGTATTGCAAACACGTTTCAGCATATTTTCTTCCACAATCTACACGCCATGGTCTTCTTATCAAAATGTTTATTGTATGGTTGAATTTGGCAAATGATGCAATCTTGTCAGAATGGCGTCGTTCCATTCACTGTCTGTGCTGACTAAAGAGTCAAATGGCACTGAGAAGAAAAGGCCAGTGACATTCAACATGGTTCTTTTTCTCAATCAAAGGAGTCGGATGGGGGATTAGGCTTGAATGTGTGCTCTACTTTTGTTTACACAATTGCACGAAAGGCAAACGGAGCCTCAGAAGACAACAGACGGAAGCTGGCTGGCTGGCTGGCTGGCTGGCTCTCATGCACAATAGAGCTCAAACTGCTTTCGATTAAAAAGTACAGTAGTAAAAAGCTCAATGAAGTTAGGGTGGGATGACGTTTCACACTGGACACCCAGTTGTGACTCAATACCCTGTTGAACTAAACTCATCTGAGCTGGCAAGACTTTTGTCCCTCAGACTGAGTCATTTAGTGCTGGAATTCTCATCAAATTTGTGTTAGCACGTGTGTGTGTGTGTGTGTGCTCACTCGCTCTATGGAAATAAGAATCCTATGTGTGGTCTAACTGTGCGCACACCAAAAAATAGGCACATTAAATGAGGTCAACGGGCATGAATGACATTGTGTGCTAGGCCAGTTTAGTAACGTCATAGTTCTCTTAGCAGTGGGCCACTTTTGAATTGCTTAACAACCTGTTCTCTATCAGCCACCAAATGCGCTCGGAGCGTGTAAAAGTATGCTGGAACAGCCAGCAAAATTCCCAAACATGCTTGCAGGAGGCTTGAACCTGCACGCCAATCAACATGCGTCACTGTTTAACGCCCATACAAAGACAGAGCCCTACGGGTAAGACAAAAAAGGATTCTCCAAAAGAACATTGAATACCATCGGTACCTGCTCCAAGTTTGGCAATCTGAGCAAGCTCAGCAGAGGTTTTGGCTGAAGCGATGGCTTCTGGGAGCTTCAAGGTGAAGGGAAGCACATCCCTGAGAAAAAGCAACAAAAGCAGAATGAAATGGAGCAAAACTACAAAAGAAGAATCAGGTTGAAGCAGGAGGGACTAAAAGCGTACGAGTCGCTCTTCTTAGCGTGGTCACAAAAACAAAAAGAGCAACACTGCGAAGAAGGAATTTACCTGCTGATGCAGCAGAAAGCCACAAGCCGAAACAGGTCCGCAAAACTCAGGCCGGATCCTTCCAAAGAAAAAGCTGGAGAACAATGAAGGAAGGAAGGAATCCATTCATTGCAGGGCATGATCAAGCGTTCATCTTTTGATGCTATCTACCTTCCAGAGATATTTGTCACAACAAGTAAGGTCAAGTTGAAACGATTGCGCATGATTCAATGAGACGCAGCCAATGTGCTTGGAAATCAATCAGCGCCATTGCCAGGGCAACAGGAAGATAGAAAGTGTTGAAACCTACTGTACTGGCTCTCTTTGACAACAAAGTCTTTGACAGGAAGTGGAGAGTGCTTGTCCATGCGTAAAGATAGGACCTTTTTCTGCAAGCTCGAAGACTTCCTCACCACAAATGTCTACGGGCCAGGGGAAGAAACATTCAATCAGAAAACCTTCAAATCAAACGGACACACACTTTGATTTCAGAGGCGTGATAGGGGTATTCTTTTTTCTTCTTCTTTTCATCCTACTGCAATGGTAGTAATAAGCTGTTTCCTTACTCCAGGCGCTCGGTCCTGTAGGATATGTACGGCGTCCTGATGGCTTAGATCAAGTTGGAGCCACACACAATGCGTATTGATTAATCTGTCCAAAACACTGAGTCGCCGATGGAGGGAATCGTAGGCCGAGTCCCTGACTCCGGTCGCCGTGTCAGAACAAGGGGATGCTTGTAGGAAGAGACCCCCGACTTCTTCGCTCAGCCTGAAAAGCAAGCAAGATTGAAAGGAAGAGTGCCGCCATGGGGATGAGCAAGCAGGAAGTTTCACAGGAAACAAGGGAACATGCGCGCGGACGTATCCTATTTGCTTGTCCAGTTGAAGTCTACGTGTGTATTACGACACCAAAAAGGTGGTGTTTCCAAACAAAAATCCCTTACTCAATACACCCACAGGTAAAAGACATCATTACTATGTCATGACTTTTGTCATTATTTTAGTGCCCGTGTGCAGGGCAACTTCTTTCTTTCTTTCTTTCTTTCTTTCTTTCTTTCTTTCTTTCTGTAAGAGAGGTAAGCCAACAATGAAGCCCTAAATGAGTGTTTTTATGATGATGATTCTTGGGGGAAAAAAGAGGTACGTCAACATCTGGTGATCGTCTACTTCTCCAGAGCAACAGACAAGAAAAACTCAATTGTGCTCTCTGCTGTCTGTATTGTGCTAGTGCGCTCTATTAGATCAACAAACAGTACGTACGTGCGTACGTCGATAGAGGTTAGCTCACCCGTGCATTGAATCCGTCTTGTGCTCTTCTATTGGCTCAGGCTTTTTCCCCATCTCCTTTTTCAAAGTGCCAATTTCCAAAGCAAAGGATTCAATCAACTACAAAAGAAATGCAAATACTTTATTTCCTTTCCCAGTTGGAGCTGACAATGAACATTTTCTGTGCTGTACTGATGTCATCATTTCTTTCATTTCCCTCTTGTGCAGTCTCTCTGTCTTACCGATCATCAACATGAGTCACAAAAAGATAAGCTCAGCAGTGGGAAATCCCAAATCTAAAAGCCAGAACTACACAAGGTGAGCATTCGAAAAGCCCACTTGGACAGTGGACACAATTCTGAATTTCACAGTAGTGCAATGTAAACCTTTGTTTTTGTTTTTTTATCAATTTGCTACATACATTGCGTTCAGATAGACTTGCTTTAAGTCTTACACAAATAAATAAATACACTTCATATATTCCACTTTTTCTTTTTTCTAAATAGCGGTCTGTTATACAGTTGTACAGTTTGATAATTCTTGGTGTTCTCCAAGGTTTACCGAGAGGCCAGATCTGGATTTGCTGAAAAATATATTTAAACAACAACAACAGTAAAACTCCAGAAAAACCTTTGAATGGAGCGACACACTGAAGTCAATATTTCCTGTTTTCTACAGGAAAAACAGGCAAGAAGCTAGCTAGACTCCAACTCACTTCCCTTTTGAAAAACCGTAGTGATGCTTTGACATGTACGTACCTTGAAAAAACTGCTTTTCCTCTCCCGTTTGGAGGGCTGCTGGATGTTATGACTGGACATCTTGGACAGCTCCCTGGAAAGGCAAATTCAAGCAGAACAATTATCATCATTAAAGCGACGGAAATGAGGTACAGTATTTGTAGGCGACACGCTGAACTGATTTCCAAGGCACAGACAGACAAAGTCAAACATTTCCACTCACATTCACACCACTTAACCTACCATGCATGTGTTAGGAATGCAGAACCGACACCTCTTGTCAAAACAAAAGCACGTGTTGACCATTTTGGGAGTTCCATCCATCCATCCGTCCGTCCGTCCGTCAGTCCGTCCGCCTGCCCGTCCGTCCGTCCGTCCGTCCATCCGTCCATCCATCCATCCATCCATCCATCCATCCATCCATCCCGCTTGACCCCACGGGGGGTCGCGGCCGTGCTGGAGCCTATCCCAGCTATCATCGGGCACCCTGAACTTTTTGCAGCATTTTGGGAGTTCAGGTGCCCAAATGTGTCTTTCCATTTGTATGAGCCATACGTGAGTCAGTGTCCAGGCCGGAAAACCAGGAAGTCCAAGGAATATAAAACACTTTGCCAGCACGTGTTCATTTATATTGTCACAGTAAAGTTTCTTGTCAGATTAATGGAATGCCATCAAGATATGACTGAGTGGCAGAAATCAGCCAAAGATTGATTTATCTGAAGCCGAATGAATGAACAACCTCAAAGCAGCAAATCACACACATGCACAGAAACACAGCATTACTGACAACAGAGAAAAATCCTCAGTCCCACCCACTCTATTTAAACACACACACTCATTACAAAGGTAGCTATCAAAGCATCATTCCCACTGCACATGACACCTCAAGCCACTCTTTTGCTAAAGTGCTTGAACTCCTTGTGGTCAGGCAGACCACCGCCTCCATGGAATCACTGGTCAAACTACCATTTACCATACCATAGAATAGAATAGATCTTTATTTGTCATTGTCTCATGTACAACGAAATTTAAAAAGTGCCAACCGATCCGCGCATGCGATAAAAAATAAATAGAATAAAAAGATAAAAAAAACAAGCTAAAAACCCACAGAAGAACATACACAGACATAATCATTTACGTTTAGCTGCATTCAATGTGACTGCATACCATACTTGACATCCAAGAAAAACTCGGAACCACGACGACCTGACGAAGATATGGCCAATCTAAGCCTAGGTCTTGACAGATAAGGTACTGATTCCCCTCCAAAGCACTGCATTACAATTTGAACATCCTTGAGTACTGTTTATCAATTTGACATTGGTGCAAGCATCACCAAATTAACTTCCCAGCAATGCTACACATGTGCAAGTTATTGTATTACAGTCAATACCTGACTTGTGACTTGCATAGTACATCACTGTAGTGTTTTGTTGGTCTTCAACAGTAAGAAGTAAGCATATTAGCAGATTTGAGACTTAGGTTAAAAAATACCTTTGGCTGTGAATGGAAGAAAGAATCATACAGCCTTAAGTTGAGACCGAGCACAAGTGGCAACTTTAAACAGCTATGTAATTACCTTGCAAACAATACATTACACACTGCTCTGTGAGTTGGAAACGTTCTGGGGGGGGGGGGGGGGGGGGGGGGGGGGGTCATTACAGTACTTAGTACAATACGAAAAGAAAAGAAAAAAACACTGCAGGGCAGATTTGGGTTTTGGGGTTAGGGTTATATGAAAGATCACACACCTCAGTTGGGAAAGACTTAAGGGGATTTATTTCCACGACAACGTCATTTGTCATTAGTTTAAACAATAAGACAATACTAATCAAATTGATTGAGATTTGAATGTTTGATGGCACAATACAAACGAGCGCATTTGAGATCGAGCATTTGGTCGTTCATCGACGGAAGCCGTTGAAACAGGTGTTGAGCAGCAAGCCAGCCAGCCAGCCAGCCAGTCCGCCCGCCCGTCCCTCAGGATTCTTTGCACGTAATTCAATAAACGCGTCACAACAGCCACTACGACGATCTCAAGAAACAACGACCGGCCGGCCGGCCAAGCGCGGAACGATCACTTCCGAATGTCCACACAAAGAAGTCGCAAAGTTGAAACGATACTTACTCTGCGATGGCAAAATGGTCCGAAGAACCCCCCCACTCCTATGATAAGATCTTTAAGGGTCCATAGCGTAGTCACGTCACCAAACTGTTAATTTAATTCTCTCATTATATTCTCGAAGCAAATAAACTAGATTACGACACACAACACCGGCGCCTTCTTTCCATTATATAGCACTCGGTCGGTTGGTCGGTCAGTTCCTCTCCCGACTTGGCTGAGTTTCCCTCTTTGTGGAACTTTTGGCTACGTTTCGACGCACGGTAAGACTTCCGCTTACACCATTTCACAATAAAACAAACACCGGCGTGACATGCCCGAAAATTGAGAAATGATTTCGGCACGGATGATTTCAATTAAAATTATGATGACAGGGACGACAGTTAGGAACGATCACGTCTTGGTCAGCCCTTTAAAATAGATAAAATAATTAAAAATAGTAATGATAATAACAATAAGGTACTTTCTATGCTGTGCTTGAAAGGTGGAAACAAGGATGGCAGTTTCGTTTTTTGCCATTTGAAACAGATGAAAAAAAAAATCCCCTTGTAGAAAATACAGCTGACGTCAGCCCAAACCTCATGTCACAATTTGGTGATTTTTTTATTTCATCAGGCATTTAGACAAACAGTGGGATTTTTTTTATTATTATGATTATTTTATTGCACATTCATGCATTTGTAGGCTCACAATCCAAGGGCAACACAATTTGAACTATTTATAAAAAATGATATTTGTTGTTACTAATTGACAAAATGAACCCTGGCCATAAAAAGAACATTTCAAGTAAGCGTGCGAATCTTTAGAGCCCTTTGTGAAATACCAAGCGATTGCAGACAACCTATTTTTTTCCTGATGGAGAGCAGTGAAGCTTTATGATTGAGTCACTTGATTTCAAATTGAGCAAACAAGTGTTACGGACAAACCTTTTTTAAAGAATTGTCATTGTGGAGGGAGATGACAAAAAAAAAGCCAGTACAGTTCATATGTAAACATTGCTGCAAACATTTACTCTATGTATAAGTCTACCGTGCGCATCATTTAGTGTTGATCAGACTGCTGAAATGTCAGCTCGGTAAGGCCTTCCTTCTCAAGTTGTTTGCGGACTGTGCTGTAATGTCCCACACGGCTGACTATCTTCAACTATTGTAGTGGCGGCTTTGATTAAAACCAGCTTGGTTGTAGTTCTGGCCACCATGTTGAAAAAACTGTTCAAAGTGTCCTCCTTGATTAACATTGTGGCCTCCTCTCCCTCCCCAGCCTCCTCCTCGGCCTCCTCTCCCCCTGCCTCCTCTGCCGCCGCCTCCTCCTCCTCCTCCTCCTCCTCTCTCTTGATGCCAGTTTCCATTCTGGTGGTAATTGTCATTATAGCCTGAATGGTGGCCAGACTCCTGGGGGCCTCCGTGGTTGCTCCCGCCTCCTCTATAAGGACCTCTGGTTCCGCCGCCGCCACCACCACCACCACCACCCTGATGAGTGGCCAAATCTTGATACTGGCCCTTGTTGTAACTACCTCTCCCTCCTCCACCCCCCTCACCCCATCCTCCTTGCACTCTTCCGCCTCTGCCACCCCTGCCTCCTCTTTCACCTCCGCCCCTCTCATAGCCCCCCCGACTGCCTTGGGAATAATGATCGTAAGCGCCCCTGCTTCCGCCATACTGTCCACTAGCTTGGGGGGCATCCTGCCGCTTTTGCCATGAAGGCATTTCTGGAGGGGGCGGTTCAATTTCACAGGGACGCCCTCCTCTGTCTGGCACTCGACCCATTACAACCTAGGGGGTGAAACAAACAAACGTGAAATGGCATGTTCAACATTGACCTCAAAGTTCTTCTCCCATTATGACAAAAAAACCCAACAACATTTAGGCATTTCTTTGCTTCAAGCTTTTCTCCTTCAACAAGTGCGAAGAGACAATTTAGGGAACGCCTACAAGGCTGAACAAATTTGAAACTAACTTGGCTTCCTTTTTTTTTACGATTAAACCGATTGACTCACCTTATTAATGGCACATGCAGTCTTCTCTCTCGACTTCCCACTGCTTGTGCGAAGGATTTTTGAAAAGTCTTGTCGGGCTGCAAGAAGGTGCGCTACAGACACTTTGCTTTGGGTACCCAGGGCAGAACGTAGCGGCTGATAAACTTTAGCCAAATTCCCAGCATGCGACTGTCGTGGGGGGGGATACATTCACAAAAGGAAAATTAGAGCAACCACAGCATGCGTTTCTTCTTAAACAAGGGGCTGCATACCTTACCTTTGCTCTTTCTGACCAACCAAAAGACTGCACCGTCACATCCAGACGTTTTAACAACATCTTCCTTCTCACTTCATACTCATTTACAAGTGCTTGATTGATGGCTTCGATTTTTTCCTGTCAAAGGGAATAAAAGGCATGAGCTTAATTTCAGGGGACAGAATTCCCCCCCCCCCCCAAAAGAATCCTTTACCATGTGCACGGGTCCAAAAGCATTCTTCAACAAAGGGTCTCCTATATGATTGGCTGGCACTCTACTTGCGGCTTCTTTCAGCTACCACACATGAGGTCAGATAACAAGCAGTGTGAGAAAACACAGTAAATAGCAAAGGTTTTTTGCGCCATTCACGTGACTCCATTGAAAAAAAGATCGAAAATGTTTAGAGAGGTAAAATAGAAAGAAACAACCAAGATCATACGATTGCAAAAGTGAATTTGGTTTACCTTAGGTACTGTAACCTTTATCGCTGGTCTATTTGAACAATTGGGCAAACTGACCTTTTTCTCAATGCCACTAAAAAACTGGAACATAGCAATGTTGGCTGGAGGCTTGGACATTCCCAGTGCCATGCAGATGCCTTTTAGTTCCTGGAAGGCAGGGCTACCACACTCCTGGGCTTTCTTCTGGGGTCTGTTGACCAGGATCATCCTCGAAGCCTCCAGCTCGGATACCAGAAAGGCTGAGAGGAAAATGACACTTTGTCATTCTCACATCTTGCTTGCTCAAAATACGAGTGAATAAATGCTGGATCCCAGTTGTCCGCTTCAACGAGGGCTATACGAGCAACCGGCAAATCTACATACATCAGATATTGCGCAGGTCGCATCGTTCACTGCACGAGCAGACGTGACAACTTGCGGCTAGTCCATCACAATGCATTCATGCAATTTCTTCCCCCCCCCCCCTCATATCAGACTTGAAGCTGTCAATGCTGAAACCATACAGAGCAGCAGCAGGCAGTCATTGGTGTTGAGAAGCCTTTGGTTGACAGCTCCACTCGTGAGGACGGAGTAAGGGCAAGCGAGTTCTGCCAACAGCCCGCTCATCTCCAGCTGGAAGCCCTCTGCCTCACTTGGACCTGCAGGAATGGGGATGGATTCAAACCAAAACATTCACAGCATTTACTGTTGCTATTTAGGAATATGCATCTTACAGTCGGTTGCATGGACATTCTCCTCCAGTTTACTGTAAAGTTTGAGCTCTGACACAATCCAAGCACAGAGCTTGGTAAACTCCGGTGAAGCAGCCCCACCAGTCACAGCTGACTCCAGAGCTCCGTCCTCCAACAGTGGGCCTTGATACCTTCAGTGACATTCAAATTCTGTTAAAGTCACAACACTATATTTTCTTCAGCAGCCCAGCCCAGCCCAGCGCGGCGCGGCCATTTATTCATGATATAATGTGTAGTTGAATGGAGAGCGTCCAAACCAAAAGCCGCTGCCAAATTTGAGCAACATTTAGGAATGAGCCAATACATGGCGGCCGACGACTTTCTATCGAGGCGAGGCGAGGGTGGGCTTAAAAAGGAGCTGCACTTGTCGTGATTACAGCAGCAACAATTTACACTCGTGCACTTTCGCTTCTAGAGACAAGTGTTGTTGACATTTCTTTGAGACAGTTGTTGCGAGCGACATTATAATGGCAATCAGTAGAGGTGGATGAAATGGACTCTCTGACTAATGTTAACTTCAACACCGGCTCAGCTGTTTCTTTAGCTAAAGCAGACCACGTCGCCACATTCGTAGTCACGCGTAACCACTGAAATTGCGACAGTGCATTGTTCAATAAAATTATTAAGATTCTTTTGCATTTTCACTTACCCCAAATCCTCGAGAGAAACGCTAATATCATTCTCCATTGCGTACGATCAAAATTCACAAGATGTCATACGCTTAAATAGAGCAGCTGAATTGACTGGCGATTGACTTCTTCGTTGCTTTTATTTTCTGCTCATCAACGTGTGAAATGGGCGCAATAATGCCCTCTAGCGGCAGGATTCTGTCAAGCCAGACCACCACTAAAATAGTTCCATGTCCTTTCTCATGTGAAATGTCGTCATACCTCCAATAAGAATAAGTGACTGAAAAAGAAAAAGGATTTTTTTTTTTTTTAAATATCCATCAAAATGAATGTATTTAACTGCAGGAGTTTTTCACGAACAGCTTTTTGACCTGTAATATTCTCTATTGTGTCATTGTTTGGTTTGCACTCTAGATCTTTTTTTTATTATTGGTGGGCATTAAGTGCTTATTTTGCACAAATACAGTAGTTCGAGACGGAAATGATTTTTTGCTCGCTTATGTTCTACATGAACAGGTTACATTTGATTTTAGAGCTGACATTTATTTCGGTGAAATAGGACTTAGTCGTTCGATACAAGGAATACTAATTCTACACATAGGTTGTCTTGAGCAAATACATATTTATTGATGCTCTGGTAGCAAAATGAGCTCTAAAATTACATTTGAAACATCTAAACACAAAGTAAACCATCCAGTTAGAAAGTTCCTAGATTCAGAAGCGATAACACTTGCACATGTACAGTAATGTATTCCGCAAATAGCTCTCGTCTCCTCTCCAATCCCACTCGAAGCAAGCAAGAGCATGCTGTTTGAAATAAATCCAGTGCTGGGAATTCAGTGGAATTCCATCCAAATATACGTACATTAAGATCATGAACTATAAATCATTTATTATATTGAACATGAATCTCCATGCGAGTAAACAAGTAGCTTGAGAGGTCTTACACACATCTAAACAAAGGAGTAGTACAAGGCCAGCCTACATTCTATGAAAATATATATTCGACAAATATACACGTGGAAACAAAAAATAGATACATTTACACCTATTATATACATATAATACATCTGAAATATAGTATTATCTATATGGGTATCACACATTTCAGAATATCCAAGACAAATTTTGACCATTGTTTTGGTTGATTTAGAACACATGGGATCGTAGACTGTTTTGGTTCTCGGCATATATTGTAAATAGCAGCAGAGGATCATTTCAAAACAAACCTGTAACAATTTGTTGTATGATAAAGTGCATGTTATAAATACGCTCTGTTCCATGTGACAATCGAAAGAAAAACATTCACATGCCAGACACTGATAATACTGAAGATACGGAAAATGTTTGGAATGTGTTAAGATCAAAAAGAGCGACGTGTACTATACTAAACATTTCTTGGATCAAACAAAGAAATGGACGAAATAATCAACTGTTATTTTTTGGTAAATTGTCCCGAGTATCCTGGATCATCAATGCCTTGCATTCCATTTCGGATCAATTTCTTGGCATGCAAACATAATAAGTTGTTCTCTGGATTCAAATCGTGGTCATATATTGTAAATAACAATATTTTGCCAAAAGACAAAACAGAGAAGCTTGGTGTTAGTCCTATGACAATTCCTCCTCAATATATAAATATTTGAAACCTTAGGCTAGAATGTCATACTGCACAATATAGCCTGATATTAGCACAGAATGAGATCTCACATCTTCAGGGAAATAAATGATTGTGGCAACTCTCAAGTTCCTAAAAATGGGAATCTTTATCCTCTGAGAGCAACAACATGGAGCGTCACTGGTGTGAAAAAGGGGATTTCTCCAGCGGAATGGTGCAAGTTGTAATTTGATTGTTTAGTTGCAAAATGCATTCCAATGCAATTATAAAAAGAGTCCTGTTTGAATTAATCCTGGTATTAACCGTTTCTTTGAACTAAAAGATCAGCTGGTGGAGTGTCACACCGTACATAAACAGCTTATATTCTTTTTATAATGCTTATCAATGATAAATTCTTTCATATTTAAAGTGGGATGTCAACATGTTTGTATGATAATAATTATTGCATTATATGTGTTCTTCAACAAGTTCAAAAACCCTGTTTTCCTGTAATCGCACAGACGGAACAACTGAGCTCCTCCCACCAAAACCAACTCAAAATAAACAAAGCACAAATTCAAATGTAAATACATTTGAAATAGAATTCCTTTTCTAATGTTTTAACATGAGAACAAAGTGGAATAAAATAGGCCCAAAATCAAAATAACAACAGACAAAGATTTGTAAGGATACTGTGCAAGAATCAACAGGTTTCAACAGTTGTGGAAGTCATTTGAGGAATCAGTGCGAATTCTGTGCTGTTTGTGGACTCCCCGTAGTGGCGTAAAAGTACTCAGGAGCGTTCGCAAACCTACATTTAACATGCTCTAAAATCTAGTACAAATATTCAAATACTGTAGAACAAACCTACCAAATTGGGACAAATCTAAACATTAGGCCATACAAAATACAAAGTTTCTCGACGGAAAAAAAAGAAAGTATTCAAGCGAGGATGTCCTGATGTCTTCTAGAACATCTTGAAAGGGACCATCCATCTACCAAAGAGTGGCTAGTCAAATAATGCCATCAGTGTCTATTTCGTCAGAATAGGAAAGGAGCAAAAAGCAGCAAAAAGTTATTTTGTGTCCTTTGCTTCTCTGTGACGACCCTGTCACTCCTACTGTGTTCGCAGTGCTCGAGCCAAACTGCTTCATCTTACAAGGAGAAGCATCCCTATAATCAGCCCATCGGACCATTTGGATGACAACAAAGAAAGAGAGGTCATTTTCTCAAGCTAGTTTGGGCTCTATAGTGCAAGAGCATTTGTTCCCCAATCTTAACACACGGTGCATCGAAATCAAGTCATTCCAAAACATCCAAAGCAGTTGTGCTTGTCATCTGTAAAGAAGTGTTTCTCTCCTAAGAGTGGATTGCAGCGACCCTGGCACCATAAATCAATCAACCTGTTGAGGGTTCGGTGACCTCCAATGTGCGTATGACACCGCTAAATAATAGGTCAGCCATCTGGGGTTATTTACACGACGCTATGTACAAATGGCAACCAAAAGCAAACTAATTCATTTGAAATACAAACCATCGCTACGTCAGCTGTGTTGTAACATTTACAAAATAGGAGCGGGCGGGTAATCACGCCCTGGTGTATTTGGGATACGTATGAGTCGAGAGACAATGGGTCCCATCGCTTAATGCTATCAATCCTGGACCATAATCCGGAATATGTATGCTCAGATAATGACAGCTGGGACATTGTCTCATTTGCAGAACAAGCGAGCCCATACCAGTTTATTGACTTGGAATCGCATGGCTGGCACAGTGCTAAATTCCACCGTTTCCTCAAAACGAGAACGGTCGACAATGTCGTCACAGGAGGAAAACAAAACAAACATCAGAGAGCTGTGCTTGTCGCTGCCGTTGTCATCCCGTGTGGGCCGTCCCTCCTCTTTTCATACTGATAAATAGATAGATAAATAAATAAATAAATAATACACACATTTGTGATTTCCACTGAGGGAACGTTGTCTGCACATTAATCTCGTTAATAAGATTTGCAATTTTGGTACGCTGCCATCCTATTCAACTTCAAATGCCACGTCGGAAAGTGTGTGCGTGTGCGTGTGGCTTAGTCATCCCTGCAGGTGGGCAGGTTGACAAAGGTGAAGATGTTGTACTCGATGAGGCAAGAGAAACACAGGAAGACGGAGTAGAGGAGGAGACACGTGAGACCGAGGCGCTTGTCCAGCGTCCACTTGTTGAGGTGAACGCCAATGACCTGAACACACACACAGGCACACAAGCACACGTCGACGACGATGAGTCGATACCGCCGCTTCGGAAGCTGAAGGAATGGAAAAATGAACGCATCATGCGCTATAAATATTTCAGCCCAAAACGCTGCATCTTTTGTCGCAGGAATAATTACCATTGGTGAAATAATCATTCGCATTCATTGAAGGAACCAATGAGGGATGCCGGCCGGCCTGCATCCCAAAGACTGAAAGCGCTTCACTGCACACTCACCGTCAGAAACACAGACGCCAACAGAAGGCCGACAGAAAAAATCAGTCCTTTGCTGTATAACTTGATCTGCAACAAAGTGTTTGAATTGAATTTGACTGCAATCAAACCAAAAGTAACTGTGTGCTTTGGATGGACTTTTGATCTGCCGCTTACGTCGGAGCCGTAGTTGATGGCTAGTGTCTTCAGGGCCCAGGGGAGGCCAAGTCCCACCAAGATGTCAAACACATTGCTACCGATGGAGTTGGACACCGCCATGTCTCCCATTCCTGCGCAGAAAGAAGCACCGGGAGAAAGTTGGTAAGGCGACTGGGGAGAACAACAACAAAAAAACAGACAGCGTGGGCAGCTCGGCTGGGGGTTCAAAAAGGTCAGAGCGGTGTCATCACGCGTCTGACCCGAAGAAAGCGTGATTTGAAGAGAGCGCAAAGCCAAGCCGAGCCGAGCGATGGCCAGGGCGCGTCCGGAAAAACGGACCTGTTTCAATATTTGATGACAGGAGCTAAAAGAAGCACGGATCAAAAGACAGTTGAAGGATCCCTGTTGAAGTGTCTGCCCACTTTTGTTGTTATACGCCTGCCTGTGTGACTGTCTGAGCCCACCTACCTTGTCTTGCCACGATGAGGCTGGCCATACAATCGGGGACACTGGTCCCAGCTGCCAGGAAGGTGATGCCCATGATGACGTCGGGGATGCCCAGAGTGAAGCCAATCACCGTTACCTGAGACATTTTAGAATAACGCCGCTTATTCCAGAGATCATCATCTTTGATGCTACATTCGAACAATAACACATAACTACAGAATATACGTATGTTTAAATGCTGTGGGATTAGTTTCATTGTTGAAATGTAAAGCGCAAGATTTCAACTTGGAATCATTCTAATTGATCAATCAACTAAAACTGTAAAATATGGAATATGGTACAGGTTAAGCATAGGGCCCCTGGAAACAAACATTACATTTGTTGCTGAATAGCCCTGATTGACAGTGTTAATAAAATCAAATGGCGGGAGAATGGCTGCATGTTTTCCATCTCAGCCACAAGTCAATGCAAGTGGGTTTGGGCGAGAGCGTGAAAACTCTCACCATCCAAACCATGAAGTAGGAGAAGGCGGCGATCCACAGGGTTGAGGAGACAAACGACAGCATGAACCAATTCTCCCAACGTGGCGTGGAACAGTTGGGCACGGTGAAGTAGAGCAGCAGGCACAGAGGCCAGGCCAGCAGCCACTTCACTTTGTTGCATATACCCGCTGCAATACACACGCATGAAAAATGACATTAGAAGAATAAATAATACAATTACAAGATAAGTCATTTCCACTTTGATACAAATCGGATTCATTTGATACAAGCCGAATCGGAATGTTGCAAGCCCTGTGTAACTTGCACATTTGATTAGGATTTCACGCTAAATGGATTTCATGAAGCAGCGCAACACTTTCTTGTGAAGAATTAAATGATTTGAATTGTTTTGCTGGGATGAAACTTCATATACATATACCATACATGAAACAAAGATGTTATGCTACAAATGCATTCTTTTATATTTCAAAACAACCTAACTAAATACGAATGCTATTTGCACCAGAAGCTGGGATGTTTGACAAGACTTCTTTCAGCTACCTGGACACTGGAAGGGCACAAAAGGTCCTTCTCCATCTTCTTCTTCTTCCTCCTCATCGTTTTCGTTATTCTCATTGTCCTCGTTCTCCGTCTCATTGCCTGCCTCGTGATCCTCCCGCCGCACGTTGACACCGCGTTCTGCTCCAGACAGCCCGTTTTCTATAGCCCGCTTGCCCGCCGCCGCCGCCGCTCCTTTCGCGGGCCCGTCCGAGTCGCCGTTGATCAAAGTTTGTGTGTTGATCAGACGTTGCCTCTGTACGCACATCGCAAACATCATGTCATCATCCCTCTGAGATAGTGTGTTATGTTAGATGTCATTGGAAGTAGCCACAATCTTTCTTAAAGGGCTAGTGTGTGTGTGTGTGTGCGTGTGTGTGTGTGCGTGTGTGTGTGTGCGTGCGTGTGTGTGTGTGCCCTTGCCTCAGTGATGAGCATTCGGGAGGCCATGGTGAGGCGTGTTCTCGGGGAGAAATGGCTGGTGATCATGATTCTCATGCCGGCTTCTGAGAAGGACAACTGGTGGGGGTATGCTGAAAGAAGCTCATCAACCATCAACACGGATGTTTTCCTGTGGTGGTTTGCTTTACGACACACACACACACACACACACGGACACACACGCACACACACACACACACACACACACACACACACACACACACACACACACACACACACACACACACACACACACACACACACACACACACACACACACACACACACACACAGACGCACGTACACACAGGGTCAATACATTACGGATGCACTAAACACTATGAACAGCTAATCAGTCAAACAAGCCTTCTGAAAACACACACAAGATGTATTGAGACGTTTGTCCGTTATAATAACAACAATTGGAAGTAAAAGCAGAAAAGGCATCATTTTTGCTCGTAGTATTTATTGACGTATTTTTTGGCGCCATCTTGTGGCACAACGGTGTAAAAGAAGGACACTTGAGTGAGTTGGGAATGGTCATTTAGCTAAATGTAGTGCTTTGCTGCCATCATGTGTCAAACACTACAACTTAAGAGCTTTTACCAAGTAGGCTAGCGTCTACCTTTTTTCAGCAGGACGGCAGTCGCATCAGAGCCATCGTCTAGCTCGCCGTTACTAGCGGCGCCGTTCCTTAAACTGGATGAGTTCTTCTTTTGCCTCTCCAGAAAGCGTACCACATGGGAGTTGAGTCTGCAGGAAACCAACCCAACACTTAAAACTAGACTCATTTTCAGTTTCGTTTGACTTGATATCCATTTTGTTATTAAACTTACTTCATGATCAAAATATAGACGAAATACATCAGAATCAAGGTGAGTGCTTCCCACCTAAAAAGCACAATAAATAACTTTTTTTCTTTTTTCTTTTCTGGAACTGTCAATGGGAGAAAATGCTGAATTTCATAAATGGAACTTACCAAACCACTTTTTCATCATATATGAACTACAATAAGGAAAGAAGGGGATATACTGTTAGGTCAACGAAACGTTCCATTTCTACATGCACTGTAATGTGGAAAAATGAGAATGCAACACAAGACACAATTAAAAGTAGGCACTTACCACAATAAGAGCAGAGATAGACAGAGTGTAGTAGGTGGAGTCTCTGAGCAGAGGCCAGCAGGACAGATGGATGGTCTGGGGAGAACAATCAGAAAGAAAAAAAAAAAAGAAGAAATATTCACTCACACAAATGTGTTGACTACAAATTACTGGGTGATTTTTAGTTTCCACACAACTGCATTATTTAGAGGAATAGTAAATCAGTATCGTAATACTTATTTGACTTTGTAATATGACGGATTCATCCAGTTGAGAAAGATGCGCTTGACTACTGTCACTTTTAACCAGATAAACACATCAGTGCGTTGCGCTTGCATAATATGTCATTAGATAGGAAAAACATTCTTTCAAGTATGTTTCGCAGTTGCTCAAAGGATTAAAGGGGCAGAGAGGGACAGACGGGATTTTCCGACTGAGGCTGACAATACGTGGGAACTGTGATGTGCCTTCATGAAAGAAAGAAAGAAAGAAGAAAAGAAGAAAGAAAGAAAGAAAGAAAAGAAAGAAAGAAAAGAAAGAAAGAAAGAAGAAAGAAAGAAAGAAAGAAAGAAAGAAAGAAAGAAAGAAAAGAAAAGAAGAAAAGAAAGAAAGAAAGAAAGAAAGAAAGAAAGAAAGAAAGCCATTCAAACCAATACAGCTCAGCGGCCTAGTGGTAGAGTGTTCGCCCTGAGACTGGCAGGTTGTGGGTTCAAAGCCCGGCCAGCCGGGTCATACCAAAGACTATAAAAATGGGAGCCATTGCCTCCCTGCTTGGCACTCAGCATTAAGGGTTGGAATTGGGGTGTTAGATCACCAAATGATTCCCGAGGGCGGCACCGCTACTGCTCCCCCAGGGGATGGATTAAAATCACACGGGGATGGGTTCAATGCAGAGGACAAATTTCACCACACCCAGATGTGTGTGTGACCATCATTGGGACTTTAACTTTAAATGACAATCATTTGAAGACACGATGCAATTCTTTCTCTATCCAAACCATTTCTCCTTGACCTTCTTGAGCTCAATTCTCATTGTGGTGACAAGTGAAGAAGGCTTTTGTCACATCCTGGGGAAATTTGGGAATGACCTTTCTCGTATGAACTCTTTTGAACACTCATCGCCCTGATCTGGAGCTGTTCTGGAGATCATTGCAATGTCTCAAAGCAGGCTTGATTGCCTCACAAATGAAAGACTCAATTGTTTTTGTCCTCAGGGATGCGTTTGAAGCTCATCTTCAGTTTATCTATTTTATTGTAAATGATTGCCTGCAAATGGGGAATTATGAAGGTCCTCGAATCCCCGTAACCGTTGGATTATGCAGATGAAATGTCTTTGAGTGCGTAGCCAAGCCAAGCCAAGCTGAAGTACTTGACTACAAACAACAATGTAGCTGACCTGCATGGAAAAGATCCCACATACTCCAATAATGCAGAGGATATTGAAGACAGCTGAGCCAACGATGGTGCCAACCCCAACATCCCCTTTCGTAATGAATACTCCTGCAAAGCAGAGACATCAACACTCATTACTGCACATGTTGAGTCGTTTGTTTACTTTATGGGGGGGGGGCATACATTTTTGATTGCTTCAAACATCACTTTCTGGTCAGCCTAAAGTACGTATATCAAAAGAATGCTCTGGCTTTAGAGGCCCCAAGTTTTGATAAACACAATTTGAATCTACAGTTTAGAATTGGTACCGCACATATTGTCTGTAGACTTAGAAATGGCGACACGCATGTCAAGTGTGACGGAATAATCTTCGAGGAACCACTGACTGATTTGGAGGCGTTCAATAGGAATCTTTATTCGTATGGATGCGTATTGTGTACGTTTGTCACCTATGACCGAGGTGAACAATTCAGGCGCTGAACTTCCTGCAGCCATGAAGGTTGCCCCTGCAACATCCTCACTGAGATCAAGACGCTAGTGGGGGAGAAAAAGCAATATGAAAAGTGAAAGAAGAATCATCATGGCGGCAAATGTTGCTAAAACAATGATATAGGATTTACCTCACATATCTTGTCTAATGAGGGGACGAAGTAATCGTCACACACAAGGGCCAAGGCATAGAACATATAGACAGCCTGCAAACACACACACACACACACACGTTCTCCCTGGTAATTAGAATGCATTCTCATGTGTGAAGTACCAATGATTTCTAGGAAGCCAGACTATTTTGTTACTTATCCTTGAAACTTGAAAAAAAAATCGACTGTCTACAAAGATAAAAAAACCCAACTACAAATATTGCAGATCAATATTATACGGTGAGGCTTTACAGCTGAAAAGACACTCACACAGAGGACATGCAATCCCACGGCTCCGTCAATGCGCTCCTGGTTTGTGAAGTAGTCTCTGGGGAACTCGTGAATAGCTGCAGACAAAATAGAACACAATGAAAGAACCAAGCCCGTTATCATGATTATCCAGTGAGAAATGAGAAACGTCTCAATAGCTTCGCAGCGACCTCCAAACACTTCAAAAGACCTGATCAAAGAGTAGAGTTTGTGCTCGGTGAGAAATATCATTTCAATCAGGTGGTGACCTCAACGACACAATGAATTCATCGTTGTGCATGTATCGTTAGCCAATTGGAAGAAAAGAAGCCACATGGTCATCCTGCACAATTCCCAGGATTACATGGAAGTGTGCATACAAGCGCTTGGGTTAAAAATAGCTGTGGCCCAGCATGACCCACTCTGTGTGTCTTTGTGTGGATTTGGGTTTTGCTTGGCAAGCTCCATTGTGTGTCTTGGTAACTTGCTGTATGTGGATGCGTTGAGGTGCCAGTGTAACAGAACGGCAACCCAATGTGCAGTGACATTCTCGCTTTCTCTCCCTCCCTCCCTCCCTCCCTCAGTATAGCCCAGAGCTTGTGAGTCAGGCAGGCCATGGCACCTGCAGCCTGCCTGTGTGTGTCTATGCATAGGAAGAAGATGAGAGAACAAGGTGAAGCTAGCAGAGAAGTCATCAAAAATGAAATCATGTGGAGGAGCTACTCATAGAGAAAAAAAATCTATATATACGTATATATGTAGAAAAAACAAATGATAGAAAAAATACGTATATAAAAATAGGGTCATTGCTTGACCTCAGGAGATTGACCTGGCCCTCTTTAAATTGAACTCTTTGCTGTCTTTTACTGCTACGTATGTTTCCATATTCTCCGGGGTCCTTCTGCACTGCAAAGGGCTTTGGCTGAGAACGTTGTCCAAAACACTTGAGAAATCATCCCAACGTTTTGGTCAGCAGTCACATCATCAATAAATACAAAGGTCCAATATTGATGGAGCTGAACAGAATTTGAAATGGAACTGTACAACGCATGTCATAACAACTCAGTCAGATATACTCAGCATCTGAAATGATCTAGGATTGTGATGGAGGATATTTAAACAGACCAGCAATGATGTAACCTTCTAGTACTGTTCTAATCTCATTAAGTATTCTATGAAGAAAAAAAAAACTGCATGTCAGAGCGTGAGTGAGACAAAAAGCATTGTATAATCTTTGCATTTAGAAAAGAAGGTGAAAAATCAATGCTTACCCTATCTGCTGCGCTAAAGCCATTTGGCTAAGTATATAATCTGATAAAAGGCTATTAGAAAGCTGTTGGGCCATCACCTCGGAATAAATAAGGTCAAAGTGGGTGTGCAGATGTGTTGGAAATCGCCCCTTTGGTGGTGCCCAAGAACAAAAAAGAAAAGAATTCCAGTTGGGTCAGATTTGGGGAAAAAGATTCATTTGAATATTCTTAAAAGTAAGATGATAATGCAGTGAGTCGCAAAAGGATTGTTTTCTTTTTTATAATTACAATAGAAAAACATTATAATCTCCATCGTTCCATAATGTCAATTTATCCCCAAAAATCGTGGTAAACTGCATGGTGAGTGTGACCTGATGAAGAAATCTGGCGTGTAGGGGCAGAGTCAGCTGCCAAATCCCTGAGCTTGGTGAGATCAACGTGGATTGACCCAAGCAGAGACGGACGGCTTGTCACTTGAGGGTTGGAAACAACAGTCAGCCCCCCTCGCCCCCACCTCCTTGCATAATACCACAAGCATTACGTAAGAGTTGTGTGGCACTCATACACACACAGACAGAGAGAGAGAGAGACAGAGACAGAGAGAGAGAGAGAGAGAAATCTGACAAATCCTATACATCATTAAAGGCGTAATGGGAGACCTCGCTGTTTTCAGAGCAGCGGGAAAAAAACACTCTTCATGCAGATGACAGATGGTGTTTCCTCTATCCACAATAAGCTCGCTGTTGCACACACACACATTGTAAACACAATAAACAGGCTCAACTTCAGCCCTCTTCAAAAGTTGATCCAAAAACATCTACATTTGTCACATTAAAACAACAAACAAAGAAAAGAAAGCAAAAAATAACTTTAAATACAAGAGGAAGTTGAGCAGCATCCCAAATTGGCTTCAGCGCTCGCTCCACTGTACAACTTCAAGGAAGAATCATTCAAACACAACAAAAGCCTTCTCTTGAGAAATAACGTTGTTTGGGCAAATAGTTTTTAAAAGTCACTTTGGAGAAATTGGAGACTTCAATTGCAGACATTTCATAAAAAGAAGAAGTGATTCATTTATTTGGATGACATTAGAGATGACTCAGTGTCCTTCAAGCACGGAAGAGTCCTTCCCATTCTTGTGTCAATCTCTATTTAGAGGGAGGAGAGGAGAGGAAAGGAGAGGAGAGGAGGCTGCAGCACAAATGCAGCCACTTACTTTATGAAAAATGGAAGCCAATGCCATGTAATACAGGGCTCATATGAAAAAGCTTTGTTTAAAAGCATGTGATTGCATGCAATTGCAACATGCACACACAGGCAGCAGCATGTGGTTGCATTTATTTTCTGCCACAAGTACCTCAATATATGCGGGTGGTATTACCTAACACATCGACCAATCGTGAATGGAAAGAAAAAGGGCAGACTTGCAAGAAAACACACAGGGAGAAGAAAAGAGTTTGTAGGATGAGCAGTATTTCCTTTTGATTGTTTCAACATCACTAAAGTGTCAAATTTTGTTTCTCTTGTTTCTCATTTTGTATAGTGTATTTGTTTATGTATGTATACGTTCACTTTCGTATATATGCATATATAAATATGACGATTTAATATTTAGCTAGTTATGCTTGTGTTTATTCATTGATGTTTATTCATTTATATATATATATATATATATTATTATTATTTTTTTTTTTCTTTCTTAAACACTTGAATAATATTTGATGTCACAGCACTTTGTTTGTTGTGCACTTTGATTATACAGGAGTGGAGCTCCTTACAAGCCCTAGGCTTCGTCTCCCTCCCTGCACTGTTATTTGTTATAATAATATGTGCTAAACAATAAACTAAACTAAACTAAACTTCCTTGACAGCACTGTTGAATGACACAAATATGTCCACTGTCTGGAATGACCCTTGAACAATTTAAAAAGTCACCACTTACACAGTGATGGAGAAGAAGGAAGGGAGAAAAGAGCCCCAAGAGCTGAACAACACTTGAGGTTGCTTGGCTTCCTCTCTATTCGGGGATTAACAAGTGTCTGCAGCCTGAGGGCACAATTAGCTGCAGACACTGGCTCAGCCAATGGCTGCAGGCTGCTGCTGCTGAGCATGCTGCTGCTGCTGAGCATGCTGCTGCTGCTGAGCATGCTGCTGCTGCTGAGCATGCTGCTGCTGCTGAGCATGCTGCTGCTGCTGAGCATGCTGCTGCTGCTGAGCATGCTGCTGCTGCTGAGCATGCTGCTGCTGCTGAGCATGCTGCTGCTGCTGAGCATGCTGCTGCTGCTGAGCATGCTGCTGCTGCTGAGCATGCTGCTGCTGCTGAGCATGCTGCTGCTGCTGAGCATGCTGCTGCTGCTGAGCATGCTGCTGCTGCTGAGCATGCTGCTGCTGCTGAGCATGCTGCTGCTGCTGAGCATGCTGCTGCTGCTGAGCATGCTGCTGCTGCCGTACAAACCGCTCCAATGATGCAACAAATGATGACTTAAGTGTTGCGCTATTTCCTAACTCACTGAAATATTCTATATTGCTATCATTTTGATATGCGTCATCTGAAATAGCAGGCGCTGCTGACTGCTGAGCTCCCAGAATTTTCAGCAGTGGTGCTTTTCAACATCAGCAGTCTGACCATGCTACCTGTCCATCATTCAAAAACGTTCAGAAGGAGCACGTTCACAAAAATGCTCAAAATATGAACGTGTTTGTCAACGGTCCTTCATTAAACGCGTTGAGGTACAACACTGCATGTCACTCAGGAAGAAAAAGATTTCGACTAAGCATCGTTATTGTTTATGTTGTCCCTTCAACCTTTGTATACTTCTCTCTCTACTGTGCTGAAGACCACAAGGGATAAGTCACATTCAAGGAACCTAGTATCGATTTCTGACTCACGGAACCTCAGAAAGCAGAAGGGTCACCAAGGGAGAAAACTTGTGAAATCAATCACGCTGGGCCTAATCCAAGTGTGTGAACACAAGAGATACGAGCGAGAATCCGCTTTGCCGTCTTGCACGTGTCCGTCCGTCCGAAGAATATGAGTGACAGGGGGAAGGGCATTGTGATGCACATGGACAAAACCACACACTGAAAACTTGTTGTTTGTGTACTCGTGCGTGCAACGCTGAGCTAAAGGTTACATGCTAATAGTGGCATTTAATCGGGCGGGGAGGCGGCAAGAAGTCAGATCAGAGGTGGCCATTCCATTCCGTCGGAAGGAAGGAAGGAAGGTTGCTTAATCCATCACTGACAGGCGGCCATTTGGCCCATTGACGACAATGTTTTAAAAGACTAAAAACTAGGTTTTCATCAATCAACAGGGTCAAGTACCGACGGAGCACTCAATGTGTCACAGATGAAAACATGCCCCGCTTGTCTCGTGCGTTCATTATATTTCACAGGTTTGTTTGAGTCGACTATATTGACCATCTACTGTACGTACGGTAGGTGGTGGCGTGCACCAAAGAGAGAATCCTGTTTTTTTATTTGAACACTGTCCCTGAACTTTTAATACTGCTGGTGACAAACGTGTGCTTGGAAGTTGACGCGCGGTAAGCAGCAGCAGCAGCAGCAGCAGCAGCAGCAGCAGCAGCAGCAGCAGCAGCCTCAAGTAAGTAGGCCACAATGCTGCGTCATTATCAGGCTTGATGTATAATGAAGAGGGATAAAAAAAAAACACCGTTCACACCAGATAAACATCTTGAACCTCTCGAGATGTTTTTCATGACATACCTTCAGCTACTTCATTAAGCCGACACCGCAAGAATCATCATCCTAATATGCAAGTGCTGAGCCCACAGCACACACATTTGACATGACCTTTGTATTAATCCCATCATGCACACGCGCACACATTACTCGCAGTAAATGTTGCTTTTATCCGCGGCCTGATATGATCTTGGTTATTCAAATGATGCGAGCACATCCAGTCAACAGTATGTCTGCTGTGTATTATGCTCATGATTTCGTTTCAGGCCGAGCCTACCAAAGGTTAGGAATGAGTGAATGCACGCACGCACGTGTGTCTTGGTCTGAGCTTGAAGCATGGAGAATCACATTCTAACATAATATCATTTCTGGAATGTAATATTTGATCGCTACAGCGCAAGCAATTGTCAAGCAACCTGATAGCAATTGGAGCATGAAAAAGAGCGGAGCGTAAACAGCATTAATAAAGCAAGCAGGAACGCAAATGAACATTTGGGCTTCTTCCATCTCAGCTATTTCATAATCTTGGCAGGCTCGTCATTCATTTATCCGCTGGCCGCCTGTGCTTTTGGCGGCCACGGAGTGGGCGAGAGCTGCCAAACACGTTGATTTGACATCTCGCAGTTGAGCAGAGAGGCTGTACTTTCCCACTCCCATTTTAGAGTCACCGCGCGCACACACTCATGAATGACATCATCAATTTATCAAACCAAACAACAAAATGTTTCAAAGAAATGATGCAAAGGAAATATTTTTATGACTGTGACCCGAGCACAAAAACAGCGAATGGGCATGTTTTTCGAGAACAAACAACTCCCTGCCATATCAAGTGAGTCACTTTTTAAAAGTTGTAAAAAAATGACAATTCCAGTATTTCTTAATAAGAGCCATTCCACTTTTGTTGTTGTTTCTTTAAAGCTTTTTGCTCGTTCTTGTATTGGGTATTTGAAAAGTCAATCTGGTTGTCACAATTAAATTTGACAAAAATGTGAAGACAATACATGACACATGCAGTTTTAGGTCCATTCAAATTAAAAAGGGTCTTTGGCTGTTTCCGGTTCCATCTCTTACCGAGTTCACACATTTGGCATTATGTTAATAGCTATGTGGCTGAGGAGACTTTATTTCAATTAAACTGTGTTATCTTGGTCCCTGACCTTTTCCCAAAATAACTATCTGACTGCCTGTCTGAGGTCCATCGGATCAAGTTTTTCACTTTGGAAATGGTAACAGGAGGCTCGGTGGTGCACTGGGTTGCACGTCCGCCTCGCAGTTAGGAGGGTGCGGGTTCGATTCCACCTCCGGCCCTCCCTGTGTGGAGTTTGCATGTTCTCCCCGGGCCCGCGTGGGTTTTCTCCGGGCGCTCCGGTTTCCTCCCACATCCCAAAAACATGCTTGGTAGGCCGATTGGAGACTCCTAATTGTCCCTAGGTGTGAGTGCGAGTGCAAATGGTTGTTTGTCTCTGTGTGCCCTGCGATCGGCTGGCAACCGGTTCAGGGTGTCCCCCGCCTACTGCCCGATGACGGCTGGGATAGGCTCCAGCACTCCCGCGACCCCCGTGGGGACTAAGCGGTTCAGAAAATGGATGGATGGATGGAAATGGTAACATCCCTGCTGTGGTTGAACAGTCGTGAATGTCACAAAATGCAGTCAAGCGCTACAGACAGAGAGAGAGAGAGACAGAGAGAGAGAGAGAGATGCTTAACATGGCAGAAAGAAAAATTACAGTACATTAATGATAAAAAAAAATAGATGACATAAGTTAGTTGAATCCCTCAAACAGCAAATCAGAGAAAAAAAATGTAGCCAAAGATATTAAAGTAAGTAGAGTGAATATAACGTTTGCTGCATTGGGGAAAAAAAAAAAGTTCCGTTGAAGTACTGCTTACTTTTTGTAAAACGCGTATTGCTAGCAAGTAAACAACCCCCCCCCCCCCCCTCCCCCCACACACACACCGTACATACACCGGTGACATAGTGCACTGGTTTCCATGGCAGCAGGGGGATGAGGGTCTATTTTCAAAGCTAAAAAAATTTGCATGATCAGCACAACGGTTCTAAAGTGTCGACTCTCATTTCACATACATGGCCGCGCGCGCACAGCTTCCCCCTCATTTTTCAAAAAATGCCATGTTCAGTCTTGTAAAGGCAGGAAAGTACACTAAGTAGTGCGTGTTGAAGAAATAACCAGCTGGATTAGAGATTGTTGCACATGAATATTTTCACTTAACCTTCAGAATTCAGGAAAACACAGAAATGAATTGAGTGGTTGATTTGCCTCCAAAGAAGAGAAAAACATGAAAAACACGTCCCTCCCTATTCTTTGACTGATGAAAAAAGCTGTTCATCCGCAAGTCTACTAAGCGGACATTTCCTCGAGGCAAAGCAACGATTCTGGAGAGATGGACAGACAAAATATCAACGCTCCAGCCACAGCTGTGACTCACACAGACCACAAAAATAGAGCTATAGAAAAGTAAGTCCAAGCGTATCCTCGCTCGCTCCCTCCCTCCCTCCCTCCCTCACCCTGCACTTTACTAGCACACAGTCGGGGTGGGAGGAATGCTGGATCAGAGACTTGCAAGCCTTTTCACCTTGAAGGATATCCAAGGAAGCATTCTGACAAAAGGGCCTGGCTATTTTGGGGCCATTGCTGTCACGTGCGTGAGCATCACTCTTTGGCATGTTGCATAGTGCCTCCCTTTTCCTCTCATGTGTTTGGGCCAAATCTCCCCGAAACAAATTCACACATCAACAAAGGTTCTATTTTTACAGAAGGAAACAGCGGGCCCCATTCTTGTGCTCAGTGCAAGTCGAGCCCAAAGCGCGGGCGGTCAGTGGAGATTTCTTTCTTTTGCTATTTTCCCAGACAGGTAGAAATGGGCCAAAAAGGGCGGCGTGCGCCGTGATGGGATACGACGTAACCGAGTCCCGTCCGATCGCAGTGAAAGCCCTCCTTTGCATTAAAATCAGGGCGCTTGGAGCGCACGCCATGCAGAAATGGCTATGTACATACGTACATACAGGTACGTTGCAAGATCTCCCCTTGCGGATTTGAGAGCGATGAAAGCCACAAGAATCATCCCTATTAAGTGTTTCACATTTGAAACTGTGTCCTTAACATACTGCACTTCATCCAATGAGATGACAAACCCAAATGTATGTGGATCTTGAAAGTGAAAAATGAAGTGTGTGTGTGTGAGAGTGTGCAATACATGTGTGGTGTGTTTACAATGAGATGAAGAGAATGCTTGGCAGGGGATCAGCCTTGTTCAGGCCCAGCCGGGATCCCACATGGAAAACACTCGTGCGCTCCGTGCCAGGAGAACAACACAATCGTGCGCAAAAAGACAACATGGGTTACACAACGAGGGAGTGGGCAGCAGCTATGTACGTTACGTATAGATTTGACTTGAGCTGAGCAGCACTGTCCAAGTAACAAGTCTCTCTTCTCTGCGAGACTAGTCTTACCTGGTTCGGTGCAGTTTCTGTCAAGCTCCGAGAAGCGCTTCGACTGATTGTCATAGAAGTCTTGCAGAAGGTGACGACTCTCCCACCTCGGCTCTTCCAGTATTACGGAGCTTGAAACGTGGTGTGCTGAGAGAGTCGGTCGGAATGGGACAAAACAGAGAGGGGTATGTGAGTGCTGATCATGACAGAGACCATAAAACTCATCTTTTATGAAGAAATAAATAGTCAACTTGGGCTAACAAAAGTCGATTTTAGGGCTGAACAAGTGTCTTTTCCACAAAAGAAAGCCCATTGATTCTTTTTGGCGCTCCTAAATCTCATCTGAGACCCAAGGTTGAAGGTCCAGTGTTAATTGACATTCGATGGATATTTGCTAAGCCTTCCGTTTGCCACAGAACAAAGAGAGATGACATATGCGTGTTGTGTCAGCACGCTCCTGCAGGACCGCTGGCTGGCTGGCTGGCTGGCTGATATGGAGGGAGGCATGCCGAGCTCCATTCCGGTTCATTCATGTAGGTCACTGCATTCGCAAGCAGCCAGCCCCCTTCCAATCCATCTCCTCTCTCACCATGCAACAGGCCTCAGCATAGGCAGACTTTCCAGAAATAGAAGCAGTCTACACTAAATTTATCAGAACATGATCGATTTTGCAAGCACATTGGAGAACAGAATGTGCACAATGCTGTAGAGGGCAGCTGCGGCACAATTTCTTGGAGACAAATTTCAAGCGCCACCATCCCGCCGGGTGGCAAAATTCTCGCTTTGTTTCCCTGGCTTCCAGTCCCACTTGGATTCGTGGTGTTCTGACGTACAACGCTGACAAAACTGTAAGAATGAAGAGGGTCAGCAAAAAATGCTTTGGAAGGTTTTGGCTGTCAGTGAAAAAGCAGGTGGTATTGCTCCTTCTTTGGGGCAAAATCACAAGTCGCAAGCGTACAGTGCTAGTTGTATTGTGTACAATTCGACAGAGAGAACCTGAGGGTGAAATCTGCCAAGCTGCATCAGTGCTAGGCTGCCCTTGCTTTTACACAGTCCTCTTACTACTTACGATATGTCCTTTTTCGGAGACACGGTGTCCACATGACCTAAACGTAAGACTACAATATGACAAGGTCAAAGCAATATCGTTTCATAATAACGCTAGCTATCACCCACAAGAGAGTCAGTCTGCTTTCGCTTTGCTGCGGAACGCAATTATGACTGGGATCGCACATGAGTGGATTAAATAGGTTGAAAAAAAAATGGACAATTACATTTTGACCTTGCAGTAGACTGCAACAGAAGAGGACTGAAGCAGAATAGCATGGAACGTCCTCCATACTAACAGGATCCATGAAGTCATTGATTGAGTCGCTCATTGATTTGAACCGAGCCACAAGAAGGAATCAAATTGCAAATGATAATCTTCACGCCAAACACACCCTTTCAGATCAATCAGACTTTTTGGTGATGATAAATTAGCAGTGAAGCCAGACAAAAGGGAACATCTGTCCACAGACCTCATTGTTGCGCTTTACTAATGATACGATTACAAATGTGAACTGAAATACGTGTGTGTGTTTAATTTGATGGATCTCCTCGTACCTGCACAACTCTTCCAGCCTCTGGATCTAGGCCAACTATGCAGTGCATTTTTATCAGATGAGCGTGGTATAGAAAGAAAGAAAAAAAAGAAAATGCTTGTGGGAAATCATTAGCATCAAGAGATAGATATGCTTGTCTACATATTTCTCCCAATAGCAAACACACTCCTATCCTCACCGCTTGCTGTGTCCTATATTGTCCAGAGTCCGACGGGTATAGGTCCAAGTCGACCCCATAACGTCAAATAACACGGCCGCCCATCGCTCCTCAATGTCATCCCTAATTAGCTACTTCATCTTCATTAGCGTTCTTTGACAGATGTGTTCATGCATGAAAGAAAGAAAGAAAGAAAGAAAGAATATGGCTAGGGTTACAGAGATGCTTTCCATTCCTTGCATGAAAAAGGGCGATGTAACTTGAAACTGAGAATGAACTCTATTTCCGGATCCATCACTGGTATGATTCGAAAATGCAAACTAGATCAAAGGCTCATCCATGCAATGTGTTCCACCAGACAGTAAAGCGGTCAATGATTATGCAAATTCCCGAAACTTGGACTAGCAGTGAATTCAGGCCGAATGTATTTGAACATTAGCCTTGCCATGCAATTTACTGCGTGTTGCGTCATCTTTGATCATTTCCATCACTCCAAGGCTCTGTTTTGGTGCTCCAGCACACACACATTCGAATTCATGTTTTCTGCTGCTTGCCTTGCTTGACATTGGTGTTGGACTTTGAAATGAAAATAGAGACACCCAGTCACCTAAGAGTACGATTCATCAGATTGGCATGATTAAAAGCTTCATCGAAATGTGATTGTTTGCATTGTTCCGGTGCACAAAAAGGCTCTGCAGGCTAATCGCTCATGGAGAGAGAGAGAGAGAGAGAGAGAGAGAGAGAGAGAGAGAGAGAGAGAGAGAGCTCTGTGACACTGTCTGCTACCTGACACTACTTTGATATAATTATTCATGAAGAGATCAAATACATTGGTGTATATGATCTTTTTGCCTCTGATTTAGAATGAAAATGGCGACTCAGGAGATGGATACAAATTTCAACACAGTATGGGAATTCACTGATTCGGTCCCCGTTTCTATCAAATATGAATTGACTGCCACTATTTTGCCCACTCACCAGCACACACGTCACAAACGCTAGGCTAAGCTGATGAAGTGGAGGAACAATCAACAAGAGGTACTTGACAGAAGTAGTCCTTTCTGCAGCCATAGTTATCGCGTTGCTAAAATGCTGACAGCCAAATTGGTGGAAAAAGCTGCTAGAGGTCTTTCATCAGACATAAAGAAGGCAATCGTAGGCACGTTGACGTGGAGCGTCTTTATCATGGGAACCGTTCACTGATGATGATGATATCGCCCTCACATGCCTTGGAAAAGAAAGGACACCTGTTTATTGACCACAGCTCAGAGTTCAACAGAGCCATGCCAGAATGGCTCAGACTAACAGCCACTTCTGCAACGGGGTGCTGCACACACACACACACACACACACACACACACTCCCCAAAATCACATTTGGCATCCAAACATCAGGCACAAGGACAGTCTGTGTGTGTGCTCAGCCCTCAATGTGGAAACACCAATCTCATCAAGTTTTTTGTCTCATGACATGACATGACATTCATTGGCCGGCTCACCGATGAGAAAAAGAGACGGAAATGAGGTGGCTCAGCTGGTGTCACTTTAAATGCTGTAAAGACAAAAGAGATGATTATTGAAGCGGAGGAAAGAACAGCTTGCACCCACCGCCTCTCATCACGAGACTCAAGTGGAGAGAGTCCAAACCTTCAAACTCCTCAAATATTCAGATTGGTTATGTCTCACTGCAGCTTCTTTTTCAGCGGGACCAGTCAAAGACAATTAATGTCAATGAAAAGCAATGTGCTAGGTGCCTCCTGCAGTGTTGATATTCAAGGACGCACGTGGCTTTTTGTCCCCATTGTGACATCCCAGAGTCCAATGTGCCCGCAGACCTACTGTTAGCCAAGTAGGTCTTGGACCCTGCTGGCTGCAGGGCCCTTCTGAGAGCTTTGCGGTGGACATTGGCCATCACGATGGAGCGCCTCAAGCCCAGCTTTGGATCTGGACCCACACCTGAGCCCTCTCCTGCTCCATTTGAGAAAGTCTCACAGTAAGAAAGAAAGAAAGAAAAACAAAAGAAAACATTGATTTAAGATACTGATCATAGGTCAGAGCCCTCTTAATTGTAATCCCATCAAATCATGAGGCTTGTGCAAGACTGCTTAATAGTAAGACATATTTGTTCACCTTCCTTGTCTCAGGCAATTTAGCGCACTGAAATCCCACCTCCCTGTGTTTCTGTCTATTCCTTCTCCATCTCCTTTATCCTACTGTTTCTTATTTCATAGCCTGAGCTGTCCCCACATGCTCCCATTCCTCTTCTCAGCACGCACTGCACTCTTGTCTGTTTTCCTTTTTGTCCAATTTTGTTCCTCTGCTCTGAGTCCCAAGGCTTTGTCAGTACAAAGTGCTCCATCTGTGTCCCCCCCCCCCCCAACCCATCCTCCTAGCAAACACAAAGGACGAGACCCAGCAACCAAAGGTCTGAGTTATGTAAGAAGGTAATGGACACACTAATGCTCATACCAAGAAAGCGTCAATGGCATGTTTATACCATGACCCTTTATTTGTCTTTGCCATTTGTCACAGATGGATGAAAAGGGTCTTTAGCTTGAGCAGTAAAGTTCAGCGAGCATTAAAACCTGGAGATAAGAGCAGCTCATATGGCTGATCCCTCCTTCATATACAGCGTTTGTCATTTGTGTCTGTGGCATTTACCTTTTTTTTTTTTTTTGAGTGGGTGAAATACAACCGAGAAATGGATTTATGGACATGTCACATACATTATCTGGGAATTACAGTTGCGACTTTACCATCAAACTTCCTGTTTTTGTAACAGACTTGCTCCACATGTACACCCTGGTCAGGTCATCAATCAATTCCAGACATATGTATAACCATTCACACTTACGTATATTCACTTCTAATAATAATTGAACCATTATGCATGTTTTTGAAATGAAAGCTGGAGAGATGAGAAATGTCATACAGGGATTGGGACAATATGGCCCACACAGAAATGCAAGTTGCAGCGTTGGGAGCCTGCCATTCCAGCCACCGTGCTGCTTGTCAGAATTAGTCACGTATTAATAAATGCATGCAGCAATCATTTATGGAATTCAATTTCACATTCAGTTGAAGATACTGTGGCTGGGTGGGTGGGTGTCACTGTGCGTTTAACCTTTACCTTCAATGCTTCAAATGAATGAGCAGAAAAGACTGGTTTTAAAACGGTAGACCTCCATAATGCAGTCCAAAACGTGCACAATACAATATATATATATACACACATATATATTCAGCATGCATTTTTTCCGGCTTCTTCTGTTATGTATGGGTGGGCAAAAAAATCCATTCTTTGCTCCTAAATGTCAATTATTGATTATTAGGTAACATAAAAGTGCAAGTGCCGTGTGGAGCAATTAAGTGATAGGTCTGTGTCATTATTTTATGATATATTTTTTATACTTGGTTGCAAATTTGCCTTGTCCCATTAAGGTTGGCCACCATGAGTCACTTCCATGTTTTTGTTACGCCTGATGCTCTTCCCACCCATTTTTCATCACTAACCGATCATTGAACTGGCACGGTCTGCATGAAAGGATGCAGCAAGCAGCACGACGCTACTTTTTTTATTTTTACACACAAGGCAAACATGTAGACGCTATTGCGCTATTTGCTAAGTACCGACTTGAGTTCTTGCACAACAATAGTCAAGGCTCAACATGTCTGAAAGTAGAGCATGTCAGCCACTTCTGACTGTCATTTGTAGCGACGAGTGAAGTGAAATTGTACTCAATTTTCTTGACATACCAACTAAGATATCAAATATTTAATGCCTGCCTGGCTGCCTAAATTGTTGGTATTCATTTTAAAACTCCAGTCTGCAAATATGAATTGTTGTTTTTTAAATGAACAACTTTTGGTGTTCTCTTTCCAGCAAAACAATGCGGGGGGAAAAATGCTGCCAAATGAGCTCTTGACAGTTGCTGCCTCCAAATGTGTTGGCTTGTTGTTCATAGAGATCCTCACCATATGTCCTGCGATAATGCTTTGCATCATCGTCATCAGAATTCATCTCAAATTGACCGACACAATGTCAATAAAACGGAATACAATTTGAGTTTCTGCAATCCAATTGAGATAAAAGCAAACATTAGAGCAACCTAATTGCTATCTGCACGCTTGACATTTGCGAACTTTGCGCGTTTCTCACCTTCCTTGTGTGCCACATTGTTGAGGCCAACAACGAGTCCCAGCAGAATCCCCATGAAGCACATCTGCAGGGCGAACAAGTCCTTTCGCTTTCTCCGCCTGCCTTTACTCCTCTTCCGCCGGCTCAGCATCACACCTACTCCCACGGTTGACTCAGGCATCGCTGCTTCTCGCACCACGCGGGCCATGGCGCTCCGCTCCGCTCCGTTGGTTGAGCGTTCCGGCAGGTCCGGCAAGTCCGGCAGGCAGGCCCGCCCGCCCGTGCAAGGAAGAGGACGGACGAGTCTGGGCTGCAGGGAGGAAGACGGACGCCGAGACGTGCACGGCCAGCGAGCGAGATGGATGGATGCTCGCTCGCTCGCTCTCACTTACTTGAGTGGTGCGGCCAGATGTGAGCAGCGGCTTGTCGATCGATGTACGGCTTGCCAAACAAATTGAATGCGTCCCTGCTGCTATATCCGGCATAGACCTTCAGAATAAAAGGCCAAACGACGCACGACACCTTTTGGCCCCAATTTGGCCTACAATGCACTTGGTGAGGCGTGCACCTGGCTGGCTACCAGGGGCACTATAAAACAAACATATCCATATGCAAGACTTGCCTACTTTGGGTTGTGAAAAAATAAGCAGAATCTTTTTTTTCATCAGAGTTGCGGTCTCCCATTCCAGTGGTCTGCGACCATCGGTCGGCGGCCCGGTATCGGTCTGCGGACCACACACACGCTTAAGAGATTTTTTTTTTTTTAAACACACACAAACACATAGATGGCATGGTGAGGCTCTGGCTAGCATATCCGCCTCACAGTTCAGAAGTGCAGGGTTCGATTCCTGCTCCAGCCTCCTTGTGTGTATTTTGCACGTTCTCCTCGTTCATGCTTGCGTGGGTTTCGCTTTTCAGTTTCGCTACTTCAGTAGGTTCAATGGGCTGAATTTCACTTGAGACATCAGAAGGACCCTTTTATTTTTAAATAGAAAATGGTATCTGGGCAAAGAGCAGAAGAAGAAAGGGAGAGGTCGATGTTTCAAGCACTTGGGACTTGTCATGGTCAGTGAAATTGAGCTGTCACAATTGATCTGCAGCGGCAGCGGCGGCAGTGGAGTGCAGCACCAAACAACATCAGGTCTCATGTGAGAAGCCTTTGCACTGATCCTGTTTTCTCCTGTTCTTGCAGAGGTGCATAAGGCTGAAGACACTCTTGCACACTCACCCTCACGCATTCTCAACAAATGTTCAGTGAGGCGCACAATAAATATCACAGGGCATATGAAATAATGTGCGATCCACATTTTAAATTCAATTTGGGCAATCGTTCATTCAAATGTCTGATCGACCTTCAAATACCGAGAGCCACTCATTTTATGTTGCCACCATCTTTCTGCCTGTCATTTGTGATGCCATTTTTCTTCCACCGCTGCTGAAGAAATTCCAAATGAACATGCAACCAACTCATTCTATTAGTTCACCACTGGGTCGCAAGTGTATTTTACACACTGTACCTTTAAGGTACCTTTCGGCAGTCGGCTCCCACGAGTCCAGTCCAAACACGCTATACAACTGTTTGGGAGGGGCGTGTCATTTTTGATACAACATTTGCAACTTGTGTGGACAGGAAAGGTTGTATTAAAGAAATCAGAGTTGCTATCTGGATGAATAATCCTGCCCTCTGTAAGAAGATTAGGGAGTGTTTTGTGAAGGCTCTTTGTTTAGATGTGCACGCATAGAGATACACAAAAGAAATAGGTTGAAAAGGTATTTTCAACAATATGCTGTCGATGGCCACCTTTTGATTTATGTTATCAATCAAAGTGCAGGAAAAAGGGCTTTTGAAAATCCTCCTGCTATTGTTGGATGTTCATTGATTGAAGGCCTCAAGGGGGCTTCAATTCTTCATTTGGTTTTGTGGGCGTGTGCAAGACTAATGTGAGATATAGACCGTAAAAATAAGAGTGAAATACAACAGCATGACTGACAAATCTGCTTTTCTGCTAAAGCGAGTTGACTAATCCTTCAGCAAGCCTAATGTGGGCAAACTAATGCCATATAATCCACATCCACACTGTACACTTGCAATGGAAAAGCGGGAGGGAGCATCAACTCCTTGAGGATCACTTTCAGTACACTACAGCAGCGCTCCAGCCACCATCAAAGTTTCATGTGCACACATGCATGAATCATGGATACAAATTTGTGTGACGTAACAAGATGACATCATCAAAAGAGCATATGGTAGAACTTGCTGCATTATCTCAACAATGAAGGCATTTCTCCAGTGGAAACATAGAGATGTATAGCTACAGGTTACACCCACGTTCACTGCTCAACGCATGATAAAAACAGCAAGAATGACCAGCTTCATCAAGCAATATGCACTAAGTCTGCATGTGCTAGAGCATGTGCTAGCTAGAGCATGTGTATGCACGCACGCACACAACTGAATATTTGAACATAATGTTCTTAGTGCATTCTCCTCCACAGAGCAAAGTCTATTAGCAAGCGTCTTCCCCCAGGGCTGACACTGACATCTCTTATCAGAATCCCCTGTGCAAGAAGACACACAAACACACATGCACACAAGGATGTGCCTCAAAGAAGGGAGAAAAGAAGAAAATAATGAAGAGGTGCAGAGGCAAAAGGACAAAAATAAGCAAAGGTACTTCTCAAGTAGTTATGATATATAGTGCAGTATGATTCATTTGGTAATATCTTGATCTAAACAGATGCATATTTCATCCTCATTTCAACTGAAGAATGGTGTTATTGCAACAGTGGCCTACTATGTATGGTTCAAATCAGAATTTGTTTCAGCGCCATTTTAGCTGAATTCTGTTCAGCTGGTTTGACTTAAACACAGAGTTTTATGTTCTTAAAAGAGTGTTCTTTATTTGCATCTACTTTGTGGGAACCTAATTTCGATCTCTTTGTGTGTCTTTGACATGTGAAGGAATTACCAATAAAGCAGACTTTGAATGTTTTGGGTGTCCAGAGACCTGAAATAACTTTTTTTTTTTTAACAAAGCTATACACAGGTATCTTAACATGACTAGTTTGTTTTGGATGTTTTCTAATGGGCAAACGCTAACATCTCTTGTGGCTTTCAATCCTGTATCCAAGCTAACCATGATTAAATGACTACAAAGTTCATTTCAGCACTTTTTTTTTTTTAGGATGTACAAAACAATGTTGCTTAATGTAGCTCAAAGGGTTTGTAGAATTTATTTCAATTCCACTTTCATAAACAAAAAGCAGCTATTACAGAAATGTGTACATATGAATTTCTTTAAAATACATTTCAGAAGCTATTTTCAGCTTAGCCCCTGAAAAAGGTTTAGTCTCTGTGACGCTGCATCAAGTGCGCAACTTTTCCCCTGCTCATCTTATACTCATTGGGAGGTTCAGGCTCTTGTCCGCACCACTTTTGAATAACTACAAAAATGGCGCCATCTAGTGGATAGGGAAGAGGTGCTCAGTTGTCTCATACAAAGTTTGGTGTGGTGTGACAAATTGGTCACTGACATTTGGATTGGCAATGTTTAACTTGAGAGCAAGGTGACTGGATTCCGTTGAGCTTTATGACGCAGAGGTGGAAGAGAAGGGATAAGAAGGAACCGTATTGGTTGCCACAACAAGTAGCAGCTACTACTGAAGAAACCCATTTTACGCTGCCGAGACTACGTGATCAAACGGATTACCTTTGCAACTTTGTAAAGGATTCACTGAAAACCAGTGAAAAACTTTAGAGCGGTAAGAGGGACACTTGGATCGAAGACGTTCTTGCAGGGTTCGTCAGATTCTGACCAGGTCCTGCTTGGCCAGCCGATATGATATTCCAGAGCCGTGAGGTGAGTATGGGAGGCAAGGTGGCGCTACTGCAGGGAGTGCATGAAAGTGTCCAGATTATACTCGCTGTCGTACTGTTGCTGGTCCCAGAGCTCTCCCAAGCCGTCCAGCACCGACTTCATAGAGGCCTTCCCTGAGCTCGACGTGGACTGCTCACCCTTCTGCTCGTCCTGAAACACGCACATGAATACGTACTGAATTTCACCCCGGCCGGGTGGCAAAAAATAAAATAATATTGTGTTTATTCAGCCCACTGTTTTCCAGTTTAGTAAAGGTTTTTTTTTGGTCCCTGTAACCTATCGTTTAAATTGTCTTCTATTGCAAACTAAAATCCAAACAAAAAGACAGCTGAATTACAATTTTGAAATCAGGTCCCTTTGGTATTCTCACGTTGTCAAGCGTGAAGAGGTTGAGCAGTTGGTCTGTTCCCATGCTCTGCAGGCTGGCATTCTCCTGGCTGATGATGGTGTTGGCTATATTCATCTTGAACTTCTGCAGGCCCATGATCTTCTCTTCCAGGGTGCCTCGAGTGATGAGCCTGTACACGTTCACGACCCTTTTCTGCAAAACATGCGAGCTTTAAACGAGCAGCCAATTCATTTCCGGTACTGGTCGGTCACCGGTGCTTATAGCACACAGCAGCGTGCCGCCGCGAGTACCTGGCCTATCCTATGAGCACGGTCCATGGCCTGCAAGTCCCTCATCGGGTTCCAGTCATGTTCTACAAACACCACCGTGTCAGCGCCAGTCAGGTTCAGACCAAGACCACCGACGTGCGTGGTCAGCAGCAGCACATCAATGGATGGATCATTGTTAAACCTGGAGCCAAAAGCCAGCAGACCAGATTCAGATTGATTTTGGCAAGAGTCGCAGCTCGGTCGACCAATACCCACCGGGACACGATGGCGTGGCGCAGGCCGGCCTGCACGCTCCCATCCAGTCGCAAGTATGTGACCGTGGGCATTTTGGGTTTCAGAAGGTCATGCTCAACAATATCCAGCATGCTCTTCAGCTGACAGAAAATGAGCACCCGATGCTGAGCCACCACTGCCTCGGTGCTCTCTTCGGAACCCCCGCCACCGAGTCCGCAGTCGAGGAGCAACTGAACAAAGGCAGAAATGGAAACATTGCTTTAACAGACAGCTTTTAGGAATGAACAATGCCTGCCTATAGACAGAAGAGCCATTGAAGCATCATGAGAAGAAGTTGCTGACCTGTTTTAGTGCAGAGAGTTTTGGAGCGTGCTGAATGTCCCGCAGGTTGGAACTTTGGCCCGCTAGCTGCTCAGTGACGCGTTTGTACTCTGGATGCTGTGGGGTCAACACCAAGCTCGGGTGGTTGCACAGCTTCCGCAGGTACTGCAGGGCCTGAAACATCATATACGTCTATAGTTGGACTAAGTTCATTTTGGTTTTACTTTGCTGGTTCTTTTATCTCTCAACCCTTTGTGACACTTTGTCTTACTGTCATAAGCCACTTTCATATCCCTTTATCAAAAACACCACAGTACAAATTTGTTCATTGTGCACTATTCATAAGGCCAAAATGGTATCGGTTGAAAATCTGTGCCTTCGATATAATGAGGAGGCGGCAGCGTACCTGGAAGACGTGACCTGTGGCTTTCAGCTTGGGCTTTTCCTCTTGCTCTGTAGGGGCAGAGATGCTATCGTCTATGCTCGCCTTGGCCCGGGACTTGGCAAAGTCTTCGTAGAGCTGAACCTGAGAGTTTGTATGAAACGTATGAAAAGTCAAAACAAATTGGAAGCGCGCCATGAAAACACAACATCGAATGAAGTACATGCAGGGTCTGGGACAAACCTGAAGAGGACTCAAGTTACAGTAGTAGTCCTGAATTATTTTGGGAGGAAGGTCCTGCAGTACATCCTCTTTCATCCTTCTCAAAAGGAAGGGTAACACTTGCCGATGAAGCGCCTCCATGGCCAGGACGCCTGCACGGATAGAGCTCATGTCACATTGACATCACAGCAAGCATTTTGGGGGGGGCGGGGGGGAAGAAGCTGCCGTACCGGCCTCCTGTTCCCGTGAGGAACTTTTGGCGTCACGACTGGCCAGGATGGGTTTGCCGTAACGTGCAGCAAATTGGCGCTCGGTCCCCAGGAAGCCCGGCATCAGGAAGTCAAAAAGGGACCAGAGCTCCAGAACGTTATTCTGCGGATGAGTTGCGGAGAAGGATGAGTCATGAAGAATTTGGTCCGTTTGAACAAACATCGCAGGAAGGAACTCACCTGAATCGGCGTTCCCGACAAGATGACACGGAAGTTGGCAGCCAATTGTTTAATAGCTTTGGAAAGTTTGGTTTTGCCATTTTTGATGATATGGCCTTCATCAAGAATACAGTAATTGAATTTGATATTTCTGCAAAGGTGGAAATCAAAACGCATGATAAATACAAAAGAAAGATGCGCTTTGAAATAAAAGCAGACAGGGTACTCACTTAAAAAAGTCAATGTCGTTTCGTACGACATCGTAAGAAGCAACTACAAGATTGTGTTTCTTCACTTGGTGTTGTAACCTGACAGCAAATCAAAACGGTCAGTCATTCTCATTTCCTGCTTTGCTTATCTATGAAAGGTGCATCGCACACCACTCCAACCTACCGCATTCTCTCCGTAGGTGGGCCAGTATAGTGCAGTGGATTGAGGTACTCTTTGGCGCAAAACTTGCCCACCTCGTCCACCCAGTGACCAGTCAGTGTGGGTGGGCACACCACCAGAGAGGGCAGCGGGATGCAGTCTGCCGCTTTTGTCTTGGCATATTCCTGAGACCTGAAAAGCAATCAACAAAGTGCTTTATAAAAACATCGAAGATTCATTTCTCATTTGTCCAGTACCTGAGGTAGTGATCTCCTGCTAGAATGCAGATGGACTGCAGAGTCTTGCCGAGGCCCATGTCATCACACAGGATCCCGTGGAGCTTGTACTTGTTTAGGAAGGACAGCCAGTTCACACCATCCTAAGAGATGGACGAACGAATTGCCATTTTCACTCGCACATCAAGACGATTGTCACTCGAAGGACTTACTACTTTTGAGAGTCTTGAACAATCTGCATACCTGCTGGTACTTCCTTAGCTCTGCCTTAATGGGCACAGGGATGCTGTAATTCTCCAGTTTTCTGCCATCGAGCAGTTGTTCCAAGAAGTGTCGCTCTCTGGCCTTTTGTCGGATCAGGTCAGCAGACATGGCAGGAGGGTCTGGTATGCCTGCCTAGGGAAACAAGTAGGCCGTCTCAGATTGGGGATAAAAGATCAAATGCCATCAAATGTGTCAGTCAGAGAGAGTGCAGGTCGGGTTCTCATTTGCGCGGTCTTACCTCCAGTGGCAAGAGACGGATGAGCGTAGCAAAGCATTGCGTGGCCATGAAACGAATGCTGTCGCTAGGATCACTCATACGTCCTAACACCGGTACTACCAGCAATACGATGTAGGGCACTATATCCACATCCAACTGTTCCATGACACCTAAAAGTCACTTTGTGAAGGACAATCTCAGCCCAAATTGAAACACAAAGCCGTTTCTTAAACCGGTCACGTGACAGCGTGCCAAGGATACAAGCCAGAGCCTCGATGGCCCCCTCCTGCTTGGTGCTGTCGTGAATCGCGGCTAACCAGGGCAGGACACGCTCCAGAAAGGCATCCATGGTGTCCAGCATGGATAGCTTGCTAAGCACGCCCACGCACCGAGCTGCCATGTGACGCACTGCCGTGTAAGGATGCTGGAGGCAGGTAAACAGATGAGGAAGGTGCTCCAGCAGCTGAAATTGAACAGGAAAAACAAACGGGATCATTCAATGCAGTCATTGGGACTAATGCATATGCAACGAAATAAAGAAATAAATATTCTCAACGGTCAACCTCAATAAAGTCTCGTCAGCACATTTGCTGCAATGAGGTCATTGCAAACACAATAGAAGAGGCATACCAGAGGTTTGAGCTCATGGGACATGGCTCCACTCATGACTTCAAGCACTTGGAGTGAGTTGACCAGTTCCTGAGCTGCAACGTCACCTCTTTCCAGCTGAATCTGCCTATCTGGAAGACGGGAAAGTCCCTTACAACACCATGTGTCATACGTGACCGTTTGAGAACTGCATCAAAAGAGTGTGACCTTTTTCAACTCAACATACCGATCAAATGCTTTTCATTGACCACGGTCCTCAAAGGCCCCACTGTGTTCTCCCAAAGGTATGGTAGTGACTCGGTGAGGTCGCTACCAAAATGCCTCGCAATGGTTGTTAGCGAGAACTCCGCCCCTCTCCTTTGAATAAGACACGGCTTCCTCTAGGAGGAGAAAAATACAACGCAGCCAAAAGCAGATTTGTATCTTATGATATCAGCTCGGAGTTCATCCGCTCATTCCGTCATACCTCGTCATTGTCTACACCGATGGCGCTGCCTGGAGGAAGGTCTGAAGTGGGAGTCTTGGACGATTTGGGAACAGGGCCCCTTTTACTGGTGATTGCAAATGCTGCCCTTTGATGACGGTACAGAGTCATGATGCCTTGAGTTTTGTTAACCATGTGATGCAGGCAGTCTTTGTCCAAGCCGCCGCCTAATGTCAACAATGGGAAATAAAACGCGACTCAGGTGAGCGCCAAAACTACTTTTACGTCAAACATCAGCGCTTTGGATGGTTACCTTTGGAGTTTTCCTGTGCGGGTGGTACGGGGCAGGCGGACGAAGGGGTGACTGAAGAGTCTGCGCAAAGTGAGGCGCAGAGGTTTTTGATAATTTTGGGGTTGGGACACGGTGAGCGTCCAGCACACTGCTGCAGCAGCTTGGCAATGAAAGAAGCGGCGTAGCCCTGAATAAGCGTGTTCTCCTCCCGCTTAATGCTCTCCATCAGAGGTCGAACCAGCGGGTTGAGTTTGTCGGGAAGCACTTGCAGGTTGATCACCGCGCAAGCGGTGAACATGTGGACACGCAGATGCAACTGCTGCCATTCGTGGCTGGTTTCCATGACTGTGGCTTGGGCCTGCTGCCGCTTGTTGTCCAATACCTGCCACGGTTTGGTCGTCATATTCAAGGCAGCTGTTGATTCTGTGAAGATGGTGGTTAACTAGGGAATAAGCAGGAGAATGGGAGTTGGCATGACTGGGCGCAGAGCTGTTTTGTAGTTTTCGCTGTCTGCCAAACGTCGGCTTACAAAGGTCTCGATCGACATTGCGTGGAGGCGAGTGGCACGCAAATGACGCGTTGGAGTACATTTCTGTGTGCAAGCCAATAACCTTATGAACGGTAAGGTTTTTCATTTGATACTTTTTCGCTAGTTGACTTAACTGCTAGTGACTTAATATACAGTAGCATAGATGACCTCTAGAGACGGTGCGTATCCAGATTTGCATCGTAGGAAAACAAACTAAAGACTCAGCTGCATCAGGCTTTTAAAAATGGAGTGTATCCATTGGGAGCGAGGCTCTCACAGCATTTCACGAGATTGATTTGGAACGCACAGACCGTATTCAAAGTTCAAATGCCTCTTCCGACCGACGCCTGATGAAAATACATTTGCTGTCTCAGATAATGCGTGCACGAGCATGTATTCCAATGCGCCTTAGTGGTCATACCAGCTCGTTGGCTTGATCGATAGTGAACACACTACAATTGAGGCGCTCTTGAACGTCCACGTGAGCCTCAGAAAGCAAGGCGATGAGCTGCTTGCACTCGTTCTGCATGCGCGTGAAAGGGATGGCAATCTCGTCGTAATACAACTGCTCGGACAGAATGGCGAGGAGACGAGGCTGCACCGCACTTGACACTATCTGGCAATCCTAACGGGGAACATTTGAAACAGAAATCAAGATTTGCTTTGAAACCAGTGGCCTCGTCGTGCACACAAAAAGAATACAAAAAAGAGCCTTTCACCTTTTGCAGAGAAGCCCACTCACAGAGTACAAGAGCTACAGCTATTCGCTGAAGTGCAGACTTTGAATTAAGGTGAAAGAGCAATAACTGGCCCAGAGACTCAGCTGGACGGATCTCCTGAGACGCAGCATTGAGATGAGGCTCGCATATACACTTACATAGAGCCCCAAGCAATCTGGAACAAAGAGATGAGAGAATGTCTAAAAATAAAAATACTCTTGAAAAAGGAGCCGCGTCAGTCACGAGAAGGGGGGGGGGGGCGGGGGGTGGAGAAAAAAAAAAAAAAAGTGGGTTCATGCGGCGAAAGCATGCCGACTCACTTGGCAGCCATAAGGCGAGCACGGATCACCACATAGTCCCTCGATACTGGGTCATCGGTCACCGTCTCTGCCCCTGCTATGTACTCCTGGACTGTTTCCTTGATCTGGTTGGTGCCTTGGCGTGCCTTTGAACCAGCTTTATCCTGTTACATTGACACAAATGCACTCAACGCTTTGTCCAAGAATCTGATCAGGTCAATAAAGTGAAGCATTTTCATATTTCATGAATACAGCATATTTTGGGAGTGGCACATTTCAAAGTATTTCTTTCAAGTGGGCAGAAGAAAAGAACCTTGGCGCGAGCCTTGACTTCAAGCAACATGTTGAGGTCTATGGGAATGTGCGAGGCCTGCATCATGAGACAGAGCCAGGCGCCCATCCATGGACAGCTGGCTGCTACCACAAACTGTTGCGGGGCCTGAGAGAGTAGCTCCGCCCACACCTGGATGCAAACGGACGCAGCTTAATCGAAGCCTAGTAACTATGGACAAGATCTAAAAACAGAGGAAATGGTGAAGAATCCCCACTCATTTCTCTTGGCTTCATCGTACCTTTTGGATAAGTTCCAGAATTTCCTCATTGCTTTCAAGTATACAAGACTGGAACATGTGACGGAGCATATCTTGGAGGATGGGGTTGATCCACAATGCACATTTCTGATGGCGAAAAGCACATCAGCGATGCGTCATATGAGCAAGCATACATAGATTTCAAAAAAGAACACTTCATATTTTTATAGGAACACATTACCTGGTCAGATTTAGACCCGAGTGTATATTATGCACGCATCCATACTGAATGTTAGCGATCAATTCAAAAAAAGAACACTTTATATTTCAAACATTGATTTGTATTGTATTGTACACATTACCTGGTCAGATTTAGACAGGAGCGTGTAAAGCGTTTCTAGCGCCGCCCGCCGAACAGATGAGATAGTGTGCCTCAAGAAGGGCCAAACCCGAGGGACCAGCACCGTTAAGGACTGCTGCATACTACAGAGACCAAGAAAGTTGATCAACGCAATTCCAACACATCTCCATCCAGAGAAATAACTAAAGGTTTGCAAACTCATTGTCTAACAGTTTAAAATTCTGGAAGCGAAGGCGTTATGTCATCCAGATCCAAAGACCAAGGTCTCGGTGATGAGTGCCAATTGTTACCGTTCGGCTTTTACTCTGAGAACCTCAATCGGACCAACCTGCACTGTCGAACCTGCGGGTAGGTGAGCAAAGACGATAACAATGTCATGATGCTGTTGGTGGAAGCGGTGAGGTCGTCCAGATCCAAAAGAGCATCCCACAATGTGTTTATGATGAACGGTACCTGCGGCGCACAGAAACGTCCGTCACGAACATGAAACCTCCATGTTTAACGTTTCCTTAAACACTGCGACAGGTCTTTTGAAACTAACCCTATTGGGCAGTAACTGCACCAAGCCTTCCACCACAGGGATGAGTGCCGCAGCAGCCACAGCCCTGACATCATCATCAAGGTCCTGAAGGCCCTCAGTGATGGCAGGGAGCAGCCGTGGGAGTAAAACAGAGATCAGGTCCTAAAGATGCAAGAAGAAGACAAACGACGGATGGTTAGTGACGCTCCAAAGTATTTATGTGGCGATCGTGTCACTTCACAGGCGTACCTGTCGGACCGCGAGTGCATATTTGATTCCGAGCAGGCCTCCGTGACGGACCTCCCACTGGTCTTCTTTGAGCAGCTTCAGCAGCACGTCAACTGTCATGGACACCCCAGTCTCACTCATGTGGCGCAGTGCCACACCAAGCGTCTGAGCACACGTCTCTCGGACAGGAGCCACAACCTGAGAAGAGATTAACGTGGAACAACACCGGTGCTTAATTAAGCAAAGAAGTCCGATGACGTAAAGCAGAGTGCGTCGTGAACACCGACCTCATCCGATACAAAATCTCCAAAACGGTCCAGAGCAAAGACGCACAGCAAACGGATGACGAGGTCTTGTATCCACTCCTCGTGCTGCCGCGACATCTGTAACAACATAAGAGTTAGTGCTCAAATCCCGTTCACAACTGGCAAGAATAATGATCATCGATCAAACACCTGCTCTGCAGTGCTTCCCGCAAGTTTGCCACCTCCTGCGCCGTGGGACTTGAGGATTTCTCGAAGACCAGTGCCTGCACCGTGACGGATCTGTAAATGACATGTAGGAGTGGCTTTTGCTGCTGTATTCATCAGAATGCGGAGAAGATATTGTGCTTTTTCTCAGTTGACTTCTCTAAGGTTTGAAATAACTTTTTGACCTCCCAGGAAGGATTAAAGAGGTCGTTGCAGAGTTCTTCACTGAAGCTTTCCAATGGCCATTCTTGTGACTAAAAATCAAGAAGAGGCACGAGTGCATGCGTCACACAATTTTCACTAGGTATTGATACACGTATGCCCCGTTTCATTACCTCGTCTGAAAGACTGGCGTAATCCTGAACTTTGTTCATTAGAACTTTATGTTCTGTTGCTGGCGGGTCAATAACTATGCTGGTGGTTTTCCTTCGTTTCTCTTCAGGCTCACCTTCAAAACTGTCATTACTGGGGGGAAAAAAAAAAAATCATCATGTTATTGAAACTATGTCCCCTTAAATGTGGGCCGGCAGATCAACCAGTGCAACCAAATTTCCTAGCATGTGAAATGCAAAACAATGCACGGTGCAGTTTCCCAATCTGCTTTTTCTCCTCACCTCTTTTCATTTGGATCCAAGTCTCTGGATTTTTGTTTTGCAACTAGCTTTGCCAGCCTCTTTGCCTTATTCTTCTGGCGATTGCTCATGCCTGGCCGGAATTCCGAGTCTATCAATTCGGCAGCTTGAATAGGCTGAAACCATTAGGTTGGTTATTTCATTTCATCAGACAAGACATACAGTTTGAAAGAACACCAAAACAATTAGTGCACCAAAGAATTGTCAAATTCACCGTAGCTGCGCTCTTAAATGACAAGTCTGATATCTTACAAAGCAACATTTGCATAATGTGCCCCACTTCTCATCCACCAAGCAAATATGTCAGACGAGAAGAGCTAATGCAAAATACTTGGTAGCAGAGGCTTACACGTGCTCAGTTTGGGTCAAGAAAAGTTATGATGCTGAAAGGAAGACCTACGACGTGATTACGGGAGCTGGACCCTGCTGTAATCTTGCTTCCTTGAGGCCTCGAGACACTCGACGGACAAGTATAGTCCAGGTCTTCGTCATTAAACAGCTCCTCGGTGTCCATGCCAATGGCGGCGCCTATGTCAAGTCCCAACTTCTTCTGAAGAAGCTTTCTTTGGCAGGCCAGGCGTTCCTTGGGGTCCATCTCACCTGAAAATATACAACAGTTGGGAACCATTCGACAAACCAAGTAGTAACATGACTATTGCAGCTGCTACAAACAACTTATTAAATAGACACAAACAATTTGAACATTATCTTTTCAAGTCGGATGACGCCACATTCTATCATGAAATTGTGAATGATAGCTAGAAAAAGTCGCCTGTGTACGTGCACATGATTACTAATGCAAATGGGATGTGCTTCCGGGGCTCTTGAGCAGCTCTGTGTCAATATTTGGTTGAAGTCTGCTTTTTAGCAGCTCTGTGTAAATATGGATCATTTTGTTGAAATTTTCAAAAACACCATTGACACAAAAAACACCAGCTTTGCTACATCGAGCTCGTGTTAAAATGGCTTGACTTACACATTTTGTCATCTTGCAATTCAAACTCTGCACCAGCGGAGCCCAGAAGAGAGGCACCATGTTTGAGTAGGCGGCAAATGTCAAAATGGTAGAAACTCAGCCTCTCGCTGGCTGGATCCTCAGGCGATAATGACTCTGGAAGAAAACATCCCAAATTTTGAGAGCCTTTATTGTACGTAATTAAACCAAAGCAGCATGCAGTGTTTTCTGGCCAGCCTTGGCAATCACCTTCTTTAGGCGTTGGGGCAGGGTTCCATTCTGGAATATTTTTCACAATAGCTTCCACAGCTTGGCCCGCGGCTATACGAGTGTCCCAATTGGGACTCCTTAGATAGGTCAAGACCTTAGAATAGACAGAATCAATTTATCGCATTGACAATTCAAATGTCAGATGAGCAAAACAATGACGTCTGAAAAGACAAAGAAGCCAGCCAACTAGCCCAAGTTAGCCTTGTTATGACACCCATTTGAAACAAACATACCTTAGCCAATAAGTTATTAAGCTCATGCGGGTGGAGTTTAACCACTTCTCCTAGCTGCTGGGCTGCTGCTTTCCTCGTTACTGGAGTTGTTCCAGTGTCAAGTAGGATGAACAAACGATCAAGTCTAGAAATACATGGATATAAGGTCAGCACAAACAACATGTAAGGCAATGAGCACAAGACAATATTAATAGCTCTACAATGACAGAAACTTGGGCAGTGAGGCTGTGGGATGTAGGAGTAATTCAAGAACTTCTGATCAACACGTCCATATAGCATTTTTGCTACGGAATGTATGGGGCAGCAACACTCCTGTCTAACGATGGAGGCGGGAGCAACTGTGCTTTTAACTAAGCAGTCTAGAAATAAAGTGGTGTGGATTAAAAGGTGTATATAGCTTTTGCCCCCAGAACAGTAGAACAGTAGTAGATTGTTACCACGGTCACACCAAGAGGAATTGGAACATCCTACGTGACCATAGCCAGGCCACAGTCATCAGATCATTCGAACAATATTTGAAAGCTGATCCCAATTACTCTTCTATACCTCCACTTATACTATGAGAGTGTTCGAGTTTAGGAGTCAGCGGACCCAAACGTCATGTCATCACGTTGTCGTTCTCCATCCTGCATCCAGCAACTTGACTTCACTACAGGAAGCAGCGGTCGGTGCACAACACCGCCGCACAATCAGATCAAGAGTAAGATGGACCCGGTGTCAACACGAATGTGTACGCTGACTCAAGTTTTGCCCAACATGACACTGTTTACAGAAGGGCTGGTATAGCTGTCGCTACGCCGTTCTCTGCTAAATCGAACGCCACACTGTTAAGTAGGCTAGCTAGCCAATTGTTTGAGTCAAGTCCGACACATACAAACTATGCATTAGCGTAACATAGGCGGATCTTACCTTGTTACAGCCATGTTCAGGAGTCCTGTCGCTCTTCCCGTCCCACATTCAAATCGAAACTATAGACTCAACACGATCACTGTAAATGGATTCCGAAGTGTGGCGAAGAATGACAGCAGGCTAGTTAGCAGCTAGCGTTAGCGAGTCGAGGCCCGGCAGTCTGCGGATGTGCTACTGACCGCCCCAAGTGTGTCAAAACAAGACGCCGAGTTCACTTTCAATTCATGGCTTCAAAGTTGTCTCTCTTGCCTCCCCGGTATCTTCTGCCACCAAATGTTACCAAGTACCACAAACATATGAATCCATGGCTTACGTTACCCTTCAGAACTCTTTGCAGATAAATACTTCAACCTAATTAAGTATAAAGAGTTATTTTGTGTCGCTGACGAGGCGACTGAGTAGACTGTTTTTATATGAGGGGCCATCTTGCATTTATTCCTTCCTCTGTGGAAGGCGATCGCTGATTGGCTACACACATCACGGCAAGCCAATGAACGTACGCGTTAAAAGGGAATACGAATAAAGAAAAAGAAAAAACGCGAATGGACGCTTTTTTTTTTTTTTTTAACATTTGATGCGTGCATTATTTTATTTCGCGCGGGTATAGGCGATCTTTTAAAATACGGCATGTAGCCAATACATCACTTTTGGTGTTTGCACAAAACCCCGTCATAACGTACATATGAATCATATTTTGACAAAGCTTTGCTTTTACAAAGCTGGCTTTTTTCATATTCACGATTGTCGTACTGTCACCGCATGTTCTCTATATTTGATTTTATGTTTAACAAGTTATAAGTACAATTAAATAGCTAGGCAGCGTGTCTGTGCGTGTGTGTGTGTGTGTGTGTGGGGGGGGGGGGGGTGACAATAGATAGAGCTGACCATGGTGCTGAACACTTTCCCTATCGACACGAAGAAGAAAGCCTCCTGTGGGATGAAAAATATCCTGTTTGTGTGCATAAAATGTTTATTTGATTTGTTTATCATTATCTGAGGTTTATGTTTATCTATTTCCTAATTGTGAAAGAGACCTGAAAGATTTTAAATGATAGAAAACACTATACAGAGGCTGTTTTAGGCAAATGCCGTCAATAGTGTCAATAAAATATTTGGATAAAAACGAACACAAATATGCTATTTCAGAAAGCAAATTCAGTTCAACAGAGATTTGTATTTTATTTAAAATGCGCATTAGTGCACATCACTGACTGAAATCTGTCTACAGAAGAGCAACACTGTCTCTGCATATGACCTCATTCTTTCAACAGTTCACAAATACGTAAACAAAAATTCTATACAGGTACAGAAAAAAAATACAATTGCGCTCACAAAATATTCATTGCCCACAAACGGTCCCAAACCCTGTGCTGTTCTTCCCTCAACTTAGGAGTCATTAACAGCACCGCTATAAGGCACTGTGATCAATACTTCAAAGATACTTTGTTTTAATTAAATAGAATTTTGGCCTGATGCAAAATTATAGTAATACAACCCTAGTGAGGATAAGCAGTGCAAAGTCACTAGCGGTACTCAATTGAACAAAAATCCTTACACTGGCTCTCCACAGAAAATGACTACAGAGCATACATATTGCACATAGCTCAGAGGTCCAACATGCTGCGCCTATCTCATCAAGTCCTCTTAAACTAAAAGCATTCTTTCTCATTTCATGGACTTTTAATAGTCGTTGAATTTCTTCTCAATCTCTAAATCCCCAAAGACCATCATCAGCTGTGAATGCACGTAGCACAAGTGCCGGCTTGGCAAGTAAGCTCTTTCAGTAAGGTTAGACTTTGGATCCAATGAGGCAGTGATGGCCTGAGTACTGCCCTGCCACGGGGCCGTTGGAGACCTGCAGGGTGGCGGTGTGGGCCAGATATGCGCTAGGTCTGTGGTTTGGGACGAGAGCTGACTGCGCAACTTGCCGGGGATACTGCGTGCCGGGCCGGTGCAGGTACTGGGCCACAGTGGCTGCCTGGCTCGAACTGTGGTAGACCGTCTGAACTTGCTGCTGTAGCGGTTGGCCCGGCTGCTGGTACTTATGCTTGTTGGCCTCTTTCACATCACTGTCATGCGCACTAAACAAAAAGAGGACAGTGAAAAATCAGTTGATAAAATTCTTGTAACTTTACAACAGTAATTTTCCGCGAGGAGAATTTCTAGAATTCATTGTCAGATCATTCAAATACACACATGAGGAGTTTCTCGGTACATGCGACCAGGTTATCCAATGTATAGCCTGTGAGCCGCTGCAATCGGGGTGCCCAAGTAGGGGATACGTGCAGGATGAGGCGCGAGGCAGCCACGCATGCAGCGGCCACCAGAGAGGGTTCAAAACATAAAAACACATGATCTGGGCAAAGAACAAAAAATAGAAAAGACACTTCACAAAATGGACACATACAAGCGGCATGTCATTGCTGTTCAAGTTGGAGAGGTTATGACCCCCCCTCCAATTTAAAACAGCTCCCAGGTGTCTTAATAAAAACTTTGAGAAGTTCTTCAGCAATTAGTTCACATGTGTACCATTACCTTGCAGGGAGACTTCCAGGAAGTAATCGACATACTTGGCCATGTAGAGTTTTGTTTTCTCTAAACAGGTCATAGGCAAGCCATCGTGTAGGTCTCCCTCGTGAACTGCGATAGAAAGGTAGTATTCGATGAAATGAGCTGCTGTGGGGAGGTACAGGTTCCACTGGAAGGATTCCAGCAGGAACAGCTCCATGTGGAGAAGAGCCTGCTTGGTCATAACTACGTTCATGGAGCGCATGCACCCTAGACTATTCAGTGTTTCCAATTTTGGAACCTTGTCCTCCCTTTCCTCAAATTTACCTGCAGAAAGGAAAGCAGAGCATTACTACGCAGTGAGAAGAAGAAGAAGAAAGACCCTTCGCACACTTACTTGCCAAAAGAAGACACGAGAGCGAGACCATGTGAAGCTGCTGAGTCGTGACATCGTAGCGGTCCATGAAGAGGTCCAGCAGGTAGACAGCAAGGTGTCTCGCTGTGGGACACAGCCGGAAGTGGTTGCTGATGATGGCTATGAGGTCTGCAAAGTATCGCCTCAAGTTGAGCTGAGGGGACTGGCCTTTAAAGGAGGGCAGGTTGAGCTCCTGAATGAAGACATTTTGCCTTTGAGAATGCTACTGCAGCTTCATTCTTTCACTATACGATGCAGACTCAACATAGCTTGTGAATGCACAAACCACAAGCTGATGAAAATTCAGAGTCACATGCATTTGTCACAAACGGGGTTTTAAAAATGTATGGAGCTGTTATAAACACAGTTTGATCACACGTTTCTTCACTGAATGAAGAGTCCATTTTGCTAATGAGTGAGCAGCCCGCCACGCCAAATCCCAGCCTGGGAACTCACTCACTCACTCACTCACTCACTCACTCACTCACTCACTCACTCACTCACTCACATTGTTTCGCAGCGCCTGGTGAATATCTTTAGCCAGTTGTCCTTGCCACCACTGGTCCTCTAGCTCCATTTAACACAGGGGCTTTTGAAACAACTGAAAACACAAACTGTCAATTACATTCTAGCGAGCGTCAATTAGTCTGTCCAGAAAGTTCAAATACATCCGTGCTATATAGAAACAGCTGATATTTGTGGCACGCGTGCAGGCAGTTGCACCGGTTGCATAGAGTTCTATCGAGTTCGTTAAAGAGAGTTTGGAAAAGCGAATACTCACCCAGAGAGCACATCAATGGAATATAGCGGCCCGTTTTGCTGAAATAAATTACAACGTATACTCGTAGAACATGCTTTTGCACCGCGCAAGCAATCAGTCAGTGAAGCTTCATCCCTTGACACAAGCCCAGCAAACGCGGCTGTGGCCTTCAGTGTCAACGGAAGTTACATAATCTCCGTGAGTCCCCTTCAGTTACAAAATGAAATAGGCCACAATGAAGGTCCCAAGTAGGCCCTATATTTGTATACAGTTGATGAGAAATCACGTTAGACTCTATAATGTTTACAACATTCAAACATGAGGGTTTTGATCGCTACAGTTGATTTTCTAGTAAGCGGTCACTGTCTCATTTTACACATTTCTAATTGGTCATGAAAGCAGCACAACGAGGAACAGCAACAGGACTCAGCCAATTAAATGTGTAAATAGACATATTTAACAAATGGATAGCATTCTGTTGTCCACCATGCCACCACTTAGAAGAATATAATTATTCAAATCAAATAATTAAAAGTCAATCATTTGTGCAAATTAGTTATTGCACAAGTGTGTATCAAACTGACAGCCCTTCACATCAAGCATTGCCACTGCAAGCTGAAGTCCACAAAATCAAATCAAATCCAATCAAATCAAAATCAGATAACCACAGGAAGAACATGAAAACACCACACATCAAGGCTGGAGCCTGGATTTGAACCGGCAACATTACGCTAACGGTGCTGCACATGTATTTTGAATGAAATGAAAATGTTCTTTGACATTTAAAAAAGATATTTGATGAAAAGTTGTCAAAAATTAAGAAAGACGTTTTTACAGTCATACTGTACTTATAATAATCGTGAAAACAGTGCGTTACTGCCACCCACAGGAAAAAGATGTTTCTCCATAGTGGAGGTCTGCGCTGCAGAATATTCTTACTCTCAAGCCAAAGTCACATTTTGTTTGAATAAAACACAAATGTCATTACATTTACAATTAAAAAAAAAAAGACATCTGCGACAACGATTAAAAAAAAAAGTGCCAGCCAGTTACAGGTTGATTATTTTTGTGTAAAATAAGACATAGGAGTGAATGGTCATGGAGGATTAAAAGAGCAATTTGCAAGTTAATTCGCTTCTCTCCTCCACATGAGTGGCGTCCGTCCAGTCGGGCTTCTCTGTAGACAGAGGCAGCAGGAGGTCCGAGACAGCACAGCACAGGACAGGACAGGAGAGGACAGGACAGGCTAAAGGCTAAAGGCTAAGTGGGCTCAGCGACTGTAATCCCCGGATGATGAAACAACCATCATGGCTGCCACTCGCTGAGCTGTCAAGCTCTCGACAAAAGAAAAGGTAACAACCGAGACAATTGCACCAACAACTGCTTTCATTTGGACGTGTGCAACCTACAAGTTTGGATGACATTGTTATCGCCACGTCACGCTAAAATGTGCAACTATCGTAACTTTTGTCGCTACGCGTTTTATTCCACAAATGATTGCACTATGCAAGCGCTTGGTGCGTCACGTTATTCTTAAATAAGCAAAACGCCACTTCATTTTCGCCGTTAGCAAACAAGCGCATGATGTTTTCCCGGCAAGTGAATGTAGTGACAAGTCTTTCGCTCGGTTGCTTTCGAATCGTCACTTCCCAATTCCCTGCAGCGTCTGTTGCTTTCAGTCTCGTCACTTTGTTGTGGTTAAGTTCTAGTACAATGGCCGCCCAACTTACCGACATGGCTGCGGTGATCTAATCACTTTGCAGACTCTTTCGCTTCATATATTGGTGCTTTTGCAAACTTCATAACACAAACAATCACTTCGTCATTTTAATGCAACTACTCCTTAGTGTATCAAGCAGAGATGGACCTACTGTCTAGCAAGAGTGGCCCAACACCAAACACCGTGTTGTTCCCGTTTAGGGAAATGTTCGGATTCCGCAAAGAACAAGTTGAACTGTAGCCAGCAACAGGTGGATATGCAGCAATAATAGAAGTGCTTCTTTTTTACAAAGACCAGGGTGGCATATGTGATGGGATTTTGGAATTACTGGCCACTCCAGACAAGTATTATATACAAGTATAGTCAGTCACCCACCAACACGTATTTGAACTCGAGTCTAACTAATCAACAGAACAGTCAACATGATGAATGAACATTTAAAATGACACAAGTTGTATCATTGGGTTTTCTTAGAGTGCATGTAGCATAAACAGGTTTTTTGCTTGTCCGCGTAGAACCTTGATGTTTCATTTTGATGAATTACTTGACATTAAAGCACAACCGCCACATCTTATCAACAGAATTGAGTGAGTGAACTCCACAAGTGTTGATTGCATTCTACATAACAAAGAAGTTACAATGCTTAAACCCATCAAAATATGGAACCGTAAAGATCAGATCATCTCTGAGTATGCTTTCTATTTTTCCATCAATTAGCAATTCATTCATCACAATGGATTGATTCTAATCTCATTATTTCTATTGGGCAACATTTCAGAAAAATATGAACAAATTCAGTGTCGACTGACCGAATTTTACTTGACAAGATACTGTGTGTAATTGGAATAATACAGTATATTCAAAGGGTAATATTTGCTTGCCTTATCTATTTTTTGTTGGTGCTGTCTTAATTTAAAGTGGCTATGCCTTGTGTGTTGATGACTTGTACTCTTTTTTTTTTTTTTTTTCTTTCTTTCCAGAAACCTGAAAGACCATGGATTTGGTGGATATTTGCAAAGTTCCCCCTGCCACAAATAAGAAGCATAGAGTGTGGCACAAACGGCTCCGCCGAAGGAAACGTGAAGCTCAGCTCCCAGCTATGCAACGTGAAGCTAAAAAGGGACCAAAGCTACCAGAGGAACGCAAGCAAAGCACAGAGTGGCCTTCGTTGAAGAAGTCCCACCTGGAGGCACAACAAAGTGACCGCTGGACAAGCCACAGTAGGCCTATAGATGCACTCAAGTTTACATGCAGTCAATGTAAGGACAATCTGGAATATATTCCCAAAGACTTGATGAGCCACTTTGAGGAAAAGCACAGAGGGAGCTCACCTGTTTTTTCTTGTCATTTGTGTTCTTTTGCGGCACACGACTTCTCCTACCTTGGAGTTCATCTGTTGAGCCACAAGGAGACGTTTTCTAGTTGCAGCGTATGTAACGACGACGTGATACGCACATGGTCTGAACTGAGTGCGCACCTCACACTGCGTCACTGCCAAAATGGCAAATATTCATGCGAAAAGTGTCCGAGATTCTCCACTGGCGACGTGACTGTCTTTTTAGAGCATTTGTGTGTCCATCATCTTGGCCTCCAAAGAGCAAATGAGATTGCTTCCATAACAGCAAATCAAGCTTTATCTTGTCCCCACTGCGCCTATGAAACCTCACACAAGTGGGTGCTTGCAAAGCACATCAATGCAAACCATAGTTGTCCGAAAAAGAAGGAAATCCGGTCCATGGCAAGGAAATCAAACAACAGTCAAATGAAGCCGAGGTTAACGAGGAGCACGGTGAGGGACATGTGCTGGTTGACAGAGGACTGCCTTTCTCTGCCAGGTCCAGACTTCCTGGATAAATACTGTCATTTATCTGATCCCCAAACGACATTAGAGACGACCCAGCAGTTTCTAATGAAATCTGTGGCGGGGGGAAAGGGTGACCAGAAATGGACCAAGGCTCTCAAGTCGGTTCTGTCTAACGTCCCTCAAGACATCAACGTCCATCCCAAGTCCAACAACGGCGTGGTGGCGAATTCCGAGGATCTGGCTGTCCTCACGGTCCAAAACAAGATAACGTTGGCTCCGAACGGTGCTACCTATGCTAAGAGACTGAAGACGGAAAAAGAAAGCGTGACCCCTGAAAGCCCTGCCGCTGAGGATCATTTTGACATTGGCCACAAGGGAGGTCAAGTCATTTTCAACGACGACTTACGTTGCCTTGAAAATGAAACGAAACAAAGTAAAAATCCATTCGGTTCCACCCGCAATGAACCGCCTGGGTGTGTCCGGATTCTAGAAAATGGAGAGAACCAGGAGACTAACTCGAATAACGGGGGGAAAGTAATAAGGCCTGAAGATGCGCAACTCACTTTGGATGGAATCAATATTTCTGCTCAGCCCAAGGGCACAAACGAGAGCCAAGAACAGAAAGCTACATCTAAAGACAAAGCGAAAAATCCAACTCTGAGGAGAAGACGGAAAAGAAAGTCCAGATCCAAAAAGGCAAAGAAAGCAACCTCCGAATTCGCCCTAAAGATTGTGTTAAAGAAAAATCCCGTCAAGGAGAAGCAGTGGGTGTCACAAAACCCTTTACTTGAAAGAAACGGGCTTCGGGTGGAGGAACTAGCAAATCCTGACTCGGCGTTCCAGGTCCGTGTCAGTGATCAGCCTGACCCCGGAGAAGCCATTCCATCAGCACATGCACCAGCAAAGGCTGAACATCCTCCACATTGTTCTGCAAAGCCATCTGAGCCTAGAAATGCACTCCAGCCCGCAGCGTTTGAAGACTTGCCATCTGAAAGAGAACGCCATGATGCAAATCAATCCCCAAACAACTTTTCCACACTTGTTGACAAAAGCGTCCCGTCAAAGACTGCGGTCAAAGCGTGCCCCGAGAACTCCCGGTTGCCCTCCTCCGGTGCTTTCCCAGAGTCGGCTGTTGATGGAGCCACTCGAAGCGGCGGCGGCGGCGGCGGCAGCGGCGGCGGCAGCAGCAGCACCATCACCACCAGCAGCAGCAGCACCACCACCAGCAGCAGCCACAGCAAGTGGCCCCCGCTTTCCCAACCTGCTACGACATCACATGGTAAGACTGCAAATGATTGGCTTGACATTGTTGCACATATATTTGTAAATGCGTGTCAAATTGAATTTGACAGATGTGATCAACTCAGGAGGAGCTAAGCCTGCAGCATCGACGGAACACACTGACCACTGTGTTGCGCTGCCTTCAGACTTCAAAGCATTGGATGATTCCTGGGCAGCTTTTGTAGGCCACTGGCAGCCTGCTCCCAAAAGCCTGCAAAGAACCCTGAAGTTGATAGCCATGAATCCCTCGCAGCCCATAAGGCGTCCGGTGAGGGACCAGCCCGTTGTGGTACTCAATCACCCGGATGCAGACATCCCAGAGGTGGCCAGGATCATGAACGTGGTCAGCCGTTACAGAGGAGATGTGCACAAGGTGGTCCTGTCGCAAAGGACTCTCCACGCGCTCTCAGCCCTGACCGACGGGACAAAGCGTTATCGGGACACCGAGAGCCGACCGCTGTGGCGTGGGGAGAACTCGGTCAAGGAAAGGTTTGTTTTGAAGCTTAGGCTGCGCAGACTGAGCAGGAAAAGATACCAGGTGGTCGGTGGGCTTTCGCCCAAAAGGAAGACGGCGGAGAAATTCACTTGCTGGTTTTGCGGCAGAGTCTTTGACAAGCAGGAGGTGTGGATGCTCCACCGAAAGAGGCACCTGATGGACTGGAAAAAGCCAAACTGTGAACATGTTTGAATACACTGGAAAAGAAACAAAATGGAAGATAGATGACTGCAATCATGTGACAATCACCTTAATTACAAGTCTTAATGAAATAGGATTGCACAAGCTCAGGGTAACATTAGCTAGCGGAATCTTGGAGTAGCACCTTCATGAAGGGCTTTGTTTGGTTCTTAAAAAGTAGCCTTTGTCTACGCATATGCTTTATTTAAATACACTGTCACATTTGACAAAACACTGTATTGCCACAGTCGGAGTAGGATGTAACATATTTATGTTTTTCAAATGGGATGGATGTTGGTTCGTCAAATCTACCAAAAACTGAAGAAGAAGACAAAAAAACAATAAGCTGTTTTATTCAACATGTATTTATAAACTTTATTTTTGGGCCCATGAAATAATTCCTGTAAATGGTCTGTAAATTCCAAATATGGTTCAAATCTCACCTTTTCTGTGACCGATATATTTTCATATCCTTATCGTGCTCCATTTTTATACCCAAAGTTGTGTTTTATGATGTCAGCGAATAAGACTAGTTTTTTTTAAAAATCGGACATAGACTGATTGTATTGTTTTGTGTTTTGCTTGACTTGAAATGATCATCTAGATTCTTTTTTTTAATTTTTAATTTTTTACTTGCACTATTAAAGGAGGATTTTGATTTCCCTTACCTCAGCGCAAGCAGACAATCTCAATCGGTGTTCTCCTGTGGCAAAAGATTTCCAAAAGCAGACACGCGATCTCAGTATTGACAGCACAGGAACTATGTGTGTGTGTGTGTGTGTGTGTGTGTGTGTGTGTGTGTGTGAGAATGTGTGTTTTTCATTCCAGGACCATCCCACTCTGACTCACTGAAAATAGCAAACCTTCACTTCAGACGAGGAGGTTTCTTTTTGTACATAGTGGAGCTCGTGGTACTGTAAGAATAAGATATTTTCCATCAAGTGCCTTAATTGGGTTTGTTATGCATGAGCATTATTTGTTGATCAGAGAACAAGTTCCAATCGTGTGTTCCTGGCATGAGAGTTATGTATTGCTTTTGCTTTATTTAAAGAAAAACACATGTAAATTGCTGTCTAAAAAAAAAAGAAAGTCCTGCCTCTGCCAGAGCTACACTGTCTTCATTTGAATAATGCGTGAGCATTGCAAAGCATCTCAATAAACATGTTGAAAGTCCTCGGAGTCTGCTCGTTTCATTTCATGCGCATTACAGACAAGGGGAGAATGCGTCTGAAGCAGGCCACTGATGGCCACATGCGCTTGCCGCTGTCACAGGGAAACGCAGCTTGGCCGTATCCTTGCTGTTGCTCTTGCTGTCTATCAACACCAGCGGGATCTTCTGGTGGTTCTCGATGATGTGAGAGACGCTGCGGAAATACTGAAAGGGGAAAACAACTCCTGAGCGCTAAGACCTTTTCTAGCCAAGTGTACGATCATCACATGCATTGCATACTTCTTTTCCAAAGGTTAGACTTGATTAAATGCTGCTTGTCGTGATTGGGGTTGAAGCCTATCTTACTTAGGTGCTATTCAACCTAGACTGGTCGTCAGCCAATTACAGGGCTCATGAACTCTTGATTTTTCTTTTTCTTTTTTTGGACAGTTCCGCCTCTCAGGGCTTGACTGGCCTTCTGTTGTACTGGCATCTTTTAGGGCCAATGTGGTAGTATTGTTATTATTTCCCTTGTTTCAACCAGCCCACAATCGAAAGGGAGGAGACCATTTGCAATATAAAGCGCCAAGTGAAGCCTTGGCAAGAGATTGGTGGTGGCCACAGGTGGTTGGCTGGCTTATTCAAATGCCACCATCCGCCGTAATCATTTCCAAAATGTAGTGTACCTCTTCTCCTTGCTTCTCCGTCCCCAGGGCGTATTGCTGCCTTGTGTGTGTGAAGCGGATGGGGATGTTGTACACTCTGCCTTTATAATACACCACCAATGTGTAGGGCTGGTTGGCGTCCTGTCTGGAGCTTTTCCTCACCATGAAGGCCCCGTCCTGAAGCAGAAACCAACACAGGGTCATGCAAATGTGAATCATAGAATACCATTTGAAAAGAGTCCCACTTTATTTGCACGAAACAACAGCTTTTCTGCCGTCTTGCGGTCACAGTCTCCAGCAAACCAGGGCTTCTCCTTCACCTCGGCATCCTGAAATGATAGAAGATCCTTTGAATTCCACTTTAGCCTTCTGCACTTTCTGCTCTTAGATAGATAACCTTGTCTTGGTCAAGTGAATCGTTGTCAGTCGGTTCTGTCGGTACAAAAAGGCAGGAAAAAGAGCCAATTAAACAAAGGCAAGATCTGCTTTTCTTGAGCGTATTCCAACAAAATCCGAATGCTACTTACTGAGGAAAGTCATGTTTGGGAGAGGTGTCCTGCAAGATGAATGAAGTAATACAAGAGTCATTTTGCTAACTGGGGTTTGTTTGCACTCCAAACACAGCCTGCGCCTTACTTGGGTCGTTTGGTGTCCAGTGTAAGGGATTTTGGAAGCTGTGCTTTACGACCACGGTGACTCGTCGGTAGTGTTCGATCTGTGATAGTCCGCACAGAGGACCAAACTCTTATCCAGTCGGCTTGTCATTTATACCATAAAGCGACACAGCAAACATGTCTGCTTAGTGCAAATACTAATACTCACGCTCAAAGTCTCTTTGCTTTCCATCTTGTGCCTGAAATAAGAACGGTGCACGTACTTTCAGGAAGGCTCACAAATTAATGCAACATATCGATTGATTGATTGATTGATTGATTGATTGATTGAACGTACCAGCCTTAAGGGAGATTTTGGTGACCTGATCGCATTAAAAAGAAGGCTCCAACATTAGACCGCCATTATAATGTCATGTCAAGGTACGTAGGTAAGTCGTATGAGCCTTACCCTCTTGGGAAAGCTCTGGGTGGCTCTGCAGATTGATCAGTGATCATAAAAGAAAACCACAATAAGATGAGAACCTTGCTTGCTTTCCAGTGCTTTCCACTTATTGTTGTTGTTGTTACACTGCTTATCCTCTCGGTGGCACAACATGCTAAATGCCTTTACTGTATGCATAGGACCAGATCAAGAAATATCTTTCCTATCTTTCCTTTGATACCCACTGTATTCGTGATCCCACAATTCATATGACGAGTCACCTTCGGCCTGCTGCGCCTGGATGACCTCACGCACATGCACACACGCAGACGCACACAATCAGCTTCCAATGCAACACAATGTATACAGTACTATCTTTAGAGGGCTTGCTCATCTGTGAACACTTACAGCACAAGGGAATCTCCTCATTTTGACTCTGAAAACAAGGTCAGAATAATGAAACCTATGTCATTTACATTACATTTAAAGTGATGTATTGTTTTAAATCAAGTGATCGGTAAAAATAGAAGGTTGACCTGTTTGCTGAAACATAGCCCACCATATTATCCTGCAAAGATCCCATGAATGCATTGAAGGGACAAATTGTAGTTGCTCTCACACATACACAATGAAATGCAAAAGCCCACCTCTTGGTCTGGAACTTCATAAAAATCTGGAAAAATAATGCCAAATTGAAGTTCATTGTATGGTCAGATATGGATGCCAAATTTGAGTAAAATGACAGAGATGTAGAAAAGCATTTCTCGTTAGAATAGTTCTTTTTCCAAGTAGCCCTCAACAGATGGGAGCATTTGTTCCCACTCTTGTTAAGTTTCACATTTATTCTTCTACTTATGTATATTGTGAAGTGTAGCTTACCAGCAGCGGGGTCGTCTGCGGGTTCCACATAATTGTCGTCCTCGTTACTGCCATCTGGACTGATGTAGTCTTCCTGTGGAGCCCAAAAGGAAAATCAATTGTTGTGTACGCTCAGTGGGACGTATCAACCAGATAGCTTGAATCAACAAGCGGAAGGCTTATGTCTTGAACTTCATCTTACATCATTATTGTCCATCTGCATGGGTTGTTGTGATCCTTTGCCCTGTTTGAAGGCCTTTTTGCCTTCCAACTTTGGCCTATTATGGCAGCTGTCTGGAACGGAGAAGCAAAGCGTCAGCATTTGCATAATGCCATCTTCTCAATCCCCCTGAGCTTTGACAGTCAGTCTTTCTATTTCAAAAGCCCGCACAAAGCACCTGATACAACTTGCTGTACTAGAGTCATCAAAAAGTAACAGAAAATTAAACATAGCGTAGATGGATGGATGGATGGATGGATGGATGGATGGATGGATGGATGGATGGATGGATGGATGGATGGATGGATGGATGGATGGATGCATGGATGGATGCATGGATGGGTGGATGGATGGATTGGATGATTGGATGTTCACTATCAGTGGTAGCAACTGGCACACTAACTAAGATAGTCCTCTTGTAGGAAGGATGAAGAAGATGTTCTGGTAAAGACTTTTTGGCTGGGAGGCGGCTCATAGTTGGTATCAGGTTCTTGTAGATCGTCATACATGGTATTATCCTGGGGACAACGTGAATTGAAAAGTGTGCCGCGTTGGAGAGAGCTGTAGAGCTGCCATATACATATGTATATATATATATGTATATATATCTTTTTTTGTTTTCAGACTTACATATTCTGATCCAGAAAGGTCTTCTGGACCCACTATGTTTTCATCTGCAAATCACCATATTGTAATTTGAGGAAAATAGACACATTACAGTATAGTCCATTGAGATTTGTCTATTCATTTTATATGCACGTTGTTGGGATAATTCATTTGAGGAAACCATAGTAGCTGGACTAAAGCCCAGAAAAGCTGAGAACATGCAAACTCCACAAAGGAAAGCCTTAGCTGAGATTAGTTGAGACAGACATGATCGGTCCAACTTATTGGTCATTGGCCTTAACCCCAACATGAGAAAAGAAAGGTTTGCACGATGAATTGATTTTTTTTAATAACATGTAAAGTCGCGTGGCCCTGCTGTGCCACGGTTTGCCTTTTCTATTTCTGAGAGGATGGTCTTCATCCCAATCATTCCAGTGAGATCTTACCTCTGTAGTCTCTCACAGGTACCTCTGGAACCGCTTTGCTTTTCAATCTGCCGCCACACGGAAAGACAACATAAAGAAAGTTATTTATTCATGCATATGTGTGGTGATGGTGTGGAACACACACAGTCCCTCATCCTTTTGGTCACTCCCTGTAGCAATGACCGCTGTTTACCTTCTGACTCAACTCACTTGACGAGCCTGATAAAACGAATATTTGAGGCAGGCAGGCAGCCACGCAGGCAGCCACGCAGGCAGGCAGGCAGGCAGGCAGGCAGGCAGGCAGGCAGGCAGGCAGGCAGGCAGGCAGGCAGGCAGGCAGGCAGGCAGGCAGGCAGGCAGGCAGGCAGGCAGGCAGGCAGGCAGCCAGCCAGCCAGCCAGCCAGCCAGCCAGGCAGCCAGCCAGCCAGCCAGCCAGCCAGGCAGCCAGGCAGCCAGGCAGCCAGGGGTTGCAGTTCCACAGAAAGGAAAGCAGAAGGGGCTGACAGATTAAATAGGGGAATTTATTTCAGAAAAAAGTAAGCGAGACAGACAGAAGGCACCTGTTTGAGATATTTTTGGCTTCATAGTCTTTCCTGTGGAAATAACTGTGAAACTGTTTTGAGATTCCCCTTGCTCCTTCAAAGACAACAGGTGCATGTACCTGTGCGAATCGCTGCAAATGCGCTTCTCAGGAGTTTTTCAAATTTGGCCTGGACGAGCTTCAGTGTACATCAACTTGGTTGCACAAAAGAATCACATGAATTCTTTTCGTTTTCATGCGTTTAAGGTCATTTCATCCATTTTTAGAGAATGACATTTATTGTCATTTTATTTTTGTCTGATATCAAGATGGTTCACTTTGACCATGACAGTATGTAAAGGTTATAAACAAATATGAAAAGATGAAATGTACCTTCTAAATTTATTCAGGTAGCAAGCATCATTCTTCTGGATGTCCTGAGCAATCTTTTGAAGCTGCCTAGAAAACATATCAACTTTATTGCTCACTGAAAACCTGCGTTGTAAACAGGAATGAGGTGTTGACCTTTTCTACAAAAGCAAAGGTGGAGTTAGTTATAAGTCATTTTAGCATGTCCAAATAAAAGTCACGTCAAAACCCAAAATCATGGGGCTTACCGAATTTTGGCTGTGGCAGAATCTGCGAGTTTGCTCAAAATATCCATGTTGTCTTTAGAAGGCTCCTTGGTTTATGTCACAAGTACTGTCCTGGTAGTGTAATTAAGTCACGCCAAGAGGTTTAAATTCAGTCTAGTTGGCTAAAAAAATAGTATCACTTCTCTTTTCTACTCCTTGTCACTCCCATAGCTCAAGCAACACACACAAATGTTGATTTTCAACAAACCTCTTGCTGATATCAGCAGGTGCATGTGCTGGGACCATCTTGTGTTGGTGGTCTAGGTTGTTATTGCTACTTCCTTCTTGACTTATTTTTGTCCTACTGCAATGAACACATGTGCAGATGCAACGTAAGGACATTGTATTCTTTACGCTCACTCTTCAATTGATAGTATAATAAGAATAATTGTGAAAAAAATATTTATAAATTGTTGACACATTTATAAAATGTTTCTTTATAATAATGTGTAAATGGTTAAAAAAGCATTTCCAGTTAAAATGCCAATAGGATAATCAGTTTATAATTGATTCCACACAACCAACTGGAAGAGATACGAGGAAGTATTTTAGATGTCATTTTGCTTGGAAACTTTTTGTAATTCATCAACATTGATTCACTCATATCCAGGCTGTTTTGAGTGGACGTTGTTACTTACGGTTGATGGAGCAAGCTGAACTTGCTCTTGATGCCATCTGGCATGTTCTGTTCAAATGACAGAGATCGCTTGATAAGTAACAAATATTTTTCGACTGTAAAGACGATATTGCACTAGTCAGACTATTTCCAAACAGTGGATGGCAGTATTTCACTTCATCATTTTTGTGGACGTGTCTGCTTTCCTTGTAACTTGCTCCTTAAGCCAACATTTAGAGGTGCTTCTCCTTTTATTTTCATATTTGATTAGGCAGCACTTGCAGCGTGATAACGACATCAGTGAGCAAGCAGCATTGTAGGAGAAGGTGCCCCTGACTTACTTTTCTATTTGAAAACCTCATATCAAGTGATGCAAGATTTATGAATCATTTTAGGACAAGACATGCAGAGCAAATCATCTGGAAAAACAATGACGCTGTTGTCACATGGTCTTTGCAGACCCATGAAACTTACCTCGAGCTTCATTTCAAGTACCACATTACTATGCATTCATTTTCTATTGTTTTCCTAGTCAGGGTCACGGCTGAGACGGACGGAGCTGCTAATCCAGCTGACTTTTGCTGAAAGGCAACCGGTCGCGCTCCGTCGTCAACCATGGAGACAAACAACCGTCGACCTATGTCTGAGAAATTTACACTCGTCACAGGTGTTTTGAAAGGTGGCCGGAGCACCTCGAGAAATGCAAACGACACACAGAAAGGTGCAGAGGGAGATTGGAATCTTTTCAACTGTGAGGCAGACACGCTAAGCACCAGCACACCAAGGTACCGCGTGCTACCATCAACATGAAATAAAAAAATGACCACAAGGCAATCGTAAATGAAAGGAAAATGATTAGCATAAAATATGCAACAATACCAACTAAATTATGGATTCCCTTCTTCATTCATAATTCATTGCTCCAGGTCATTCTTTGCTCCAACTCCCTTGCTCTTCATTGGGCTTTGTTTTAAATGTGCCCTCTGTGACAATAAAATGACATATAAAATAACACAATCAAAAAGTAAGATATTGATGTGCTCCACTTATTCATAGTTGTTTCATACAAAATAAGAGCAGTGATGTAAGAAAACCTACAATTGTCAAAATCGTTCCTGGGAGGCCCCTTACATGACCTTTGTTTGAATGTATAGGTACGTAGCTCCAGGTAAGAGAAGGCAGCCAAAATAAGGGCGCAGTGAATGCCCTTTAAAGTACACTCTTATGATTGAATTATTTGCAAATCAGAGAGTGAGATTGTTTAATATGAAAAGCTTTACCTCCTTCAGAGAAAATGAACCTTGACCTCACACTTCATCATCATGCGTCTGACAGTGGGGAAAAAGGTGTCTGTATAAATCAGATTTAGCCTTCTGACACAGAATAAAATATCAAATAATCCACCCCAGTGGATACTTGGGCACCGTCCCAATGTTGAATTATTTATAGGACTGTCTGTGCGTGTTCAAATGAGACACAAGTTCTCTGCGAGCTGCGGTCCCCCCCCCCCCCCCCCCCCTCTCTCTCTCCTTTGTATTGCACATTGGAAGCCTTGTGCGGAGCCACTTTCAAATCTTAATAACTCACCAGCTGTTCGAATGATGTCCTGGAATCCCTCAGCAGATCTTTCAAATGGGACTTCTCTTTTATATAATACCACGAAAATATCATGAAACCACGGTCATCTCTGCTAACCTTTAACCAATTCCTATTTCCTCCAGTCTTGTGAGCTAGTTCTAATTTGGGAACTGCGCTGATGGCTTATGTTGATTAAAAACAAGTTCCCCCAATCTCTTAGTTTTAACAGCATGTAATCATGAACCCATGAAAATGCATTTTTCTGGATCGTGTCACTGACAACATAAATGACTGGAGCTCTTACGGCCTCTACCGTACCGTACATGCGTCAAAATGAGAAAGTGATACAACGAGTTCCAGCACACAATGAAAATAGTGAACCAAATGTAGAACATGTCATTTTGAGAAGGGTCTCTCACATCTTAACAATTGCGCTTAGTGATGTTAAGAATCAAATTGCTACGTGAGCACCGGAAAGCTCTCGTGCAGTTATTTGTGAGGCTGCTGACTAACAAAACAGCTTCAACTGGCAATTGGCAATCCAACTAATAGCAATCACAACAAAAGAAGTACTCGCACTCTGCCTGCCTGCCTGCCTGCCTGCCTGGCAGAGGTAAATTTCCAATCGCCTCATGTTAATGACTTTTAAAGTTATTAGAGCAGGGGAAAGCCACTAACAGGATGGCTGTGTGATCAGCCTCAGCATCACATGATGACTACACCTCGCTAATGATTTGAATGTAATAATAATCCTGTTTACAAGCTTAGTTTAACAACTTGCAATAACACAATCTAGATGATGGGATATTCATTTCTAGCTGAAGAATGCCTGTGATAATAAAAGCATCAGTCCATTAAATATTTGATGAGATATAAAGTTTAATGCTGTATTTTGTTTGGACTGGAATGTCATTCCAGCAGGCACTAACACTTTGCACAATTCTGAGGTCTGCCTTTGAATCTTGGCTGTGGCTGTTCCTCCACATTGATATTCCAAAAATATATTAGTATACTGAAAGATCTCAATTGTTCTATTGAGACTGGATGGTCCATGTTCTCTGTGATTGGCTGGTGAGCCATCCGTGCGCTAGCTAGCTAGCCTGCCTGCCTGCCTCTTGTCAAGTTGCCCGGGATACAGCTGTGACCCTAATAAGGACAAGCACCTAAGAAAATGAACGCGTGGACATTCCTGCACAGCAAACTGATGGCCGCGGTAACAACAACGGCTTGTTTCTTTTTGCATGCACAAACCAGCAAGACAAATGTTGAATTATGAAACAAAATGCATTTCAAATTGCTAAAGGGGTTAGTGGTAAGTTATTGCCACCATTTTTCTATAGCTGTCATGGAAGGAATGGAGCCGGGCGACTAAATGCAGCTTGGACCAGCTTGGTTTCTTGGAGAACTCAAAAGACAGACCATAAGAAGCTCGACTAGGGATGAGAAGAACTGAACAAAAAGACAAGCTGAAGACAAGCTAAAGACAAGAACGACAGACGAGCCGAGAGACTAGAGACAAAGGACATCAACGATTCGACAGGAAGTGGAGTGAGGGGCAGACCGGACTTAAATACACTATAGGTAACAAGAGGCAGGTGACTGATTACATTGATTGTGAGGCAACACAGGAGAGGAGGGGAGGGGCGACATTGGTAACCATGGTAACAGACATACTAAAGCAACCGGGGACGAATAGTGACAATAGCATTTATATGAATAGAGTATTTGCTAGAAATGATATTCTATTGAATCCTGATATTTATTTGGAAAATCATTCTGGTCAGCTTTCTCACTATACATTTTTGTGCTTGACCAAATGCAATGTGTTTTTGTTGTTGTTCCAATTACAACAGCTGACTGATGGCTCATATCTCAAAACATTTGCAGATCTCAATTTACCACTGGATTTCGAATATTACGGACGACACTGTGAAATGCATAAATGAACTCGGTCGGGGCTGCGCCGATGATTGTGCTCAGTAGAAACAAAGGAGACTCATTACTTTTTGGTAGGAAAGTGGAAGCAGAAGTGAACAATAATGGCCACTGATTACATCCTCCAGTCAAAAGGGAGAAGTGATTCAACGGAACTGTTTTACACATTTCATGTTGCATATAGCACAAAGGCCGTATTTGCAGTGCATTTAAATTGACATACTTACTGTATGTAGTTATGAAAAGAAAAGTGCCGAATGCTGTGCTGAATGTATGCAGCCTACCAAATTGCCTGTTAATCATTTTCGACAGCCTCTTTCTATGTAATCCTATTGCTTGCAAGGATTTGTCCATTTGCTAGTCATTAGAATGACAAACTGCACGGCCGCAAGCCAGATACGACCCTCAGAAGATTAAAACGTGAACAAATAATGCATCTGTTACATTCCAGTTGAAAACAAACAAGGAAAAATAAGAACCCAAATGGGAGCGGCAGTACTCGTACTCACCAGGATTCTCTGTCCACTTATTCTCAGTTTGTTGACACTTGCAGCACAGTCTTGCATATTGTTCTAGTGGAAATAAACGTACAGAATAGTAGATTCAATTTGTGCAACACTTTGAGATTTCTGAAATGAAAAAAGTTCACATGAAAGCACAGACGGTCGAATAGTTCTGAACGTGGATATTTTGTTTGACAAAGCAAACGACCTCTCTAAAGGATGCCTTCTTTTTGAAAGTAATAAAGAGAGCCTGATTTAAAAAGGTCAACGTGCCTTGTTGGTATCCATCAGCACATACCTTCAGATCGTTGTTCTTATCACTCACCTTCCCCATAAATAAGGCCACTTGGCCTCGCACGGCTCTCAGGATGCAGGCAAGTTCATTCCAGTCACAGCAGGGACACTCTGACTTGACGCGAGTGTGTGTGCGTGCCCCTGAAAGTACAGTAATGGGCTGACCTGTCACATCCTGCAGCTCCAGCTTTTGGCTTCAGCACAGAGAAGTGCGCAGTGGGAGGTCACTTCATTATTAGTCTCCCACATCTTGAACTAATGCAGCCATATATGGTCAAAAACATAGACGGACTGAGATTCAAGCAATGCGTCGAAGCTTGGAAGCAATGAGTCGTTCTGTATTTCAAGTCCTTACAAGTGACAAATGGAAGCATAAATAATCCAATGATCAAATATAATACCTTTTAGTTGACCTAGATCCTCCTACTTGAGTTTTCTTTTTGTTTTGGATGTTCGAAATAAATCAAGTTTGAAGTCCGAATGCTGGTCTGTGGTTGCCTGATTGCTGCGAGGATATCCAATTCCAGATCGTCGTCAGAACCCGAATCTGTGGCTTAAAAAAAGCATACAAATTTCATGACTCCAACAATGTAGTGTCAATCCAGATGGGTCTATAGAGGACCACATTGTATTTGATTGTTTATTTTATGTTTGACTTTTTCGACGGGCCCCAGGCATCCTGGGGGCACCAGCCAAGCCCCCTCCAGATACTCCTACTTCCTCGCACATTCCCCAAACATGCTTCTTAGCTTAATTGAAGACTCTCAATTGCCCTTAGCTAGGAATAGTTGTTAGGATGACAACCAGTCCATGGTGTTCTTGCTTGAATTCAGATGGGTTAGGCTGGGTTAGATTCAAGATTCAAGAGTTTGGTTAGGCCTTCGTTTAGCCGTGAGCCTGACAAGGTTATAGAAAAGCCATGAATGGATGGACGTGCACTCGTCACTTGCTGTTCCGGTTGCAGCAATTGGAGACATTGCTACAGGGAGTGAAGTCATTTCTCCTAGTCATATTAAAAATGTCCTCATTTGGACAGGAGGCCAAGCACCTTCATACCCTGCTGAGTAATTGAGGGGATGGGCTAAACTGTCAAATGAGTCAACTCTGCTCTATGACACCCATTAACCCAAGGCAGCTAAGTGAAAGCACTCTGATCAATTCTGTCAAGCGAGCTGGAGCAAAGTGAAGACACATTTATTCGATGCACTGTTGAGTTTTCCTTCTCGATTCAAAGATGTCGATAATTGCATCACCGTCATATAACAGTGAAGCATTTCCTTCATGGTCATCCTTCCTAATGTTGCTCTGCTTGGGCTACCTGTGTGTGTGTGTGTGTGTGTGTGTGTGTGTGTGTGTGTGTGTGTGTGTGTGTGTGTGTGTGCAAAGCTCGGGGATGAAAGACTCTCATTTTTAGACAGTAAACTAATTAAAGTGGTGCAGCAGATGGTGCTGACTTGCTCTGGACATAATGTGTGAGCAAGTGGCAAAATCAACTGGACATGGCAGGACAGCTGGGTGAGGTGATCACAATTCAGGCCTTTCCCTGGAGGAGAGATGCTCCACTCATTCCGGGAGAGGAAAACTTTCCAGTGTGTTTGTTGGGCGCCAAGCTATTGCGCACACTTCCTCTTAAAAGTTTTTGCTGGAGAATCGACTTTGTATTTGGCAAACAAAGCCATGCCAAATTTGTTGGAAAAACAAAACAAAACAAAACAAAACAAAACAAAACACCCACCCAACATTGCAGCTGCGACTATTTGGTAAACACCAAATTCAACTCCAACACCTGGTGCCAGAAACGTATGCCAACAACCGTTACACTGTTAGGAAAAAAAAAAAAAAAATGAAACACTTGCCTATTTTTTTCCTTGATAGAAGTTATAAGAACAAACGCTGAAGAAACACTCCGCTCATTCCAGAAAAGATGTTCCACGCTGCCATCGGGCCTTGCGTTAGGAAGCGCTCGAAACCGGCCAGCGTCGGTGGCCCAAAGCACTCGGTCAAGTTTAAGGAGGTCAGATTGTACCTAGTGGAGAGGAAAATGGGATCCAGCAGAAGAAGCTTCCTCACCCAACTGGCCAGATCAAAAGGCTTTATTGTGGATGACCACCTCAGGTTAGTTAGGAAAAAAAGTGACTCCTTTTATGTATATATTGTTCAAAACGTTTTATTTACACTTACATAACTGTGCTTTTGGATTTCAGAGTATGAGAATACTCTGGAATTTTGGTGTTGTTTCAGGCCGTGACATTTGTGTGCCACCTGTGGATGTGACAGGCCTTGTTTCATTTCTCTCACTAGTTGAAAGTATTCAACTCCAAAGTGTCCACATATTCTTTTGTATGTTTAAAAACAAAAACATTTCAAAACAAAAACTTCCTGCAAGGGTGATGTCATTCATGCAGCACATTCATACCAATTGACCTCTAGATCACAGTGCTAGGCAAACAAAAATGTACGATTTGTGCTCGTGTAATGACTTTGTGTCTTTGAGTGTTAGCCTGCACTATTTCTCTTTTTCTCAAGTAAAAAATACAAAAGTTATTCATTTTCTTTAGTGTACCTTGTAATGAATGCAGGGTCCTCATGAGTGTTGTTTAATCATATGTGCGTGTGTGTGTGTGTGCGCGCGTGTGTGTGTGTGTGTGTGTGTGTGTGTGAGCCAGCAGCGTGACAGCTTGGCCATGGCAGCATTCCCAGAAACACAGCTTGAACGCTGCTTCGGTTACACTCGGCTTGATACAATAGTTTGAAAGCAACGGCAGGAAATAGAGCGTGCCCGCCTCAAACCGACGTTCATTCCGTAAGCCAACAAAAGTGGTAGCAGCTGCGGTTTGATAGCAAGAGCGCAGGTTTTAGCCAAGTTGAAAGCACACCGCCCTCAACATATGGCTGGATGTCATGCGTGTGGGCACATTGTAAGAAGCCAGGAAAGGGAATGGAACCCTGGTTCATTTTGAAAATTCACCACATTTAAACTGCACAAATACATCATTTATGCAATTGAATCTTCAAAAGCTTACGTCAGTGGCGCATGTCATGGCTTCATTTTTAGCGCAGGGTGAATGCGTCCAACCTTGACTTGTCCTGTATCTTTGGAACACATTGGAACAAAGCATTGAAGTCGTTCATCTTCATTTACAGCGACGAGATCACTCACGTGGTGTCTGAAGACAGCAGGGCATCATCGCTGTGGGCGTGGCTAAAGGGCTGCGGCCTGACCAATCTTTCCAAGATGCAAGTGCTGCACATCAGCTGGTTCACTGACAGCATGAGAGTGGGGAGTCCTGCTGCTGTGGAGAACAGACACCTCATTCAGGTTTGCTTCAAACACTTGGCCCTAGTTTATGCAAACAGAATTGAGACAATAGATGGCAATGTATGAAGCAGACCACTGAAGTGAAGTTGCCACTTGGAGACCAGCGGCCCATCCGTGTGTGTGTGTGTGTGTGTGTGTGTGTGTGTGTGTGCCAAACACACGACAGGAGTCTTGCATCAGTTGACAGAAATAAAGCCCCAAATTTGAATTTTTTTCTTATTGTCTGGTCACCCGCAATTTGTTCTGGAATTGATGTACTCCTACTGTCTTCAAGTATTCTCCGGTGCAGAGAGGAACTGTAGCGCACACAGAAAAGCATTTGCAGTCATCTCGCTCGCTTGACTTGTAACACAATGAAAATAATGAATATCATTTGGTCTGGTTGAGATGTCTTAAAAGCCGAAAAAAAAAACCCCACAGCTTTGCGCTTTGCTTTGACCAATATGAATCCCACAACATTTTGGAGGAAGGCTCATTTCACTTGTGACCATCCTGAGAGCAACTCTCATATTACCAATAGGAAGTCAGACTCGTATATTCATACAGTATGCTGCAGAAAATGACCCTATAGGGATGTGAATATAATAAAGCAATGTAATATCATAAAAGGTTTTGCAGGCCTTCTCCTCCAGAGCCTGTGGAATGTGTGACACCTTTCCCACTAAATAATCCGGAAATTCATCTTATTATTGGCGGGCGCGTGGACATTGTTGCTCTCTTGCAACCGCCCTTGTCATCAAATGACTGCGCTAATATTGCCGTGCTGGCATTTATTAATACACTTCTCCAGGTGGCCATTAACCATACACGTTTTCTGTAACTGTACATGAGTGATAAAGTCATTCAAGCAGCAGCATAGAGATTCAAAAATCTGTAGCTAGGCTGTTGCTCAGGGGAACTTCTCTTTGGCTCTTCTTGATAGAGTGTGTTTTATGTCAGAAATGGTCCAGAGTATATTTGAAAGCATAAATCTGTTTGCAGGCAATATTTGCAATGGGTCCATTGAGGCACACTTATGGTGTATTGAGTTGACCAAGAGCGAGGACCTTGATGACATTTTCCCTGCCAACACTTGCGTTCTATCTCATGAACCACATCACAAAGCAATGAGAAACTATCATTTATTCATTTTTCTTTGGAACCTACATTCGATCACAAGGTCCAACTCTTAAGTACACTGCTTTTAAGCGGCGTACAAATATCAAATTGTCGACGTTACCTTTGTGATAGCGTGCATGGTCGGACTCGCTATTGCTTTCAGCCGTGCCGGTTCTCATCGTAAATCCAAGACTAATTGTATGGACGCAATCTTCTCTTTGTGATGTCTAATTATCGGAATATATTTGATGACACCCTTGACATATATTGCACCAATGTTGAACCGTTTCTTCACAGTATGAAAGAGGCAATTTACAGGGGGCAAATTGGATGATGGCAAGCAGATTTATAATGCCACGGCTTCAGCGCTGGCTGGCTGGCTGGCTGGCTGGCTGTAATGAATTTGGATGCCACCAGACTGTGAGATGAGTGTCATTAGCCTGTTGCCCCGGAGACGCGCGCTTATGAAATAACTTCTCCGAGGCAAACGCTTACATTTTCATGTTCAGCTTGACACTTGGCAACGTCACCTGGGGATATAAATCGTCAGACTCATCGAGACGTTTAGTAACTCAGCAATAGTGGAGTATCATCTTTTTGAGTGCTTGTTTTTTTTCTTGTAAACAGGACACACCGCCTGCATTACAAGAAGGATCGGCCCCGGCTCCGGCACCGGCCCCGGCCCCGGTGGCTCCCGTTTCTCAATATGCCTGCCAGAGACGGACAAGCACGGACAACAAAAACAAGATTCTGACAGTGAGAAACACTTACCTGTCATCACACATATTTTGCTCTGTAAGAAGCATTTACACCTGTCTTCACCACATCACACATATTTTGCTCTGTAAAAATTGGAGACACATCTTTTCTCCCTGGCTGTGGCTGAGACTGTCAATTTCCTAAATCTTGTCGGAGTAGTTGCTGTTAAAGTTTCTACCTGTCTTTTTTCACTACTTGTAGGAGTCCCATTTCTTTCTTTTTTTTTTTTTTGCCATATGATGAAGCTCGCTTGCTAGCTTGCTTTCTCCCTTACCGTCAGCGCTTTGCAATATACACCCCAAAATGGGTTAAAGCAGCAAATGAGATGCTTCTGCAGCTGCAGCCCTGGAAGTGTACCAGTTGACATGTTCACAAAGCCGTGGCACAGCGCTGGCATACACTACACTACATAGCCTTAGGCGCTGGACTAGCCAAGTGGATGATGGACATGACAGTCCCCACCAGGACGGAGGAATCTGTTACCCTGGCTTCATGAACACTGTTGGCGGGCTGGAGCAGGTGGGAAAAGTGAACAACAGGGAAATTAGCAAGCCAGAATGGGGAGTAGATTTTTTGTTGACTGAAAATGAAACAAAAAGAAGAAGCAATATATTGTAATAAAAGACCCCAGAACCGTGAGGAGACTAAAAACGACATATTTTCCCCTATAAATTCCAGCATGATTATTATTTCTAGATTGTTATTGAAAGGTACATTTCAATAATGGTTGCAAATACATTTCTATCAACAAATTCCCGACATATCTCATTCCAAGATATTGATCCAATTCCATATCTCCAATTCCATATTCCACATGCTATTGATCCAATTCCACTGTAGCTAACGTTTGCTGAATCATTTGATGTAAGTGCTTGAGATAAGGCTAGTAAGTGGAAGCCTTTGTAGCTGTTGATTGTGCTTAATTACTTCTCAATGGGGGTTCCAACCTGCTTTCACGTTTTCTTTGAACACATGCAGCGAAGCAGGTTGCTGTGTGAACATGACCCACTGGCAGGGCCGCCAATACGTGCGAGTGGGGGGTAAATCGGCATGCTGCATTAAAGCCTTCCCTCCAGTGAGCCATAATTCCTCATTAATGAGATGAGAGCCAAAATGGGTTCACTCCATTTAGCTGATGCTATAAGGGAAATTGATAGACTGGCTTTATGGGTGTTTGTTAGTGCCTGTATAGGCCGAGGTAAAATTAGGTCTTGCTGCTTTCTTTGTTAGACGTTTTGTCGAAAGACCCCGGGCCTTATTTTCATGCTCAGCACAAAGGGCTGCCTGTTTTTTCTTCATTTCGGTATTTTTATAATCATGCGCAAGTAGAGATGGCTGCAGTGTTGTGGCAAGGAACACAGCTGACTCGATTCTTAGCCAATGGGAGCGACTCCAATGAGTTGGATGGAGCCTTTGCCAATAGACTGTGAGGTCCAAGGCACGGTGCGCCCTCATCCAACAGTCGCACGACTGACATGGACGTGCACGTCACAGAGAAAGAAATAGAAATGAAAGACATTATTAATAGATGAACGAGTAAGTGTAGTCATCTCCATGTCGTAGCGTGCCACTGACTCATCCTGACAAACCACTTGTAACAGATACAGTACATGCGCTCGCTCCCATTTCTTCAGCTTGCCGCTTCTGTGATGCACGCTGTTCCGAGTCATCTGTGAGGAAGTGTATGTTTGCAAGCGACGCAGTTGCTCCATCTCCATGTGGTGCACTAAGCGGGTCAGCGCGTCCCTCGGTGAGCTCGTGTCCTGTTTACTGACCCCAGGCTGTGCGAGACAGCGGGTGGTGGGGCGGCCTCGAAGCAGGGCTTGGCTTCAGGCGGATGGATACATATATGGAGCGTTTATCGATCTGGTCAAATTGGAAAGTGGTAAATCCTATTTGGAAACTGGAAATGACAAAATAGTTTGTTCGCTAAACACACGTCAATATGAGCCTTATGTGTCATACGACTGCGAACATCAGGAGAAACTGAAAGGTTTTTTCTGGAAGGCCAGACTTGCCAGTTTTCATAGATCATTGCTAAACAATTGAACTTCTATTAGCACCGAATGTCATGAATGATTGAGAAGTGAAAGCATTGCCCATAGTCTTGCTTTTAGAGAGCTACTTGCAGCATAATAAAAGTGGCATCCATGTTCCCCTGTCACTGATGTTCCCCTGTCACTGTGAAGAAGTGAAGTCGTAAAGTCTGCTTTCCTTTCATATCACTTATGAATGAACATTGAATACATTTGCCTGAAAAAGCCCATTGTTGTTCTCTTGCACTTCCATTAAGAAAGGCAAAATAATCCTAACATCGCTTCTTTTCCCCCCCTCCTATGTGCCTGCAGGATGCTTTCGAAGTGCTGGCAGAGTACTACGAATTGAGTGAGCTCAAGGCTTCGTGCCTTGTCTTCAGGAGAGCTGCGTCTGTCTTGAAGAGTCTGCCCTGGACTGTGCAGTGTATTGAGGCCACTCGGGGCCTGCCCTGCCTGGGGGAGCACACCAAGGCAGTCATGGAGGTATTAGTACCTTTTAGGACATTTCATTATTTGGCAGACAGAGGGCAACCGTGGAAAGGGAGAACTTTATGTGAGTGAGAATCCGATCCCAAAAAAATCTTCACTTGCCCATCATTGCCTCCTCCTGTGTGCCAAGGAAATGTCAGGTTGTCAGGCAAATGATAGCCACTGTGCTCTTTTCTGACAACGCCAGGCGAGTTGACACGTTAAACTTACATCATAAAGTGCGTTTCTCGGTGCAAGTTTCAAAATGTGTCTGTCAGATCTGTCAGCTTTGAGGTCGAGAATAACACCGTAGACCAAGTTAGACTGGCGATGAATGACCTCTTGTTGTCTTGGCGCCATTCAGACGCTTAACCATTTTCTTTTCACTTTCAGCTGATGGTTCATATATCAAAGCAAGAAAAGGACATGACACATCAAAACAACGTGAAAAACAAAGCGCTTGATGCGCTTGTGAACACTCGGATAGCAATGACTGAAGATAAAAAGCTACTGATGTAAATCAAGCACTGAGGCAGACGTCTGTGGGTGTGTTTGCACGTGCGCACTCGCACTGCTCTCTTCCTGTCCGGATGATCGCTTCACTGACTCATTGATATGTGATATTGTGTAACAGAAATAAAAAAGATCTGAATTTCAACCTTTGGTGGATTTCAAAGAGATGATGTCTACGTTAATTAGGATCAATATACTGCGGTCAGCGAATTAGATGAGCTCTAAGTGGGAACTTACTGAGGTTTCAAAGCAAATGCTAACTTGGTGATTGCGTCACAGCACAAAGGTTCGAAATAAAAAGGCACGAGACCGATTCCGTTTCTCTGTCGCCAAAAACAAACAAATAAAACAACAACAGCAACAAAAATCAACTCATTCCAAATTTTTGTTTTTCAGGAGATTCTCCAAAGTGGCCATTCATTTGACGTTGAGCGAATACTCTCCAGTGAGCGCTATCAGACCTTAAAGGTCAGTAGATAAAACAGGTCCCGGCAGGTACTGTATATCTTGATGAACACCGCAGCCTCCCTTGGCTTTCTCAGTTGAGGCGCTTTTGAAATGATTTGCATTTTACCAATCCATATAGCATTTCAAACTCCGACAGCTAACCTCTTCTCAAAAGTTGTCACGTCATGTCTTTCTCTCTCTTTGCTCCTTTCCTGACAGCTGTTCACAAGTGTATTTGGGGTTGGACCCAAGACGGCAGAGAAATGGTACCGCAGGGGGCTACGCTCATTTAGTGACATTGTGGCAGAGCCCAGCATTCAGCTCAACCCCATGCAACAAAGCGGTACGTCAACATCTCGTCGTCTCGACTGGCAAAACCCACCTGGAGTTCGGTGCCAAGAGAAAGTGTCACATTTTTCTATCCCACTTATTCGAGAAAGACCACAAAATCCACTTTTACCGTGAGAAAGGGGTTGTTTCTGTTTTTCCAAGATAAACAGAGTTAGTTTTCAAATGCCACAACGTGACAAAACATACGGTGGAGACAGATGAAAGCAAAATGACATCAGTTCATCCTTTAGCGAGCGACGTGCCTTCCAGCGCAACATATCACATTGTATCTCCCTTTTAATTCACCTCCGAGCAACTGGCTGTGATTGATGGCTTGCTCCCAGACTAATAACCGCATGGTATTTCCCCCGTAGGTTTTCTGCATTATGGAGACATCTCGAGGGTTGTCACTAAAGCGGAGGCTCAAGCCCTGGGGAACATTATTGACCAAGCTGTCCGTTTGATCACGTCGGACGGCGTAATAGCGCTGACAGGTGGCTTCCGCAGGTAGAAGAAGACTTGTCTCGTCCTTTCTGTATTGATGCGCTGCACAACAAATGTCAGTGTTTTGTGCTATTATTGTTCTGCTGTTATTGCTTATGCTCACGGGAATGCATAATGTCCTTCAAGATCCGCTTCAATTTGAAACCACAACAAAAGTGCTTCGTGATTAGCACAATGCAATATCCCTGATTTGTTTGGATTGGTAATCAGTGGTCCCCAACCACGGTCCGCAGCCCTGTACTTGGAAATTTGCTTCCTGTAATGGTTGCAAATGTTTTAGTGCTCTTGACTTGCAAAGAAAAATCAGTGGTGGTGTTCTCCTCATACTACATATAGCAACTCTTAACTTCAAAAGATCTGAGTGACAGCTGGAATGATGTCTTATTATGTAAATAACTGCCCCTCCAGGGAAAATCTGGTAAAAGAGATGGGGGGGGGGGGGTTGGAGCATCACGGATAGTTAGCATCAAGATGATGGGGAGCAACAGTACACGATTTATGGCTGAGGAGTCTGCTGAAAAGCATAACAGGCCCTATGAGAGAGCTTTTATGACTTCAAACTCAGCAAGCTGGAGCACACTTAAATCTCCTCTCATATTTGGTGAAGGCTTGCAAAGTAGTCCTTGAAATCTAAGTGGAATCATGTAGAGCTGAATAAAAGAACAATGACTTGCCTATTTCAAGTCGGTAAATGATTCAGAAATCTCAAATGACGTTGTTTTTTAAATAGCATGACACACCAAAATCATGCAAAATGTGCTCATGTATTTGCCAGCCTCAGCCTTAACCACCCACTAGTTTTTTTTCATTGTGACATTCTTGAAAAAACACCCTTCCAAAATTTCAACAGATTTAATGACCTTTAATTTCTTCCACGGTTCTAAGTCTCTTATTAGCCAAATGACTTACAAGCAATAGCTTGAACTAATTCTTGTTAAACAGTTGCACCCAAGTAACATACACTATAATGTACGGCCCGAAATTTGCAAGAGGTAAGTGACACACAGCTGTAAGTCAAGCTGTCATTCACTTCACAGCAGAGTAAAACAACAAGGGTTTGTTGGTGCTGCTGACCTTATTGCGAGAAGGGTGACAAGTCTCAGAGAAATCTTGTTGTTGGGGGGGGGGGGATTAAAAATAGATTAGTCTGGAAAACACAGCTTCTGCCAGCAATGTATGTGGAGACGTACCAGTAAGACTTAGCTGTGGAGCAGATTCAAAATCAAAATTGTCACTAGTGACACGGAACAGCTTTGCAAATCCCTTAGCAGCAGCAGCAGCAGCAGCAGACTCTCGCTGCGATATGTATGTTATGCTGCTCCATTAGGTCCACATGCACAATATCATACATACATATAAGATTCCAGAGCAGCTGCCTTACAATGGAATATCACTTTTGATTGAGTTTGATTGCACAATAAAGGACTGTATAAGAGCCATTCATTAATTACAGCTCCTGTGTTTGACATCATTCGATTGTGCAGGTCGAGCTGATTATGGCCGTGCTAAGCTCGTAGGGGCAGAGGCGAACGGGATAGCAACAATGTGCTGCATACAATTGCATTCAAAGCTTGCCACTTCTGAACACATCAAAGTAAAGGAAACCGTTTCCTCTCTGTGGCCAGCTACTTGTGACTTAACTTTTCTTGCCTCACATTCCAAGACCTTTCCAGAAGCAACACTTTCGCACCCCCATCTGTATTATTCATACATGTCACACTGTCATCCACACAAATTTGTAAATAACCTTTAATATTTCATGTGCTTTGTGCTGAAACGCTCAATAATTGATCCTTTTTCCTCACGCAATATAGTAAGTGTAGGCAGGCCAGCTGTATTTACAGTGTTTCTTCTTTTTGTGTGTGGTGACACTGCAAAGAAAAGGAAGCAAAGCAAAGCAAGGCAAAGCAAGGCAGCCACCCTCTTAGCTTGAGAGAATGCGACGTGTGCTTTCATCCACTTTTGTGCTGACCAAAGCTGTATTAGTGGAAGTAGCTGCATAGCCTCGCAACATACTAATAATGCACAGCTACTATCCAGTGAGTGTATATGTGAATGTGTCCTACTTGACTAGCCATTCCTATGCTTTGCACTCACCCATACCCTGATTAGGGGTAATCCACGAGAGCTATGAATGTATGCTGATCTCTCCCCGTGTTTATGATTTTGCTATTCATGGCACACATTTATGCAGCACACTCAAGTGAGATTTCCCAGCGTAGCAGAGGACGCTGCTGCTGAGCTGGAAAGCTTCTCCATGTTTTTTTGTACGCCCTACGCCAAACTGGAAATGTCGCGGAATTTCCACTTTGCCAATTAAGAGTGCTGTAGGCTTTGAGAGAACTTGCACATTCAGCAGATGGGGCTCAAAATAAACGTGTCCTACGAGCTATATGATTAGGACAAGGTTCAATTTTCACACGCACCACAACAACCAAGCCGAAAAGTAAGCGGGATGCATCTGATCTAACGGAAGGGGATATCAGTTAAAGAGGGCAAATGAAATGACAAATGTGACAAAAGCAACATCTGCTGAGTGTGCTTGAAAGCAAAGCCCTCTCAGGGGAACGTGCGCGCTTCCTGCCGCTAACCCTAACCATTAACATTCACATGCCTTGCTCGAGCAGTAATGGCTCTTTTCAAAGACTCGGTCGCTTCGCCGAGCCTTTCCATCAAGCCATATTCATAGCCCGTTGTCGTTGTTTCGATGTTGCCGTCATTTGTTACATGCAGCATGTTGCTCTTGCAGCATTTCATCCATCTCCTGGAGTCATAGCGTCATTGTCATTTCACTTTTGCCGGTGTGTACAAAAGGAGTTGTGAGTGCATAATGATCAGTTTGAAATGCCACCTGGCCTATTTGGCAGCAAGCAGAGGCAAAGCTAGAGCTGAAGGAGAGGCCAACATTGATAAATCAGGAAGCCTCTGTCATCCACTCATGGCCTTTGTTTGCTGTTTGTGTCAGCACTGTTCTCACCGATGACAAACTGCACACGCGGCTGTTTTGGCAGGCCGCTATAATCACAAGAACACAATGCTCCTTTTCATCATGGAATATGAGAACTTCTGAGTGGCAGGAAAACACCCTTTCCTTTTTCATTTCTTTCAAAGAAAAATAGCGTGTCGAGCAACAGGTGCTAGCTATTCTTGACAAATTCCAATCCGCCCCAAATCTGAGATCTGTGAGGTAGACGTGTTTAGCACTCGTCCGCCTTACGGCACTCCTTTGGATCCTCGTCGACCTTCTGTTCTAAGGTGAACATGAAGGAGCAAGTGAACACGGTGGCATGCTCTTCCAGCTACGGCAGAGTGCCATCATTCCACGGAAGAGTGCTAATGACCTCGGTGTGTCATGTCAGCTTGTGCCTGTAGCTGTTAACAAGCCCCGCCAACGCCTTGCTCCAAAATGTTATTGATGTTTTTGGATGACAGAGCCAGAAGGTTTGAGGAAAGATTTCCCTGCAGAAATAACAAAATACATCCGAATAATTGTTTGCGTTTTCTTAATCCTTTTTCCATATTCATCCAGTTACTTAATTCGAGGCTATGTACATGAGGTAATAATATCATTACCACCCACACAGTTTGTGGTCTTTGTTTGCCAGGGGGAAGGAGGTTGGCCATGATGTGGACTTTATTGTCACAACACATGAAGTGGGCAAGGAGGGATGTGTCCTGCGCCACATTATTGATTCCTTCAAGAAACAAGTAAGTGAAGAGATGAATTCTTCCTAAAAAGTTGAACATGACGAATGTTGGTGAGCCACAATCATAGTGCAGGCGTGCAATGAATTTACACCTTGACAGAATAAAGCTATAAAAATGAACACAAATGTCAATGTATTGCTCCAACTCACCTATTTAGCCTAATGAGAAAAAAATGTGAGAGGAAAGCGGAGGAAACCTACCCAGACACGGGGAGAACATGCAAACTCCTAACACAGAAGGCCGGAGCCCAAATGGAACCCTGTACGTCTCAACCGCGAGGTGCGCGTGCTAACCAGTGCGGCACAGTACGGCCCCAGAAAATCAATTGATTTAAAAAAAAAAAAAGCTTCTTGGCAGAGAGGCTCCAAAATGAACACCAAATTGCTGTCATACTGCAAAGGACATAAAATAATAGAAGACCATCATATTTTTAATGTCTGTATAACGCGCTTGTCGAATTGGTACTGAACCAATAATAACTTTATTTATTTTAGCCTTGGGGCATCATAAATGTTACTATGTAAGAAGAAAATAAAACTCGATTCGCCAGGGCAAGCATAGTCGATCAACTAAAACCATTGCAAAAATAAATCATTTATGACTTCTCCATTGACAAGAGTTTTATTATCTGAAATCACAAAATGATCTTAATGACCACATCATACTCAATTGAGCTGTTTGGGAGGTTTGAAAAGCCCGAGCCTTTGTAATAATAATGACCTCCTCCTTGCTACATATTGTTCACAGTCCACCATTTGCAGCCATTTCTGAGCAGGTGAGCTGAAGTTGCAAAAAGCACACGTCAACACCACTTGCGAGACTTAAGTAGGTAGGACAGGTGATAAAAACCTTTTAGGTGGCCCGGAAAAGAAAGCCGGATACGCTTGGCATCAAAGAGACGAAGGCCGCTTTGCAGGCACCATGACAAGAGACTGTGATTAAATGACGTAATAAAGGTTGACTCCCGGCCGGCTGTGTAATCTCGTCATTGAGAATCATGTCCGTGCGCATTCACAGCTAATAGCGGCCGGCCGGGCACAGGAGTTGAACATGTCCTTCCAAAACAAATGTCGTCATCATCATCATTTTCCTGATGATTTTTAAAGCAGAACTTAAGGGCAGAGGCAGATTCAGTAGCAGACAAATGAGTCAGTGAGCATTGCTTCCGTTCATCTATCATCAGTGTCATTCAATATTGTGCAAAGGCTGTCGGGACGGGCCGCCATAATAACGCAATTCAGCTTTATTGTTATGCATTGGTGCCGAGCGACTCAATGCGGTTAGACGTTCAAGTGTTCCACCTCTGGTCGGATAAGTGATTCAAGCAGCGCTGCCCGCGCAGCTGAGATTCAATTTCTCCTCAAAATCCAATCTGAGCAGTAGAGTCTACTTGGAGCGGCATGCCGGAGCACAAACAACACTAGCAAAGTCAAAGTACAGGTCATAAAATCTAAAAGAAGCAAATTCCATGCAGAGATGAAGAACTTTGCCTCCTTTCTGTGAGTCACACAAATGACCCGATGAGATCATACGTCCAGGCTTTGCCTCACAACATTGTTTGTCCTGAGAATGTTGTGCTATGAGCTCATGCTGTTATCTCAAAAGAGGCTGCAAGTAGATTACAATATGGAAAGAAAAAGATTTCAATCATCCGCCACTACTCCGAGGCAAAGCTTTTGGGGAAAGATTATCTTGGCGTCTCTCTAATTCCCTCTGTAAACTGTGGCATAATCGAACTCTCGGATGTTTTCTGATTTACCTGCTGCTTGGGAGATGACAGCAGAGCAGAGTCGAGCAGAGCAGAGCAGAGCAGAGCAGAGCAGAGCAGAGCAGAGCACAGCGCCATTGGGCTAAACAGTGCGCGGCAATCGTCAGATGACAACTTCCTGACATTTCAATGGATTTTGAGTAGATGTGTGTCAAACTGAAAGAGCAAGACAGGAAGAAATCCGAGTGACTCCATTTGATGTGTGTATGTATGTATGCCGGAGGGCCCAAAACTAAAGAGCATGAATTAAATGTGTTCAGGTACTTAATGGTCACCATTAATGCTTTTCTTCAAAGGCATCAATATCGTTCAAGGCCGAAAGGAATGCAGCGTGCTCAAAACGTGCAATGTCCTGTCATTGTTCATTCGCAAAAGCTGTTTCCGTAGCCAAAAAGAGCTTTTTTTTGGGTTGTTTTTTTTGTGAATTTTAGGCCGAATTTGTAGTTTATCCTTCCGGTTTATTTTCACAATGATTGAAAATTCCAAGTGGTGGATGAAAAGCCATGTACTGACTACTCTGCTCAACACAAAGGGAACTTGGAGAATCTTTCTCCCTCCATATTAAAAGGTGAATGGTTATCTGTAATTGCAGAGAGAGAGAAAGAGAGCAATCCACGGGAGCACTCGACAGTGACACTTGGAAATGTGACCCGCAGCTGCACAACAAATGAGCTTCTTACCATGGCTAATAAGGAAGGGCCTTTAATAGTGAGAGTAGGGGCACAATTTCTTTGCATCATCATTCTCTTCAAGCATGCTCAAATGTTCACATGATATCTTTTTTGGAAGAACAGTGGCTGGATGCTATGGAAAGTTGCCACAGCCGATTTCATTCGGTATGTCGAAGCAGTCCGAGCAATTATTTTTGATCAGGTGGACTGAATTGGCTATTTTGTTGCAGGTGCTAAGTTGATATGCACCCTGTAAAGTTTAAGGGCCAGCCATAAAAAGGTCTGTTGCGAGATGAAAGAAGATGGAAGGAATTGACCAAACATGTTACATAAAGGCCACCCTGATTCAAAGCATGTCGGCCATATTTGCAATCCGGTCATTTTTTTTTTAAACTTAATTTAACCAGTCAAGCAAGTCTCTGAGAAGATGGAAAGAAAGAAAGCAAGAAAGAAAGCTGTTTTCATAAGCATGCCCAAATAATTATGAAGCATGCACAGGATCACAAGATTACAAATCAAAACCCAAACCCAAACATAATGTCAGCAAACTCCTTTGTATTAGGTCACATTAGAAATAAATCATCCAATGTCAATAAGAAATAGAATTGGGTTCAAATGAAATGGACACACAATCATCTAGCATATTTTATAGTATCTAGCATATTTGACTGAAAACTCTGCCTGGTGTCTGATTGCATCTATGCTAATGCGAAAGGGTCACGCTTCCTTTCAACGCATACTGTAATCTTTGCAGCATTTGATGATAAAATGAAGGTCATCGTCAGCATGCTGTAATTCAAGTAAAACCGCCCCGAAGTCATTACAATGACAAAGCCCAGATCATTTTATCACCATAGAGAGGAACTTCAGAATTATGAACAACAGAGGGAATGAAAGTTGTGAAGAAAGTGAGTGCAAGTTTTCCACCTTTGAAGGATGAAAGTCTAAATGAACACCTTGAACTCTATTAGAGAGGTTGTTAGATAAACACGCCAACGGATGACCCCAATAAAATCTACCGTTTATATTAAAAAGGCCAGATGCTTTCATTAGGTACTTGAATTATGCTGCGCACAGTTTTGGGGGGGAGCTCCGTGAGTGGCGATGTAGAAAAACAATATTAGGCTTCCAAAAGATTGACATTGTTCTTGTAACAGGCATGAGTCGCTTTTGCTACATTTTACAGATCTATCAATCATAAATTGACTAGATTCTCCAAATCACCATGGGCATGTCAAGTGTGCTGACACATTATTGCGCCATACAATACACAGCGATCCACTCTACAGAGACTTCATCCTTGACCAAGAAAGGGGCAAGGGCAAAGTAGGTGATGGTTTGACCTCTGTGATTGGCTCATGTGTCAAAGTGGTGGGTCTTGGCATTATTGCACACGTCTCTCATCATTCCTGTAGATGACCAATATTATGATCGGAGAGATTGATTTGGTTTCCATACAAGGCTTTTTTTTCAATTCAAGGTGCTTGTTTTTGGAATATGGGAGGAAGTGGCCGTTCCCGCAGAAAATCCATGCAACAAATTCCTCACGGTGCTAGCCCTTTTTAAATGCCATAGGTTGAATTCAAATTGGAGTGTGCACGCAGTTCTCAATGAGACATGTCAAAAAGTGTCAATCAAGACGCGTTTGAACTTTATAAAAAGATGAGCACAAAAATAACTGCCACCCACTCGGGCAATCAGTTCACAGATTTCGTTCCCAGCTGACAACATTGTTTTCCAAAATAGCAGTCACAATGGACACACGTCTCCTTCAAGTTATTTGACTAGCAACCTACTTCTTTACCTTTCACTGGAATTGAAAAAACAAATGCATCACGTTTCTTGTGCTCTGCCAGGAAATGTTTGTACTTGAACCTACTTCCATACATTGCAATTTTATTTCGACTATTAGAGGTGAATCACCTCTAGATTCTAGAGCAAAGAGCAAAAATGTTTCCATATTGACCTAAATCGGATGAGTTGGATGCAGTATTTTACTCATGTGGAAATGTACAATTTCCGATCCTCATGTAATGTTAATTTAGGCAGTTATAAAGTTTAGATAAAACGTCCTTCCTTTCACTCCAGCAGACTCGCTGTCATTTTTTTTTCACTTGCCAACTTCTACAAGTATCTCGCTATAGTTTTTGATGAATTATTTATACAGACTTTCACTTTCCCACACAGCATATAACCTACACAGCAAAGTTTACGGTTGAAAAAAAACACACACAGTGATTTACTTTCTGACTGAATCTGCTCTCCCCTTTCCTTTAGGGGATTCTTCTTTACTGTGATTACCAAGCGTCTACCTTTCACGTGTCAAAGCTGCCTTGCAAAAGGTTTGAGGCAATGGACTATTATCCAAAATGTTTCCTGATCTTGCGATTGGAGGCCAGTCAGGTGGACGGAGGTCTCGGCTGCGCCGAGGGGGACAACAGGGGATGGAGGGCAGTGCGTGTGGACCTGGTATCGCCGCCCATGGATCGTTATGCCTTTGCTCTTCTAGGATGGACTGGCTCCACGGTATGTTCAAACATTGCGAGAACTTATCATGGTCACCTTGAAAATGGAGTTGGTGTTTTTTCTTTCCCCACAGCAATTTGACAGAGACCTCAGGAGGTTTGCTCGGAAAGAGAGAAGGATGATTTTGGACAATCATACCCTTTACGACAAAACCAAGGTAGAATGAATACTAACTTTCACATATTCTGACATCTAACACATACGTATAAGTCTGTATTCAAGCCATGACCATTTTTGGTTTATTCAATCAATTGTTAAGCTATGCTTATTCAGCAGACAGGAAAACAAAAATTGTCGACGCCCATCAATCTTTAAGGCAGTCAGTCATCTGTGAAGCTCTTATTTCATTTCCGACGCATACGGCAGAGCGGCTGTTTTGGAGCGTCAAGTGAATGAGTGCGCAAATGGACATGGGCGCCAGCCACCCTGTCACTGCCGTATCCCATCACTGACCCTCTGAGCACAGAGGTCAGGGTCTCGGGATCACCGGATGGCACTTTAGTGACACTTTTATGCACAAGCAGCCAACTCAGATGGTGTTTATTCAAATGCAAGGACCTGCTGCTGACTGTGCAGCCATCCGTACAATGAAATGGACAGGAGGAGAAGTCACACAAAAACATATGCTTATATTTAAAGAGTAGCAGGACCTTATAGGGGCAGTTGAAAGTGGAAGAAACTAAAGTTAGCCACCCTTCAACCGCTTCAGTATAGCTTCCATTTTGAGGAAAGACAAAAATACGGATAAGATTTTGGTGTGTCTGTGACACTTTCTCCAATTGTTATATTTGGAAGGAAAAGAACTGTTATCACACTCAAAGAAATCATTTCAAATGTGACTGTAAAACGAGGAAAAAGAGGAACTCTTCTAGCCTGATTCAATGAAAACGTCTACAATGATATTTTGGCCATCTTTCAGTTTAGCACTCAAAAGAAAATAGCAGTAGTACTGTATTTCACGAGCACCAAGGTCACCAGAAAGCATCAAATGTCAACTCAGTCAGAGCTCTGCACTCCAGACCTAACGTCTTCCTTGCTCCCCATCACAATGAAGATCAATACTTGATGTTTTGCTTTGAAATCCAGTATTGCGGGTCTGTCGTTTTTACACAGAAGAGGAGGAGGGGGGCGGGGGCACTGTTGTTGTTGTTGTCGTACAACCTGGTATAAAACGCTTCAAAAAACGAACAGCGCTTGTCTCAGTCTAATGATCTCCCAATTAAATGCTGGAATCTTGGCATACAGATATACAATAACTTGGGCTTCATGCATAGTAAACAAGGCTCTCATTTCAAATCAGTTTGTTTGCATAGGTTGGAATCGTGTTCAAGGCAAAAACAACAGGAAAAATGACCCTAATGACATCATATGATACCAAAAACATATACACCGTATGTACAATCCTAAAACCTTGGAAAACAAAAGAAGCTTACCATGTAAAGTAAATGGTCTGGAAAATATTTTCTACCTTGAATGAACAGCCAGCCACTTTTAGCTGAGCTAAATTTGTATTACATTGACAATTTCCTTTTCTGGATATACTCCCACACTGTCAAATCCTCTAATCTGGCAGCTTGACAGTTGAGCCAAAATGTTACTGCTTACTGTCTCTGGAAATAAGGCCTTCAAAATGAAGCTGAATTCGAAACAAATGTGTTGCTGGAGGAACATGAGTGATCAAATCATTGGTTAATGGTCAGTGAGTATGAAGAGATTCATGTGAAAGCAAATTTGAACATGTGCTTGAGCCATGCAGTACCAAAGACGTTCCATTGGATTTAGGTCTGGTGAACTGCTGGGCCAGGTTTACAACCTCCCACCAAATACGGGAGGGACATGAAAAGAATCGGGTTGAGTTAACAACCAACTTGGTCGCTTTTATTTAATTCTATTGAATGATTTCTCTTTTAATGAACACAGCCACAGCCTCAGTTCCCAACTCGTTAAAACACGAGAAACAATTTTCTTGGATAGTTGCTTTTTTCCTCATTAGCTAGATGTGCTCAAATGTAGCTGAGTTAATTAAAATAGGTTAAAAATATCTGTTGTTTTCTTTACATTGGCTATAGCCTACCACTCCTGTCTTGCCTGCCTCCTCTAAATGTTCACTTCCAAACCTAACCCATCTAAGCCCCTGCACAATGGAACTTGCCTTCAAAAATGTACAGTTTGGTCTACCTGCTGGTTTGGGAACTTGAAAGATGTGGGTCAAAGCTGCTTCATTGCGCTGGTGCAGTGAGCCTTCGATGACTGTAAGTGAGGCGAGCACAGAGATTTTTGCTTCTGCAAGCAATGACTGACATCTCTAGGCCAACAATTTGTAGTGCCCCAGGCAATTGGAGCGAGCTTCCGGACCCAAACAGGTCTGCTGCGATAGTTGGGTCGGCGTGAGCCAATGTCCTCTGCTGTAACTCTGAAGGTTTGTGATAATTAATATGTGTATTGGGCCTGATGAATGAGGACAGGTAGAGGATTTCATCATACCGTGACAGACTGACTCCCTCGCTCCCTCCCAGGGCAGGAGGCATCCATGACCTGTCCAACACCTCCAACCACATTTAACCATAGCATGTGTGGAATAAGCCATCGTTGGCACTTATTCTGCGTGCGTGCGTGTGCATCAGTCTTAGAGAAGAATCGCTCTTTGTCATATGTAGGAGTATGATTAATGAAGTCCTGGTGAAAAGGCTGCAAGTGTAGTTGTCGTGGCTAAGTCTAGTTGCAGATAACAGACATGAGAAGACCATTTCAACTCTCTCTGCCTGACACTTGCCAAGAAAAGAGCATTTCTCATTGAAATGCCAAACAAACAGATCCAAGGTGAAAGTGTTTATTCAAACTTGGTATCAAAAATGCAATAGAAGAGCTTCGCATCTCGGAAACAATTCAACATTTCGTATCAATGACACACAGATATCATGTTGGAATTTATGACTTACTCATCATTTGAACAGACATTCACTTTCACACAATTTCTGCTTTCCAAAGATGACCGTGTGGGAGCGTTTTGCAGATTTCTCAAAATAGCCTTTCAAATCAGAGAAATTCAACAGATGGCGTCGACTCTTACAGTTCTTCCTGGCATGCATAAAAATGTTTCATTTAAAAAGTGATCAGCCCGTAAAGATAGTTCTCTGTCACGCAGAAGTTCTCTGCCCCCAGGCGGAGAGCGGAAATGAATATGAAGCTCACTGTCAAATTTGAGAATCTAGGGTGTGGAGTGCTCACAGCTCTCCCCCCACCCCGCCCCCATGAGCAGTGGATGACTGGACAATAACAGGGCAATTGCACTGGGCTTCGGGGAGCAAGAGTTCTGACACTCTCCCTCCTGTTTCCAAGCTGCTGAGATGTTTGAGGATAGGTGCTGGTCATGAGAAGGATCTTAAGTGTGCGAGGGACGAGGAGGAGGAGGAGAGGTTTAATTTAGCGGATGGTGGCACACGGACCCTCAGGGTTTTCACATATTGTAAGAAACACACACCTGTGCGGACATTATGACAGACAAGAAAAGTGTGGAAGGTGTCCTCTAAACACTCTGTGTCTGCTGTGGGAGCGTGAAAATTAGCCGCTGCACATTTACAAATGAGTGTGAGGTTTGACTCGTCAAACTGACAAAGCTCACATGCCGTCTGGTCTTATGAATTTTAATTACAATTTAATTAGCAGAGGCAAATGAAAAGTAGTTGGCGTCGCATTGTGACTTACTGTTTCAAGGTCGGATACGGTGGTTTCTTCAGCGCTTCGACTTTTAAGCATTGATGAATTGGTCTGCGACAGCTGAATCTGTCAAAGTATCTTTTTTTTCTCTCTCTGGTAACCATGGGAAGAAGTTGCAAAGTTTGAAAGCAAAACACAGTCACAAAGATAGTTTGATACACATCACATCTTACCTACTGCATGCTCGCATTTTGTTGGGCAGTGCAGTCACTCCATTCCAAGAATAAATGAGAATGGCAAAGTTCAATTCTTTGTTTTGAACCTGCATGTCCTATAAATACAGGAGCATAAACATCTTCCCACACCAATTACAAGTGTGCACAGATGTGTTGTTTTTGTTGCCACTTTCTATTACGGGCAAATTGGGTTTGATTCTCATTAACATATGCAATAACAAACCTTAAAATTGTCCTGCTTGTTGCCCAAATTTCAAGCCATCAATCATGGAAATTGCAGAAAAGGCAACACTATAATAAGGCATGCACCCAATTCTATTTGGTGACCTCATTATAGCGAAACGCTCGAGGGATAGTTTATGCCACACATGGGTGCAAACAACATCTTGCATTTAATTAGGTACAAAAAGTCATCATCATTATATTTTTCATAGTACAATTCCTATGTGGAAATGGAGTAGCGCAGAAAGGGAACGCATGTTTTATGGATTCATTGGAGTGAAAGCCAACTGTTGGCTCAGTTGATTTCCGGTCAATTTATTTCTGTCCGTAAATTGAAGTGAGGATACAGATCAAAGACAAAATCTCAAGTCATTCCCAATTTCAATTGCCCTGAGGTATAGCGATTTTTTTGTCATCCTCATTTGATACATATTATGATGAATGCACCGTACAAATGTTACGTGTGATTATTTGCCGAAATGAATTTGTTCTTACACATATTCACAGGTAACACAGCAAAAAAAGTCATCATAGCAAATGACTTGGTATTAAGTCTGAAATACTTGCCATCCAATCATAGAGTCATAAAAACATGATCCCCCGGCAGGCAAATTGCAAAAGGTTTGCACGGAGCAGAGCTAGATGAAGATGAATTGTCGGATTTAAAGTATCTGGGCCTATCTCAGCGCGACAGGATGCCTCCTTCCCCTTTGCCAGCTAAAGCATTCCAGCCTCCACCTGTGGTTCCAAGATAAGAATGGGCAATTAGGAACAAATTACATTCATTTGGATTTGTAAATAGGATTAGGAAAATGGGACTTTTTCAAATATTGCAGCCTTGGAATGTGCAATAACAAAGTCAAAACAAGCCAGGAGCACACCCAGCAGCCAAATTTAGCAGCTCTTATAATTGGTTAGCAGAATACTCAAGTGAGAACCTCATGTGGATGACACAAGTGCTAGTGTAAGAGTTTGACGTTTTTGAGGCATATTTCACTTTGTTTATCACTGAATTCGAGTTTTGACCACACTTATGACGGGAGAAACAAAAATATGGACTTTTATTTCAAGATACAGCGATTGCATGCTACGTTGCACAACAATTAAGGCAATTTAATGGGGATCACTGGAGAATGTGAACGCTGCATAAAAATCGATTGGTGGCCAAGTCATATGCAAGATTAGTGAAAGCAGATCAATCCAAAAGGATACATGTCCAGTGTTTTGGTGTTCCATTGCTAAGTTTTCTTTTTTGGCTACTCAATGTTATCTACAAGCCAAACAGACTTCTTGAAAATGTAGAAACGGACACAAGATGAGGATTGTTAGTATCGACACACAAAACCTCACTGGTTGAAGTGAGTCAAATACATATTATTGATCCTTCTCAATCAACTGATTTTGATGGACTGGTTCAATAGCACTTGTTAGAGCCTTGTGAGAAAAATTCAACACATCTCAGTGTTGAATAAAATGTACTTGAATGAGTTTTTGAAAAAGTTGGGTAAAATACTTACGGTTGCTGTGTCCCGATTAGCCAACTGCGATTGTTGCTAGGCGACAGCATGCAGGGTTGGCTGGACTCTCATTTTATCAGCATGTTTGTCAGTACCTGACCTTCATAGACCACAGGTCCCTAAATTGTGACTCACTCTGTGTTTCAAATTTGATTGTCAGACTGGTAAACATGTATTGAAGGTCACTTGCTATAAAATGCAAACAAACTATTGCTAAATCACGGTGGCATTGATCTCTTTGAGTGAAGTCTTCAAGAAAAAAAAAAGAAAAAATCCTGCTAATTATGTGACAAGGAAGAAAAAGGAAGAAAGACTTTTTAGGAGGACGATTCCTCCATTCGGCCAAACTCTTATCCATCCACAAACCAGAGAAAGGATATATCTTTAGTTTCTACTAAGGCAGTAAAAATGGAACTAAATTGCGGGCTATTATCGCGGCAAGCTGCAGCCCTCCCATCTGAACGTCGTACGCGATGGGATGAAAGGTGCAAATTATAATGACAGCCGTGAAGCCACATTGCAGGAGGAGTCTGAGTCACATTTATCTCTCTTAAAAGAGGCAACATTTGATCCATTATTAATGAACTAAAAGGCAAAAGGTTTCAGGACTGGCTGATATCAGCCGGACCGTGTTTGCCTTGTCGAAAAGCATTAATTGACACCGAGCTGGCGGTGGCACAGAGACGCCCGCTTCCACTCTGGGCTCCTGTTTCAGTTTGGGCCATGCATGATTTATTTAGAGGAACACTCGAATGAACAATCACTGGGCTGGTTCAGGCTGATCTTGTGGTCAGCGTGCAGCCTTTGTGTGATTTGACTCTACATTACCAGGAAAGTGAGCAGACGGTATGTCTTGCTCAGAGGTGTGCTGACCTCAGACATGCTGTAACCTCACACTTTAGATTGTGACCTTAAAGCTCATGTTGTGAGGAATATGACCCAAAAAAATGTTTCTGCAATTCATGGAATCCAACTTTTTGGGCAAGGTTACATTGATGCATCTGATGGTTACTATACTTATAATTATTTTCCTAAAACACCCGCACATGTTATTTACGTATTAAAAAAAAAAAAAATCCATTGCACCCTTGAGCAATTTCTTTCCATGGTTTATAATTCGAAATGAATCAGCTTGAAAACTTAACTTCTACGGCGGACACACTCGCCACATCAGTAATTGTTTCAAAAGAGGTCACTTCTCTTTGCTCAGTTTTAAAATGAATCCTGCCCCTTTACTATTGCGATGAGATGAAAAAGAGGCCGAGCAAAAAAATCCCTTCCACAAAAACTTATTCCTAAGGGACTCTTACACTAAATTGCGGAAACGATCCGATTTTTTTCTCTTTGAAAAAAAAAAAATCCCATTCTTAATCTAGTAGAAGAGAATTTGCTGACCGTCCTCCCTTTAATTCAGCTGGCGTTATCATGACAGCATCCAAAGATCACGAAGAGGGGAATGAGCTGACTTAAATGCCCTGATAGTTGGCTTTGGGTTTTCACCCCACTTGCAATTCACAGCCTGAATTCTTTTAACCTCCACATAGAGAATACCCTTAATGGTCTTGAAAGCGCCTGCTTCCTGCTCAACAAACCAGTTAATTATTCATGAGACTTGGTGCAAGAGAGAAAGTTAATTTTCTGCTATCATTAGTGTGGGGAGGGAGGTTGTTCTGTGTGGCTCCAAATGAAGGAGAGAGAAAATATACAATGCAAGCTCACTTGTCAATCTTCCAGCACTTTAATTGTTAGCTGCAAAAAGAACAGCTTACCTGTCATAGGTGATTAATCAACACATTTAAGGCGATGGAATGAACATTTGCACATGTTTGTTGTATACTCACACAAAAGAGCAGCAGACTAATAACCTGATATCATATTTCGTAAAAATGAACTTTTTACTAATAGGAGTCTCGGGTTTGATTGTCCGCTACGTTCATTTTACTCGCGGACCAGAATTGCCATCTAGAAAGAAAAAAAAAAATGTCGCAACACAGAAGATGAAATCAGATTGGACAGAAAAACAAAAATACTGAAATGTGTGATCTAAAAATAGTCTTTTGTTGTTTTCCACAAACATTGAAACATGACTTAGGCTAGGACTATGCTATGCGGCTAACGGTATGCTCATTCAATTCAGAATGCTTATAATGCATCACGAACTTCCAATGTTTTATTCCAGTATTCATGGGACTGAAAACATTGTTTGTTTTTTTCCGCTTCTCTCTATTGCTGGCCATTCATTACATTGGGGCAGCCAAACCCTCTAAACAATTTTCATTTGCAAATGTTTGCTCCTCCACAGGCGCAGAGAGCAATAAGATTAGCATATTTTGAGTTGGGACCTCCATGTTACTGATGAGGAATTCATTATTTACTGGACCTTTGCCTATTTTACAGGCTGATTAGCAAGCCAGGGAAGGTTGGATAATGACAACAGCACTAAAGCCAATATAGCTGTTTTATAAGCAGCCCTGTTTTACGACTGTTCGTCTAATTGCCGGTGTGATTAGTGAGTTGCATGTGCCCTCGCGGGTTCTATCTCTGGGGTCCTGCCGAATGAAACAGGAGAGAACATCGGATGTGCAGCTGACGATTGTCCAAGGAGGGCGCAGGTGTTATCGACCTTATCCCACCTTCTCTGACAGCATGAAAGTCTTTTTTCGCCTTGACATTTGCTCTTTTCACAATGCTAAAATCATTTCTTTGTCGTAGTGAAGGGAAAGTTTGAGGTTTGATGATCATTGCTTTCTAGGAAGCAGCATCATCATCAAAAATCACCATGCAAAGTAAGCATGTTCACTGTGATACTTCAGGTTTGAACTCTTTTACCAGCACCTTGTGCCCTAAACCTTTCAACAATGCTCCCCAGTTTCCTGTCACTGTCATTTAGCTGCACTAGTGTGATTCCTAACTTGAAGCACTGAGACACATTTGAACCAAAAAAGAGCATCTTGCTAGAGCTGCAAAGCATGAACACAAAGTGTCAGGTCCTTGGCGGATGTTATTCTTCTCAGACCCAAAATTGGCCTGCAAATGTGGAATAGTGTTTAAAAAGCTGCACCTTTTAACAGCATGCAGACGTTGAGTGGAAATCAGGTCACTGTTTGATTTGATCATTCACCATCCGCCCTGCCCTGTAGTTTGTCCCAAATTGCAGAAAGCAATTGTTCCTGTTTTGCCACAGCCCTCCCCTCATTTGTGCACTGACGTAGTCTAGAACAGTCACTCCCAACCTACGTTGAGGAAAAACACGCATTCTAAGGTCGACAAATGATATGGCACACCGCTGTCACAAAAAGTGGATACACGTGGATAATTATTATATGTTATCTTATAATCATTTGTTCCGTCTGCCTCAAAATGACTGGCATCGATAGATGAGCAAAAATAATGAATGAATTATTTTGGGCCAGTTAAGTGAAATTTTCAACTTTCTCCCATCGCATCTCAAGAGCTCTCACGGCACACTAATGTGCCCTGGCAGACTCTGGGCTAGTGGAGAGAAAGTCCACGCATGTGTTCCTTTTGCTTGCCAGATGTGGATGAGGTGCCCGTACAGTACTTTGAAAGAATGTGACATCATTTCTTTTATTTGGATTCTTGTATATCGACACTGTGGAATTGATACGCCTATGACTACTTTCCAAAATTTCCCTCCGTCTCTGTCCGGGATGGGGCAGGCGGCCATGTCCATCCGCCTCATCCATCAAGCTATGGGCCGGACGGCACACGGAGGGTGACGGCTAAGAGGCAGATGTTTGTCGTATGTGTTCACAGTCACGAGGGACGTCATTATGGAGAGGACAGCGAAACATGTACGAAGCTGATTAGCAGCTTATTAAGTCAAGGACATTGACTCACAAGAACATACTGCTTTCATTTGGGTCTGGAATGTTGATGGATTGCTCATGCTAAAGTAGCAGCGAGGACTGTGCATGTGGTCCCCTCCAACAGTATTAGAACAGAAAGGCAGATTTCTTACTGACAGGTGTGTCCGATTATTAATTGCTCCAACAATAATCAGCGATGAATGGATAAGCTCGGTTTCAGATTTGTGTTTTGCCTGCGGAAAAGGCATTTTTAGTAGAGGCGTGACCAATAATGAGACTTGTAGTATGTCTCATCCAGTTTTGGGACCTACAAAAATGAAATGGTCCAGCATATTGGAAATTCAATTTGCACTGTGGGAGTCAGCCTCTTCCACAGTCTTTGAATTTGTGCTAGAACCTGAATCATGGGTTTATTCATAATAATCTTTTTTTCCACACAAGCATATGCAGGTGGTGGTGTGAAGTGAAATGTAGTCCTGATCGAAATTAGACCTGACCTTGATGGAGGTCTTTGCTTGGCTGAGTACCATTCTAGCCCAAAGGTAACTCAATCTGTACCACCTCCTCAGTTTTAAAAAATAACAGCTGCTCTGTGTTTTGAACCCCACCAACAAAAATAACATTTTTGCATTATTAAGGCTTGTCTTTCTGTTTATGCCCAATGTGGAATCGTCGGAGTTATAATATTCACGAACACACGGTTATGTGGTAAGCAAATCCAAACAAACACCTTGCGAAGGTAAAGTATGTGAGAATTTGGGGAATGCAAGAAAGTGAACAGAGCACCAAAGAAAGGATGGAAGTCCTGAGCGGCGGTAATGGCTGAATGGTAATGTTGAAAATCTCATCTGTGTTTGCCCCTATAGTGGGATTGTCCTGCCTTCTCTCTGAACAATAGGCCTGCCATGTATTGTAGTAGAAGTGGATTTACTGCAAATCACATCAGCCATGTCAAGCACTTTTTTTCCACTCCTCCATATAGCTTCAGACTGTTATGGAGTTTCCTATTGTATCCATCGATGACAACGATATGTCTGTATTTTATTTGAGTTAAGTTGTCGAATGGGCTTAATGTTATGAGCCAGGCAAAAGTGCGCCATTTAATGTGCCTCAAGACGATTTCACTCTTATATAAATGTTCCACGCCACGGTAGTTTGTCTTTCTGAAAACAAACGCTGATAAAGCACATAAACAGCAAATATTAACAAGCTATAAAGTAGTTTGAGGAAGCAACCCATTTCAGATCATGAATTTATGTTTTTCTCATTATGGACACAACTGGAAATGTGGAAATTCCGATGACTATAGAAGTTTCAGCCTTTGAAATCAGCTGATCCATTTTTCATCAATGCAGTCACACCTTCAGACATCACACACAATCTTCCCAAGCACCCATCCTGCCGGAATGTCTGATCTTGATTAAGGAGGAAATATAACAAGAAAAGTACGCGGGAAACATATTTGAAATAACAGTGCTCACACTTTCTGTCCGATTGCATGTCCAAACTTTTATATATATATTTGATTTTTTCCATTTTTCCTCTTCTGCTCTGAAAGGCTATGTCTAGTATGTACTCGCACCTTTTTGCCTGGTGGCCAGCCTGTCCTTTGCATTATCTTTAACAAGCTTAGAAGGGTGGACTTGCATTTCTCTCTTGGCTGACAACTTGTTGTTCCCAGTTACTGTATGTCTGCCTGCTGCTGACAGCTTTGCTTGCCGTTCTTTGCCTTTTTCTCCCATCCTTTTTGCACATGTCAGGTCCAGTTTAGCACTTGAAGGCAGGATGTGTCAAAATCACAGCTCATTCTCTGGCACAGGCAGTCCCGCTCGCTCCCAAGGTGAGTCAGAGCTCGTCAGCACTCTTATGGAGACATAACCCCCATCACATTGCTCTGGTAGAGGGCTAGCTGTTAATAACCTAGTCGTGTTTTGTCAGGGAGAGTGCTCATCTCATCTGCGCTCGCACGTTTGGGGAGAAGGAAAGAGGAAGCAGCGAGGTGCCAACCGGCTGGGTCTAAGTGGGACATTTTCTTGTGACAAGCTGGGACAAAGACACACAAAATACACAGCAAAACTAAGTGAATAAATACTGTTTAGACTGTATCATTGACCATTACAGATATTGTCATTACAAAAAGGATTGATGACCAGAAAAGGGCCATCCTAAACCCAAGGAAGAATGCTGCCAATTGCAGCAAGACTCCGAAAGTTGAATCAAATACATCCTGCTGACAAAAGACCAAATCCATTGATTCGGAGCACACTGAGTTCCGATGTGGTCATCCGCTTCTCTCCTGTCGTCATGCCAAAACCAGCCTGCTGCGTGATTCAATCCGGGCCAGCGGGATGGCTATGAAAAGTGAAAAAAGATGACAGTGACCCTCCAGCTATACGACGTGTTAGGAGAGCTGTAATTTCCCACTGTCGGTGAGAATGTGAACAAGTGCTGAATCCTTGTGATTGGATGAAGAAGCCAAGGAAGAGCAGATAGCTACGTTTGTTGTCCTGATTGGAGCCAACATTAAAATTAGGACCGTGCAGATACCACGAGGTGTCTGACTGGAATGTATTCAATAACGAGGAGGGAGAACACATACTATACCATCTATCCATTTTACGAACGACTTATTCTCACGAGGGTCGCGGGTGTGCTGGCTGGCTGTCTGTCTGTCTGTCTGTCTGTCTGTCTGGCTGGCTGGATGGCTAGCTGGCTGGCTGGCTGGCTGGCTGGCTGGCTGGCTTGGGGCAGTGAACTGGCCGCCAGCCAATGGCAGGCCACACGTAGACCAACAGCCATTCGCATCTGGGGACATTTCAAAGTGTTCAATTAACCTACCGTACTCGTTTTTAGAACGTGGGGCGGAAAATAGAGTAGCCTGAGAAAAGCCCCTCCAGGCACCGAGGGAACATGCAATCTTCTCGCAGAAAGGCCGAAGCCTGGATTCAAATCCTGGACCCTTGTACTGTAAGCCGGATGTGCTGCACACACATAAAGTAGCATCAGTATTAAATATGCAGTATTAAATATTGCTAAAAATAATCAAGGAATGACAAATACAGAAGATTTCATTGTAGACCCTGCTCCGTTTCTGCGTACGTCTTTGGGTACCTGCTTTGACAAATTCCTGTGCATGAATGACTTTGTAATTGTTTGTCTCCTTGGTAGGGAGAGTTCCTGACAGCTAGGAGCGAAGAGGACATATTTGCTCATCTGGGTCTTGAGTACGTTGAGCCTTGGCAGAGAAACGCATAGGCATTCACTTCTTCTTCCATTTGTCAAAGCCGCCGCCGTCGCCATTAGGCCCATTCGTCTGCTGCAAAAGTCTTGCTTTTGATTTTCATACAGTTGTTTACCACTGATCCTAGTTGTTGTTTTTTTTTTTTGCTTGTGCATGATTGATAATGTAGCTCATTCACTGTTATCAGGAAGTGAATAAACACACCGCTTCATTCACCGTTTGCTTGTCTCCAAGTGTTGTAATGACATGCAATACAAAGACGATTGCTTGCCTTTGAGGGAGACTGAAAGAAGCACAGGGGGAGGCAGAAAGAGAAAGCCAAGTTGGGGGAGACAGGAAACAATGAAAAAGAGTGGTGAGGGCTTGTCGAGAAAAATGTTGCAATCACTCTCTCGGCAGGAAAGTGCTCAGCGTGAAGCAGAAGAAGGTCTTGTGGGAATTGAGTGGCGGGTAATGAGCTTCAGATAAAGAGCCTTCCGTGTCGCCATTCCATTTAGCCTCTGTTTCAGTCCACGTCCAATGCAGATCAATTTAGCTGCTATTCGATTCTCCAAAATTCTTTAGCCAATGAAACGTCTCAATCACACAGCAGAGTCAAATGAGTGGCAATCAGCTACAGCGGCAATCCAGAATGAGTGCATATGTCAACGGACGCGGATATTTGAAAGGCAACACTGTAGTCATTTTGAAATTCACAATCTGTGAGGTGCCTGGAGCTGTGTGACCATTTTGTGGAACAAATGCAAAACTTCAATGGTAGCTTGTGTTTTCACTTGATTTTCCGCTATGTTTACTGTTAGTTGGCAGTCTGAATATTTTAGAAGGAATTCCATTAGCGATCACTGTCCAAATGTCAATTCCTCCTTGCTTTTTCGATTTGGAAGTTTCCAATTGTAAAAGCACATACCTTTTGTTTATTCATTACTTCAAGTCAAACCATATCCATTTTCTATTGCCTTTGGCTTGCATCCATGCATGCACGCACGCACGCACGCACGCACGCACGCACAAGCTTTTTTCGACCCAATTTTGATGTCTGAGAACAAAGGTGATTGGTATGTGACAACATGATCAATTGGATGCAGTCATTTCCATGTAAGTCATTTGCTGATGTCGTGATTCAGTTATTTCTACGCGTGAAATCGTCTTCAATTTTCAGTGTTTAAACCACGCAGCAAAGACCCCTGACGTTTGATGCATTCTGTTTGGCACAGCATTCAGGTGTGCATTTCAAACTTGGATGGTCTGATATTTCACCTGACCTTTTGATAAGCATGTACAATTTGTTATGTGGCAGTGTAAGATGACATCGGGCCGTCCTGCATCTCAGTCTATGTGTCACCGCAGATATCACACGATTGAGCGAGAGAGCTGAGGATGATATGTTGACAGTTTGCATTGATGGAAACTGCTCAATGATGAATGCTCTGTTCTTTGAGAAGGACACACGCACTCAGGGGAACATGCATCAAACAGCCGTCCCCTCCACAACGAACCCGAACATTCCATAAAATACGACTGAATGTTACTTGACTGTCTATACGTTAAGTTAGGAGGGATATAGTCAAATGAAATATGAACCGCCATTGAACACAGAATGATCAAAATAATGATGGCAAAAATAATGAACGCTGAGGCCATTTTTTTTTCGATTCGGAAAAATGAATACCCAAATTGAACAGTCACCTTCTAACATAGGATGTCATCTTGAAAGGCCAACTAAAGCTGAACCTAAATGAATTGCCAACAAGAAGCTCGAAAAAAATAAAGTTCCAACTGTGATGGATGGATTGTCATTTGGTGGATGAATGATCCATCCGACTTTGCCTCTTAATGTTAACGATAATAAGATACAATCTACTTGCTGCAAGCACAAGTAGGGTGCTATGATTAAATTTGGAGGTGATTGAACACTTTCTTCTTCACTTAATGTAAAACCATAAAGGCTTTGATTTACATGACAGCGGCTGTGTATGGATGCGGGGACCACAGATTGATATTGTGATGTATCATATCATGTTCTCTTCAGAAACAGCAGTGATACACCAGCATCAAATATTCATGTTGAATGCAAATGTGTGATGAACAGGCCCAGAAATCAGTTTTGTTTTTATATATCCTCCCAAACAGACATTATCGAAATATAAAATACACTGAAATATGATTTGACTTCACTCTCAACAAGGCAGAGGCATATCGAATCATCAGAAACCAAATTCTGAGCAGAACTCCTGCGACAAAGTTTCGTTTGTTTTCTTCAAGAAGACAGTGATTTATTGGCTGCTTGTGTTGGGGTTTCAGTGCACATGTTGGGACCACTCAAAGCCAACAGAGAAGGTGACAGAATAAGGACACGGCGGCGCGTCCTTGCCTCTCAAGGCCCGTCACAAAGTCAGTTGAGCCGGAGTGAAGCCAAAGCAATGTGCTGTGACCAGCTCCCAGACAGCACAACAAAGTGATTGCAAGACAGCTACCGAAAAATGCCCACAGGCTACTATCGCATAGTCAGAGAGAAAATAATCTTTAACCTACAGTGGCATCACACAAGTAATTACATGCCCCGTATTTTTGTGAATGTTTCATAGAATATTTCAGCATTGTCGCGTAATATTTAATGTCAACACAAATGGCATTTCGTTGTGACAAAAACGAGATCATTTCAAAATGTTTTCTGCTGCCATTCAGATAGATCGCTACCCTTTAATAATAAAAAGGGTTAGGGGAATCAGTCATTTGAGAACCTTAATGGTAGGTCAAGACCACTTATCTTTAAAGACTATTGTAAAGTCTCTGAAATGACTTGAGTACGTGTATTGGTAGTAACGCATAGAACGAAATTAAAAAACTCAAAATGCCGCTGAGGAGTTGAGATGATCTGGTATCATGGTTTTTTTTTGCCATGCCAAGTCATTGTCACACTTGCTGATTGCTTCTATTTAATAGATGAGGAAGTGTTTTCACTGGGGAAATTTCAATGCATCTTTAATTGTCCATCTCACACAAAATGAGTTCCTGTCCTAATTTATTTGGCTTAATTTATCAACAAGCTCACTTGAGAGCCTGAACCTGCATTGATTTGTGCCTATGCAGTGATTTCAGCAGCAGCGCTTCTTACAGTTGGACAGGATGTTGCTTCCTGCTGTTACAATGCTCTATGTTTCAAGCATTACATTACACGCCAATTTGAAAAAGACGTGCTGAGAAAGCTACAAACAAACCAAGCGAAAATCAAGTCAAGGTCTGTCTCCTGCAACAGTCTGGATCCTGGGCACTCCCTCGGTCTAATGAGCTCGCTCATGCCTGCTACTTTGACCGCGCTGCAGTATCGTAATCACTGGAGGATTTAGAAATATGGGTTTCTTTTTCAAAGATGCTGCTCTTTATCCACCAGTTCCTAAGTGTTGTAAAATAACAAGACAAGACTTGCTATTAACTGAGAAGATTGAAAATGGCTAAATGTAAACGGTATCACTTCAATGCCACGCTACTCTCAGTCTAAGTCAGACACGATCTTGAGCTGTTCATGTCTTTGTAAATTGTTGAGGACAATTGATGGCATGCTTTCCAAACAAAGGCTGGATCTCATCTCTCTTAAGTGCAAACCTCCTGAAGCTTCACCAACATATCAAACATCTCCACTGTCTTAAATTCCCATTGAAGCTCGGGCATACTCAATACTTGGGGTTAGTCGGCTCATTGATTGATTTATTTCATCAGTCACGCGTAAAGAAGGTGTTTGTTTGGGACAATCATTTGCTTTTGTTTGTTTGGGACAGTCATTGGCTTTTGTGATGTTTTCAAAGGGAGGTGCTTGAAAGGCGTTTGGCCGTGGGCGCTGACTTTCAAGTAGTGGACGCCGCTGGGTTCTGCCTTGACTACTTTAATCAATGCCAGCATGTTTTTTTAGCATTTTGTTTTTAATGTCGCATGCTGTTAATGCCATAAAACAACATATGAGATGGTGCCCGGGATTTCACAGAAAGCTTGCCAAAATGGGACAGGAGGAAAAAAAACACTGTCATTCAAAGTAATATCATATTTTGCGGTGCAGCTGTTTTATGGTGTTTACTACAATAACAAGGTTTCTTCTCCAAGGGCCCAAGGGTCTCTCTCTCTCTTTAGGTTGTGTGGATGCAGGAGTCGACAATGCACTGTACTTTATGGCCCTTGTCTTGAGGTCTGCGGGCTACACTCAGACAGCTGGAGGTAATTCACTTTGCTCCATTTTACTGGCTATCAACAGCACATGGGATGATAATAGCGGTGCAAAACCTTAAATCATGTCTTCAAGAGCATTTCGGTGTTTTCTCACAGGTTACTGTGTGCTATGATTATGGTATGTGTGTGCTGTATGGTAAGTGAGCTAGACTAAAAAGGGCTTGATGATCTGAATGTGTCAAGGAGTGGACAGCAACCATGCATCCATCTGCCGCTTGAGGCTCGCTGTACATATAATGGCATTAAGATGATGCATGGTCCTTTACGGTCCTGGCTTGGCTACGGTGATATTGAGATACTCTATTAGTTGACCATTTTCTGTCACTGGCTCATTGGGCAAATTCCTTTACCCGCCGAGCTCATGCACGGGATGAGGGTTATTCCTCGGGAGCCCGGGTAATCATTTAATGAGGACATTTGTTTTCGTCTCTTGCTCCCTTCTCGCCTTCCCTGCTCCAAAACGAAAGCTGTCGACGTGGGGTATGTATTAGGGTTAGCTGCGGCACATACGTAAATAACAGCGGCGTGACAGCAAAGCAAGTGTACGCCATACCATTTGGCCCTGCTGATGACTCTGACTGTGGTAGTCAGTCTCCCAGATGATCTCACTCTTTCTATTCCTTTCATCGTATTCCCCTGCTACGATTCAAGTGAGAAAGTCGATGTGCCCGGAACTACTTGTTCATTCAGGACGCATTAAAGCGAAGGTGAGTGAGAGAAAGAGAGAGAGCACTGTATGGGTGCAGGCCACACACTGTTGATTGCTTGACTAATTCCTTTTTTCTTTTTCCATCATTATTCTGGTTTTGGTTACATTCATACAATTGACTACCTTGTGATTGTAATCGTACTCATTTTCGTGATATCAGCCAGATAGTACTTCATCCGAGCTAACAGCGTTGGTCCGTTACTGAAAATGACTCACTTATTGATAGAAAAAAGGGGGATATTAATCAATGAAGCCTTTGTAAGTAACAACCTTGCTATTCTTTCAAAGCGCAGTGAGAATTTGGCTGTATTTGGCGGGGATAAAGCCGACATAATACATTGTTATTGATCTCGTGTGAAGACGGGGCTAAACAGTCAATAGCAAATGAAAGTGAATCTTCCTTTTTTATGAGAACATCCTGCTGAGAAAAGCTGCCTAACCTTGTAATATGTGCTCTCTGCCTGCCAGTGGAACAGACAGCGGTATCTTTAAGGCTGCAAAGTTCTGAAAGCATTTCAGAAATGTTGCTTTCAGTAAGCGGTTCTTGTTGCTTTTTGCAGACCAGAGCAGGTGAGTACTGGAAGAGTAGTGAATTAACACGCTATCTTGTATCAGATTTTATTGATGAATAATGTACATTTACATGTATGCAGAGTTTTTGCATGTGGCAGGCCTTAAACAAAAGCCATTGCACCTTATAAATTGGTGTAGCACGTAACGGTAGCATTATCATAGAAACACAACTACACACAGTGAAGATAAGTACCATGTCTACATCTCTGGATCCCATCAGATATTGTCACATTCATTTAATCAAGTTTATTTCATTCATTTCATGGTGAATGAACTGGTCAAGAATTGATTTCAGATTGATTAAATTAACTGCAGATTCAGCGCTTCAATCTCATCATCTCCATTGTTGTGTCAAGCATGGCAGAAAAGAATAAGATTAAAATAAGTGGGAAATGATAGACAAGTGTGTTCATAGAATCGCTCACGATGATCAGTCAGTAAGAGAGCTCCCGAGTTGAGTGGTTGTGAATGAAAAATGGAGATTCATGCTCGGACAGGGTATGAGGACAAAGAATAAGCCAACAGCGCAAATGGCCAGATGGAAGGAAAAAAAGTGCGAAAGATAACCAACATAAACGACTTACTTTTCATGTTTCTGTAATTGCTAAGAAGCCAGTATTTAGAAGTTGTTGAGCTGAAATGATGCCCATGATTGTAAAAAGAGGGTTTGCTATGGTGAAGTGGATGCAAAAGGCAGATGGAGTCCCAAATGCGGGTGAGCCCAGATGGAATTTCCCACTCCGAGCCATCGTCTGCGCACCGTTTGTCTACTACATTTAGGACTCGCTTTCTCATGAGCGCCACCTGTATTTGTAACATATTGACACATAACACATTATTAATGTTGCGAATGATTAATGAATAAAATGACCGATGATTAATGCCGGCATGTAATGACAATACAATAGAAAAGTCTAGATTTTGTGCCAACCTTATTCAAAAAGATTGAGTGTCAGCCAGTAACGACTAATCTTAAAACAAAAACAGACATAATACTAATACATTGACTGACCCAAGTATCATTGTAGACAGTATTATTTGCCATTCGATTGTGGGCAAGTCTAAATGGATAATTTCTCATGACCATTTGGGTAAATGAGCTCATCCCTGCAGCACGAGATGGCTCTAATCTTTTGACCTAATCTCCACATTCTACCTAATGTAGCGTGCAAAAGGCTCATCCAAAAACTGCATAAGTCCAATTATGATTTCATCCTTTGCAATTCCACCTTATGTCTACCTGAACACTCAACAATTTAACAAGCATTTAAAGCATTTTCCGCTTACTTAGCCTGAGTGAAACACTTTGAAATCATTTGCCGACTGGCAGAATTGACATATAGGTATATCATTTTTCCAATTCCAATTTGTCCACAATCATAAAGAGTGTTAACCAGTGATGCTTTTATAACAGGCTCACAGGCAGAATTTCTCTCTGGCTGTAAAGACTCAAGGACTTTAATAACCTTTACACTTTAAAGAGAGAAAAAAAAAAATGACATTATGGAAAAGCTGACAAAGCTTTCACATATCATTGGAGCTCACGATCCAGATGGCCTAAATGGCATCATTTATCGTCATCTAACCTTGCTGTAAATAATGTGCGTGTCAGTCAATGTGTAGCACAGAACGTAGCATCGTTCTCAGCTAATTCTGAATTTGAAGTGTTTACCAGTAAGTCTCTTTCCAAGCCATCGCAAAAGATATGAAACGAAAGCGCTATGATCATGGTTACAAGGTTAAGAGAAAAAAACAGCGCTACTCCTTATATGCTAGCTTTCGGTTTGAAGATGTTGAGATTGAACATTTTGAGCGGTACCATGCTTGCTCTATTTTGGATTGAATGACATTTGAATATGTCATTTTGTTACTAACCTATAAAAGTAATAAACCTCCGTGACAATTTTAATTGTTGAATTATACATGACTTACTTTTGGCAAATGTATTAATTGCGAATGCTTAAAATGCCATTTGCTATTAAAACTGCTTCATTTCAAATTTCAAGGACAAGTGGATTACATGTGCAATGGGGCAAAATGAATTAATGACGTATTTCACCCTTGACAGGGTGAAATGAAAAAAACGCGTAGAAAAAAGAAATCTTTCAGGCCAGAATTCCACTGTTCCTCATCACAAGCCTCAGAAACTGAAAATCATAAACTGAAGCCATCGATGGTTGTGTTTCTCAATTATAGCACTATGTTCTTTTTGGTGAATGTTTGGTTAGATGGGGCGTGACTCCAACATTTGCAATTTGGCATCGTCCAATATCTATTTGTGAGATTGCTTTCGCCCGCAGATGGTTGAAGCTGATAAAAGCTCCAAACAGGTGGGTGAGCGTGTCTCCTAATTAATATCCTCATTGTTCCTACTTGGTCAAGCATGCATCAGTAATCTGAGCCGAGAAAATCACCCTCCCTCTGATTGTATTCCAATTCACCAAAGCACCACTAGCATTTTGAATAACTCTGATGTTCTTCTCTCTATGCTCTATGGAGATGAAATTGCCTGTGGTTATGTTCTATTGTGGCGTTACAGCTAATTGGGTATCTCTTGAAAAACTGTTTATTTAATGCATCAATTATACCCTCCCTTCCGCTCTTTGACTTTATCCGGACACAGTAACTCCAGTGTGATTATTCCCACGCAGAGGGAATATAAATTATAATCCAAAGTCACGACACCGACCAAGAGCGCTTACAGAATTTGAATTTTTGTCGCCGAGGTCGAATACAAAAAAAAATTCTTTTTGATTAAAGCTTATCTTTTGCACAAGATAATGAGAGAGATAACGAGTGATGTACTGTGAATAGTGGAAGCACCTTTATTCCAGAACTAAACCCAGGTACATGCTTGGAAGAAAATTAGTACTCTTTGCTTTTGATTGCCCATGAGGAGAATCACCACATGCAAATTTTGGTGTCTCAGGTATTTATCATTCCCTAAAAAGGAGATCAAGGTACAATTTCTGATTTTCATTTGAAGTTAAAAAAAAAAAAATAAATCAAAACTGGGATGTCAGACTGCAAACAAAAAGAGCACCTGCTGAAGTTGACCTTGCTGATGATACCATTGACACTGTCACGCCAACTAACAAAGGCAGAGATCATTCAGACAAAATATCAACTCGTCCCCCTCTGGACCTGCAGAGGGCAGAGAAAAACAGCCACATCACCATTGACCAAAGTTCCTGTCAGATGCCAGGGATGGACGGCCATATTGCCGACAAACCACAAGGGAAAGCCTGGTAGTGAAAGAACAGCGAAAGCAAAGAAAACAAATCCAGAGACTGATCAATCAACTACTTATGTTTAAACACTCAGGGGTGACATTAGCCTTCATTTTTGAATTGTAACATTTCTGCCGGGCGGCCAGCCGGCTTCCATTTACTTCACTGTTGCTAAGCTATGAATGAAGGTTAAGGTCCCTGTTAGGCATGCTTGGCTGAATATAAAATGAACTAGTTAAAAATGTACATTTAGCTCTCAGGAAGTTTGTGCTTTAATGGGTCAGTCCATTTTCCATGCTATTTTTTACACGATTGATTATTTTACAAAGCCTTATTTCAACACGCGTTGCCCCTTTTCAAATTCCCAAGGTATAAAATAGGAAAATGTTGCATTAACTTTAACACAAGATGCAGTATTGCAGGTGCGCTTTTGTTGGTGAGCTCATATTTTGATGATTTGAAGTTAACATTCACATCTAGGTGCCTACTGCAATGCTTGAATATAAGGTAACTTATTTTTAGTATGGCCTGACAGGCAGCCACATTGATGGGGGGGTAAAAGGTTTAATTAGAAGCACAGAAAACAGTGAGTCATCTGCACTACATCTATAACATTTAGATTTTACAAAAGAAATTCTTACAGTAGGTAATTGTCAGTTTTAGCAATTGTTTTGACTCACATGCAGAAACCAACTCGAAAGTCCAGAAGGAGTCTTTAATGGAGGTGATACCAGTGGAGGGTGAGCAGGAGGAGCTGAGCCAGGAACAGCGATGACGGAGCGTGAGGACTTCGGCCAGAGCGGGGTGGTCCGTGGAGGAAATCTAAGAGCGTGGAACACACAATATTTGGTCAGAGAATTCAATGGCGAGAGGCCCAAGCGTGGAGGAGATCACATAGGCAGGGCACTCAGGCGACGAGGCGCTGGCAGTACGCTCCTTAAAAGCCTTCCCTTGACGAGCCTGATCAGCCCCACCTGTGGGGATCAGCCCCACCTTTGGGGATCAGCCCCACCTTTGGGGATCAGCCCCACCTGTGAGTCATCCGCCACTGCTCACGGCTGCCCCCTGTGGATAAAAGAAAACCCTCCCGGACCCTAACAGTAATTCCATTTTCAAAATGTGCTTCTAGTTGATCAAGAGCATCCAGAGGAGGCGGTGTGAAGAATCACTTGATTGAAAAAGTGATTGGATTATTTCTCCATTGCATCAGTGCTTCTTATGGTCCAAATAGTGCGCCTTCTTATTTCCATGACGCCATTATTAAAGCCTGTGTCTCACCTTGCCGTGATTGTTTGCGCACGTAGTAAATGTTGGTATTTCGTCAGGATTCCTAAAGGTTGCAAACAGTTTTTTTTTGCTGCAAAGAAATTCTCAATCAAGCGATGATGGCGACAGAGTGAGAGAGTCTTTCACGATGGCTGGTGAACCACAAAGAGGGAGTAAGATACCTCTCAAACGTCAATGTCACAAAGACAAGCCATGCGCTCACATTCCGTTTCTTTGCCTTAATGCATTCAGTCGCTGATGCTGAAAATCTGATCAAGAACACAGTCTGCTGCGCCATAAGCAAGCTTGTGACTTGGAAATGTGTCACAGCATGTGATGACAATAAATGAAGCAATTCCATACCACTTTGTATAATGTGCGTATGCTTGACTTTGATTGCCGCCATGTCCATTTGATGGTGATGGGAGCACATCTAATAAATAAAATATTTATTCATCCATCCATCAGTATGTATCACACAGATGACGATTAATCAAAGAACGATTTCACTTTAAATTAGCCGCAAATGAAAGTGATTTAAATGAGTCCCTCGTTATCGGACAGATTGAACTCATAGACAAAATGCACATCAACAGTGTTACTTTTTGCAATTTTCATATATTCTTCGTGTTCACAGTTTTCTCCTCCTGGGTGAAATGCGGAGCTCTCGAATCGGTCCATTTTATGTGAGAGCCCGGGTTAACAAAGCCAGTTGATAAGCAGCATCCTAGAACTGCTTAGCTTGATTTGGTTTTCAGGCTTTGTCGATCCAGATCATGCAAAGAAAGCCTGGCTGTGTTCAGCTTCCTTCCATGGCCTTCCAGCAGCCGGAATAATGAAGACTTTGCAGGCATGTAATAACATAGCCTTTGCTCTGTATACCATGTGCTTTTGCATTACGAGATTTGTGCAGCTATGCTAAATTACAGGCTCAAGGGTGCATAAATGGGTGATGAATGTCCGAGTCCATTTGCAGAAGTCTGTGCTTTCCCATAATCCTAGCTTGAATTGAATCCACTGTTCAGCCATTAACGTGGTTATTTGTCAAGCCTTAAAAGCTAATAAATATGCAAACACGTATTCACGGCATATCCCGAAAACAGGCCTTTACAAATCACCAAATATTTGCTAGCATGATTGTGGATTATTTAAGCAAACACACAGGTACATGAATCATTGCCCGTCAATATTTATTTCACAAATTCATGAGGTGTGGGCTCCTGCCTCTGGACCGGACCGGTGATGGATAGACGAATGAATGAATGGACGGGCAGACGGAAGAGCAGATAGATCCTTCGGCGGAAATCATTTTATAAGATACGCCGACACAATCATTAACAGCAATAAGAAAGGAAAGTCTTGTGTCATTTGAAAAGAATATGTTCCCTGTGTGAAGAAGTTTCATTGACGAGTGAGTAACGTTGAAGTGAGGTCAGCTGATAACGCAGTCATGTATCCATCGTTTACACTTCTGAATTGGGTTCCAAACCCGCCCGCTAGTTTGCTCTCTGGGCCAGCGGGCTCAGAGCAGGATAATGAACTCCTGCAGCCAGGACACATTTCACATGTCAATAAGGTGAGATACTCCAAAGCCTTGATTTTCACATGCCTGGTAAGGAGCAGCTGCATACTACCTGCACAGTAATAGGTGCTGCTGCATTATCGCCTGTGAATGCGCAAACAAAAGCAAAATGGTCATTTTACGACCTCACCTTCTCCAAATAGTTAGCCAGACCCCTGCGGAGAAAATGTGCTGAATCGATGCTTTTTCCTTCAACAGTAAATACCTGGAAATTGAAATAAGAGCAAATAAATAATTGAACGTGGTAGAGTATTGAAAACATAGCTTTTTCAGTCTACTGTGTCGAAGTATGAAAACTCATAGGAAGCACCTAGTTCATAAGCTCTACTTCCCGTGGCTAAGCACCAGTCTGTTCCGCCTGCTCGTATTAAAATATGAATGCAACTCAGAATGTCACCTATTCCATATTATTAAGCCCTTCTGAATTCATTTGAGCAAATTGAGCATTTGCAGATGCAAATTAATCACTGTAAATATTTGACAAATAACGCAACAGTGTGAGAAAGCGGTTCTTTGCTCCATGAGACGGATAACGATGGTCAGTGAAAAAGTATTGCATCCCATAAGAGCCGGTTGAAGTTCAGGTTGCGGATAATAGTGTTGGAACCTGACAAACAGGAATTTCCGTTTGTGCAGTGTCTTAGAAGAACTCTCCCTGCAGCAGTTAACTCAAGGCAGAAGGCAGAAGGCAGAAGGCAGAGCGAGTGAATCCCCACGTGGTGTCTGCTCTCCCAGCCTTTTGTAGCACTCGCAGAGGGGCATTATTGACAGATAAAGAACCGTGACGTGGCGTGATGAAGAAGAGCGGCTGATTCTGGAAGCAGCGTGTGACTTATGCTACATGCATACCTTAGGGAGGGAGGATCCACTGCAAACATATTAGGTTCCCTCAGCTAACAAGACATCAGTCCTCGGTGTGCTTTCCGATCTGTACAAGCTGATGCAAGCTGCCCGGGGATTCGGAAACGATGCTCAGCTTTATCTGCTTAATGAAAATTTCATCATCAGGAGTGTTTCACTTTTCAGGCTGGGATGGGACAAAGCTGAACAGTGTGTCTATGATGTTAACTAGATTTCACCCCACTGGTGTTGTTTGACTGTACCGTTCCACCAATTAGTAGATGCAAAACTAGATATGAAATGAACGTACCGGCGTTGACTGTAAATATATCATTCTTTCCAAACATACCTAATTGTATTTTAAAACGTAAGGGTATTGAAATACAGCATATGCATTCTTAAGACAGAGTCAACATCAAAAAGGTCATTTAGAGCATTAGGAACTCATCACTGTGCATGCAAACTCTGTGTTTTTTTCCATTCCTGATTGGTTCTTACCACCCAATGGCAGGTCCTGGAGATCTAATTTTAGTTTCCACCCCTCAGCATGCCCTACAAACCCCATCCATTTCTAAGCCATCAGCCATGATCCCTGGCTGGCTCTGTCCGACCAGGCTGCTGAAATATAAATGCACCCTTCACTTTGCCCTCTATTTGGCTTCCCTTATGTCTTTTAGCCATGGAGCTGCGGCATTATGTTCAGGCAGCATATCATCAGCACACAATGACCCTTCATTGGATGCTCCGAGGTTTATCCCAACGTAGACCCCTTCAGACATTGTGCGCTTTCCAAGAGTCTGCATGAGCAATGTGGTTGCTCAATTGTTTGTCATGTTCCAACTGACTGTCTCTCTCTGAAGTAGGACAACCTTGAAATTGTTGTTTTCTTTTGCCAGCATGTTATGTATTATATTGCTGTATAACATGTTTTTCTTTTCTTGGCGTAGCACACAGTTTACTTTGCAACGCGGTACAGTCGATGATAGTGTACGTTATGAACACAGCTGGCGACTAATATTGGCCTTGGCGTAATCCACACCACGCTGGAACCGAATCGGACTTATTGCCAGTGTCAAATTCTTTTATATTGAAATCTTTTTCGCAGGTTTGCAAGATATTTGGGTTGGAAATAAGCATGATGACCATTTTCAAGCCAGTTTTGTAGATCTGAAATAATCATTTTGAATTTGGTTGACTTTGGTGACTGTGAAGCCCCGGGCGGGGTGACACACACCATGGTTGTACAAATATTTAACATTATTTAAAAAATCGGAATATGCAAATGCATGAGCACCTTGACCTGATCACCTAACAGTACTCGCCCCCTCCCACCCTCTCAGCCATCCTCTCTCTCTCTCTCTCTCTCTCTCTCTCTCTCTCTCTGGTTCCACGCGTGTCAGTGCTCGTCAGAAGGAGAAGCGGTAGCAGCCGACTCCTCTTTCCAACTGCGTTTTCTACCAATCAGAGAAGCGACAGGAGAAAAGGACGTTTTAATTTGCGTAGCGTGTACGTGGAGCGATGGTAGGCAAAAGTGCGCTCCATGCTGTGCCATGATCTCCATCTTTCCCTTGCCTCCTCCTCCTCCTCCTCCTCCTCCTCCTCCTCATCATCTGTCGCTCCCGAAAGCAAAAAACGCCGAGACGCGCTGACATCCTCACCGAGGTAACCACTTTTTCCACACCTTTCTGTCTTTGTGAAATATATACTACGCGGGGTGTTTCGTGCGCGCGCACGCACGCACGCACGCACTCGCGCAAAACAACAGCCGTCGGTTTGTACTGTCGCTTATCGATACTCACAGGTGAGTCATTTCTCATTTAGGCGAAGAACAGACTAAAATCTTCAATTACAGAAAAGATCAAGCCTTTGTTTATCGTTATGGCAATAAATCCCAAGGAGTTCGCCTTTTGAGTTACTAATTAAAATGTCACAGCCACTAAATGAGGTGCTTATGATTCACAGTTGCACGCTGCCGTACAAGAACAACTTAACACAAGCAGTCGAAATGTTTTCGCTTGCTTTGTGCAGCTCATTGTAAATGCCTCTCGAGAGATTGTCCAGTAGTTGATGTTTCAGGTGAAGTGACCTTGATCCACTCCTCCTGCAGCGTCCAGTCTCGGTCCAAGTTCTGAAATTGCAACAGCTTCGTGTTAACGTCATGAGAGTGGAATGACCACAGGCTGTGCAATTCACCTTTGATACTCGAAGCATGCCGACGTTAACTTATGGGAGGGAGCTGGTGCCTCAGGAATAGAAGGAATTTGTCAAAGGTGCAAAGCCATTGTCTGACTGGAGCAGATGCTCTGATGGAATACCACTGAAATACGGTGAAGTTTATCAAAAGAACCGACAGGTAGATCCCATATTAGATTTCATGCTTGGTCCGAGCCAATTGATTGCCTCATGTCTTTATGTTATTAACGTTCTGGCAACAACTGGGCTGCATTACCAGAGTTAATATGACTTTCCCTTGGACATCGAGTGACTTCAATCTCAAAATGAATATGTATATTGGAAGAACGGAGAAAGCTCTGGCTGACCTCTGATTTGTTTTGATTTCAAAATATTTTGGAATGAATTGATAGCACAGTTGGACAAGCGGTGAGCTGCCTCACACTTGCTTTGATTCCTCCTAAGTGGAGTTTGCATCTTCTCCCCGTTTCTTCAGTCTCCTACTGTGCGGATTCCATTAAAGTATGCGTGCTAGATTGATTTGAAACAACAAATGGTCCTTTAGTGTGTATGTGCGCTGTGATTGACAGGTAATCAGTGTGGCGTGCTTTTCCTCACGCCCAAAGTTAGTTGAGATCGGCCCCCCCGAGCCCCCTAATGAAGATTAGTGTGTCATTCATCTGACTAAGATAAACATGAAAAAAAACAACTAACTATTAAGTTACAATCAAAGGCAAAAATGAATGAACTTGCATCTGTTTATTAGAAGCTAAACTGGGACGGATAACTTTGGTTGTTTTCACTCTCCAAATGTGCAGATTTTTCCGCCCCTCAACAATACAAAATTTGACTTACGAAGGAAGAAATGATTTGGTCCTCCGTTGCTTGTTGCTGTGTACAGTCACTCTGGTATGATGTCACGCTTGAAATGTTGCTACACCCCCCGCAGTACAAACTGAAGCCGGATCAAGCTTTCCCATCATATGACTGAGCTCATCCTGATGTCACCTGGCAAAAATTTGAACAAGCCCGTTTGTTAAAAATGCCAGCAATCTTGATGGATGTCTGGATTAAGATCTTAGGTGAGAGGATGTTACACTCCATAATGTGAGGGAGGAGAGCTTGTTGTGGCAAGGCTATAAAGAGAAGAGGAGGTGATGAGAAAATCTCTTTCCCTTGAGTTATTTGGTGTTTATTTGATGGAACCCATCCAGTTGGCTCCCCTTCAGCCAAGCCAAAATATAGCCAAACCAAAACAACATGAGTCCCTCCCTCGCAATGTTTTTTTTCTAATCAAGCGCAATTGAAAATTACAAGGAAGTGGAATTAATATTTGATGAAGCTTTGTTTGTTCAATTAAGGAATGAACACGATTAGCTGAGGCACACAGTGATATTTGTTTAAAATGTTAATTAATTCTTGAGCTTTTTTTTAATTCTCTGCATGCGAGTGTCTGAGGCATGTTGGTTTATTCATCAAGGAGGGGAAAAAGATTTCTCATGAAAGAACAACAAAAGGCCTTTTTGCTCAACACTGAATGATTCCGTTTGCAGGCAACTTAACGTTGAGCAATATAGAAATCATGCTGACCTTTCAATTGATCTTGGCTTTGGATGTGTGCTAAGGGATCCATACTGTAAGATTTGAAATGTTTGTATACCTTGATAGCAACTTGATGATTTTTTTCCCCCCCCGATTACCTGGACCCTAATCATTTGAATAATATTAAATCTCTTGAGTAGTGAATGATATCTAATACGTTCTCGCACTGTTTTGCGCTTTTAGCAGGTTGATAGATGCTTGAACCCCCCCCCCCCCCGGATGTTTACAGATCTACTGGCATTATAAACAGTCTGAGTTCTCTACAGAATTGTATAGTATGGTATAATTAACACACAAGCCAGTGACTATTTATAATATAAAGCTGACTCTCTCTCTCTCTATTGGAGCTCTTGCACGATGGTGGTCCCCCCAGTTGTAAAATCCTATCTTGGTCACTGTTTGATCAGTTGCCATCACCACAACTGGGCCAATGAGAGAAACGCCATTAATATGAGCTTGTTGCTGTGAATAATGTGGGTCAAAGAAGACTGGCTGAGCATGAGTGTTAAAATAGAATAGTAAATAAAGAGTAGAAGAACAAAGAGTCGGAACTAGTGGGACTAGGAACTAGTGGGACACTCAGTGGAAGAAGACTTTAGCCTGGGGAAAACCCGGAAACAAAACAAGTTGAAAAGCTTCTTTTAACATCTGTGTAAATTCCAGCTGCTTGGTAGGCATTCTATAAAATTGAGGTGAAAATAAAATAAAAAATGCTGCACTTGAAATACAGACATAAAGTCTACATTTTTTATATGCTCTTAACAATAACTGGCTGAAAATTAAACAATAAATTTCACTCTGCTGTTTTCTTGAAATAACAGCATTTTTATTACAACTCATAAATTTGAAGTCCGTCGCAGCAGGACTTGCCATTGTTTTCCCAAGTCCATTGCTGCGGCGGGTGCATTGTACATACTGTTGACATAATGATGATGGGAAATAGTCATTCATCTGCTCATATTAGTAGAAGACTTTTAGTTTCATTTCTATCACGATAACACATTTGCCTAAAAAGACAGAAAGCTCTTTAAGTGGCCCATAGCACTTTGAGGTTTCTTTGACATGTAAAGTGTATGAGAAATAAAATAGATTATTATTATTACTGCCATAAAGATAGTTTGTATAACATCTGTGTACAAAGTCTACATGTATTGAGGAAGTGCAGGCATGTTGCATATTTGTACACGGTTTGCCTACATTTGCCTGTCACAATGATGGTTTTGCATCAGAGCCTATTTTGCATGACCGCCAGCTGCAATTCATTCTCGTCTCCCGAGTACGGGGTACCGAAAATCTCCCGACTTCTTGTTTAACGCGAGTCATCCGCTGTCTTGAGCTTAATGACTGACTGACTGACTGACCGGAGCTAATTATAGCTCCGTTTGTCTCAAAGCTGCAGGATTTATTTGATTAGGCGTTGAGCCTGCAGCTTGCTGTGTGTATAATTTCAGCACTGGGCAGTAGCAGCAGCAGCAGCAGCGGCAGCAGCAGCAGCAGCAGCAGCAGCAGCCGCAGCAGCAGACTGACTTCTTGAATGAGCTTGTTGACAACCCTGATGATATTTCCCACAATGCAAGGTGAAATGAATGAATCTGCATGGATGGCGGGGTGTGTTCTAAGTTGTCATGTTCTCCATTCTCCATCCCGCCTCCCTCGACTCATCGCTGATCGCATTTAACATCAGCCTTGTGGGGGGAAATTAGAGGATTAGCACCAACTGCAGACTTATTCCCTATGTATCTTCCAGGCTTCCAAATCCAGTGCAAGCCATTGTTATTTTAAGTAGCTTGGCAATTGAGTGTGGAGTCAGGCTCTAATTGTTCCTGGGAGTGGAGAGAAGCTTGCGATTCGAAGCAATGTACCGCTCCTGCTATTTATGCGCCATCAAGATGTGAAAGTGTGCATCTGAAGGAAGCCGACTGCCAGGACCTCTCACTCCGATACTCGCTTCATACATAATAAATAAGTCGCTGTAAGTTACAGTACAGCGGTATAACTAGGCTAATGCCCAGATTTGCATATTTGTGCTGAATTCCATAATTCATGAGAGTGCAGCAGGCGGAAATGTGTGGCGCTAAGACCTTTGTCCATATGCTGTACATCAGTTACAGCCTCGCATCCGCCATGTGCCGCGCATCAAAAGCAGTATTGGCGCTGTCGCACACTCTTGCTTGGGTGCTGCGTCTTCATCAACAAAGGCCTCAGCTCAGACTTTAGGGCACATTCCGACTCCAGCTTTTAACAACTTGATATGTGACGATTCAGAAAACAGAAACACACTCAGAAACTCGACCCAAGTGAAACGTCCTAAAAATAAACAATAGTGCAAATGCGTGCGAGGCCATATTTTTACATTCCGGTACTACATCATGTATCAGGTTAAATAAAGCCTCATCATCGTCTGATGATGGATTAGGGTATTTATTCATTTGCTTTGCTGGCCACCTGTCTGCGGTTTTCCATGTCCGAGAGGTGTCACAGTTGCTAGATAAATGGTGGCTGTCTCTTCCAGGGGGAGATGGCGACCCTGTCTCGAGGAGAGGAGAGATTTGTTTTGATTCCGATGCCCCTCCAAGGCCAAGCTGTAAATACTGCTTGCGACTGTGTGGGCGCTCGTGTGCACTTTCACAAAGCCAAGAAAAGCAGATGATGAGGATGATGATGAGATTCAAGTTGGTGAAATGTGTTCTTCGTTTACCTGCTGACGACAGTAATGAATTCATTTTGCAGACGTATTTGTAAATGAACCTTTGAGCTTAGTTTTTGGAGCTACAAAGTGACATTTTGTTCAGGATGTAATTGCATCTTAAAAAGAGCTCCTCACTCAATCAATAGTTTATTCGGCAGGAGGTTAGAGAAGCATGTATACATATATACTTTAAAAAAATAAAGACATAGAAATCAACTTGTGCCAGGTGCTAAAATTGCTCTGTTTAGGCAGTGGCAGTGTTGGGAGCTCTCCGTTGTCCTGAAGAAGAGTCTTTGTCTTGTTTGAGGTTTGGTGAGATGATGCCCTCCCAATTTTCCACCTCAAAGCTGATTACGGCTCAAAGTAAACCTTGAATTAATTTTTCAAACATTTTCAAACTATTTTTGACTATAGACAGACCTTGTCTTAGAGGAAGAACTAAATTCAAGTGCGTGTTTCTATTCGAAGCTTTCAATCTTGTGATTGTCACTTTTCCATCTGCTAAGCAATGATGACTGGCTAAAACAAATGCATGTTGCAGATATTTTGGGGATACAGAGTGTTTATTTTTAGTTTGTAATACAACTATGCCTCTGGTCATGACAAAATGTTGACAAATTCCACCAAAAAAGTGTAAGACATGAAAAGGTCAAACTGAAATGTTTTTTTGCAATAACATTATGAGGGATAATGGAAGAAGCACAGACGTTGGTATTGCCATTTTAAGCTCCATATTGGCATTCTCACGTTAATCTCCTAATCATGCTTTTGTGCTGTTTCTGTGAATCAACATTGTGTGTGAAGTGGCTGTTTACCACGTTTACCGTTGCTCATAATGAGCTGTGGTAGTTCTTCTCAATTTTTATTTTTGATCCTTGTAGCTATTTGGTTTTTTGCATGCAAGCAGGCAAGCCATGGTAATAATACTGCACTCCACCTCTTCTCGCATTAAGCTCATCAAAGAGGTGAACATGGCAATTATGAAACATTAGTAGCACACTGGAACACACTGTGCAGCTTTCAGGGCCCCGTGGCACAAATGGGGCATTTTCAAGGGCAACATGAATCTGAGCCAGCCAATATAGCTAGTTACAAACACTTCATTTGCTGCTACGTGAATAAATGTGATAGCATAAAGCAATCTGACTATCAAATCAATTAAAGTCATCATTTTTAGCGGTGCCGTTCAGCACATCTGCCTTTGCCGTGCCAGCCTAGTGCAGTTTTGGAATTTTGCAGCAGCTTTAATCGCAGTGCTTTGATAAGCAGCTTGCAAAGTACTTCTCCAATTTACAGTAGAGTAATGTCATTTCACCTTTCAAGTGAGTTTCCAAAGCAGTTTCGGCTCATGTTGAGCGCTTAATAAGCCACGATAAGATTACATGGTCCAAGGTGTGATCTACTTTGGAGGTCTGGAGCAAAGAAAGGATGAGCTATGGCTTTCGATGTCACAAGGTACCACTATTTCGGCACTTCCGGTGGGTTTTTGTCATTTCAAAACACACTAATCAATCGACAAATCAAAGTGATGCTAACTTTGTCTGTCTCACAGATGAAAGGTTCTGAGATCGAAGCTGAGTCGGAACTGCAAACCTTGTTTTATTTCAAAGATGCGAGTGCATCCAATCCTATCGTTCCACTATGGAGAGACGTATGGAGTCATCAGAGCTATTTATTTGATATTTTGAGTTTGAGCTATGCTGGCCTATGATTCAATGCAAGTCACCCTCCAAAAGTTCAGAGTCCTTGCAAAGTCATTGGCTAGTAAATGACACAATTATCTCCTGAGTTGGAGTTAAACAAGGAGAAGCGACTTATTAATGTCTGATTGCTCCTTAATAAAGTCATGTAAACAATGACAAGCACTCACTTCCGCAGGTAATTTATGGCTCTTTTCAAAATGTGGACAGCAATTACTGCCATCCTTTTGCCACTCAAGTATGTTGCATGAAAACAAAAAAAATACCTGAGCTGTCTTCATTATCCAGCCAAGCACTATCCCGTTTCAGTTTTCAGCAATCATTCAAATGCACCTTTGTGTTTTTCAATTTACAAGTAGGATTACAAAGGTTAATCATCCATTTTCAGATCATCTTTGTCTAATGCTAATGGAGCCTGGTGAGTGTTGGGATAGAGATCAAATCAGCCAAAGCCAAAACAAGTCCTGTCTAAATGAATGTTGCTTAATTTGGCGAGAGGATTACTTTATAAACTTCTTCCTTCATTTTCCGTACACGTTTCCATTCACCAATGTAGACAATGTATAATATCTTGCTTATCTTTAGTAAGTCGCTCAAATTGTATGTTTGGCAACAATATACAGCAAAATTATAAGCACCACTAGAGCTCCAAAGTTGATACTTTATATACAGAGTCTTCATTATTCTCCTTTTTTTTTTTTTTAAATTTACAGAGCCTCCTCCCCTATGCGGAGAAAAATGTAATTAAATTGCTCATTTTCTCACACGGTATGCATAAGATCAATGTTCAGATAACAACATTGTTCAATTAAAGCTGAGCTCGTCTCAGCCATCATTGCTTGCATTTGCTGTGTTTTACACTGGGACCAAAAGCTCCATTTCCATGACATTTATGCAATACAATCAAAGTTAAAGAAATCATCTGGCCAAGATGATACATTTTTATTTTTCAATCAATCTCAAAACGGAAGTTAGCTTGTATTTTTAATTTTGGAGAAATCAGTAGATGACAAACGACCTTGAAAGCGCCCACCAGAAATGAGGACTGTGACCACGCCCCTCTCCTGTCCTCTCCTGTCCTCTCCTGTCCTCTCCTGTCCCTCCTCTCCTCTCCTCTCCTCTCCTCTCCTCTCCTCTCCTCTCCTCTCCTCTCCTCTCCTCTCCTCTCCTCTCCTCTCCTCTCCTCTCCTCTCCTCTCCTTCCATGTCTTGGTGACAGGATGGACTGGAGACTTTGTGTCCATTCAACACCATAATATTGTTAATAATGGATCAGCTGTCCCCAAAATGTACAATACGTAGTATGTGGACACCACTGAAAATAGATCACAATGTTTAGCCTTTCCACAGCTGAATGCGGAAATGAGCGTGTTCACGTTACCAAGATACGCAGACACAAATGGCTTTTCTCATTTTATATTCCATTTGAATCTTTAAGCCTTAGCTTGACTTCTTTTCTTCTCAAGGCCATTCCACTGCAGAAAAATCAGGATATCCAAGTTAGGCTGTACTAAGATTCTTTGTGGATAGCGCAAGAGCATGCGCAGAAGACAAAGCGATGCTACATGCAGTTCAACCTACCAAATGAGCTACTCAGCTGTAATTCCACTACTAGTGAAGCAATGATTTTGCCCCAAAATATATGGTAACATTCTCCAAAGCTTTCATGGCAGGCCCACAAGCAATATCCTATTGGTGATCTGCTTTATTTCCCCAGTAGACCCTTGACGCCCGGCTCGCAAACTTCTCTAATTAAGAATTCTTCTTCAGCAAATTCAGCCATGAAACGTGGGGTGATAAAAGGACTTATTGGACCTGCGACCTCCTTTGCCTCTTATCTCCCATAAACACGTTGGTTGGTTGGTTGGTTGGTTGGTTTTACAGGGCCGTGGAGGCAGAGGAGGAGTGACTGATGACATATTCATGAAGAACCAAGCGTGCAACCAAAAAGCTCCCACATCTTTGGCATTGGCTTCATGCATCATTTTGACACCCAAATAATCCATTGTACTGTCTTGTTTCTTTTGGGGGAAAATAATACTACACCCTCATTAGCCTTATGTAGGCTGCTTGCGGGTTGAGCATCAGGTCTGCACAGATGATTCTCTTTCTGTTATGAAAGTCACCCTGCTGAAATGGCACAATGTTTTATTCCCTCTGTCTCCTCAACCTGGTTCTGTCACATAGTGAGGATGGCAGATGTTCAGATATTGTCGTTACTTTCCAGACAGTTACCCCCCCCCCCCCCCACCAGATATTACAATTGTATGGTGGGATTACTTTCAAAGCTGCCAGAGGTACGCTGAGGTAGGCAGATAGTTCATTTTTCCTCCAGTACAGAACTCGGAGGCTTGTTAAAAGTCCTCCCCTGGTGGGAAGAGAAAGCTATGGGGGAGTGCTGCTTTTTCTCAGGCCAAACACTTGTGCCTGAAGATCAGAGACAAGAGCATGTTCCCTGAGTTACCAAATGTTCTGGAGCCCCAACTTTTTCTCAAGTAACACGTATCTTGTGACATTTTAAAATCTGAAGTACACATATGGGCAATAGAACAAATGATGCCTCCCTCACTGCTGTAGCTTTGGGCCAATTAAAAGCTTGGGATGGGAATGGGACCAGTCATCACTTAAGAATAATAATATAAAAAATCAACATATACTACGTAAGCCCACGATAAAAATATATCAGAAAAATATCAGGTCATATTTCACTTGACTTGTAGAAATGTCAACAGTTTTTATCATGAAGATCGTGTGGTTGTTGTCACTATGCAAATGAGGCTGTATTGAAACACGCTGATGTTGTGACATTGGCACCGATGTAACGGGGAGAGTTGTCATTTCTTGGTGGGCACCCAGATAGTGAATTTGAGACTCCCAAGGCATTTGTCACCAGAGCGGAAGGTAAGAAATGGAGCAAGAGATTGTTATCCTAGATAAACACTTTGCTAAGATCTTATTTGCCAGGCCAGTAGGAAATTGCAAGCTACTCTAAGTCAAGCATGGAGATAAGTGATTTTACTCCCCTGTAAGGTGTTTTCCTTCTATATTCAGGCAGGCATCATTTATGCTGCTGTTGATTTAGAGTACAATTTATCAGGATTACCTCCAAAGCATATTGTTATCATGCAGAGCTACTTTTCCACCTTAGCCGGCCTGATTTTTGTTGAATAGCACGCAGCAACTGAAATGACTTATGCAGATGAGGTATAACTTCATTCTTGCGAAGGTCAAGGCCATATTTAAAAGAAAATGTGACAGCAAAGCAGATATCTAAATATTCCAAATTTAGGAATCTCTTCTAAACGGTGTGTGTGTGTGTGTGTGTGTGTGTTATCCGTCGTTGCAGCTCTGTGCACCATCACCATCACGACCTGGCATGCTTTGTTTGTGAATGCACTGCATCTTCCATGAAGTATATTTCCCCAAAACATGCAAGCCATTCCCTGCTGCTGCCCCTGCTGCAGAATGACTTCTAACTGACTGTGTGTGTGTGTTTTTTTTTTACGCCGACGCATGCAAAAACAGGAAATGAGCTCCAAGTTGAACATAGCATTACGTGGCTCCTTGCAGAGCAGTGTTGGATCACATCAGTGCTTGGCAGCCCACAGCACATATTTGTGATGGCAGGAAAACACTGGCTGATGGCTGATATCTGCCTTCCAATGGGAATTTTCGGCTGCCAAAGCCAGCCAGGCTTTCCAAGTTGATGTTGTTGAAATTTACACAGCAGTTGTAGTTTGGGCAACACAAACAAGATATAGTTAAGTTCAAACGTATTTGTACAATGGCAGAGTTTTAGGGGGTTTGTCTACAAAAGAAAGAAAGAAGGAAGGAAGGAAGGAAGGAAGGAAGGAAGGAAGGAAGGAAGGAAGGAAGGAAGGAAGGAAGGAAGGAAGGAAGGAAGGAAGGATGGGATTAAAATGTGGATTTAAGAGGTGTTTGCAAAAAGAAAAAGAAAAAGGTTTGCCAATTTTCAGTTTGGGAACAGTTGTAACTAAAATCTCAATTGTCATGGCTTTCCCACCTGCAGATACTCACAAGCATTGTCTCAATTCTGTGAGTTCTTACTGCCCGTGCAGTCAATGAGTAAATGATAATTAGTCCCTAACAATGAGTAATTGACAGTTAATTAAATTGATCATTCATGTGCGCTTTCTTTCAAGTGAACATAAGAATAACTCCCAATACACATTGCTACTTTTGACAGTCAGCGTTTGATTCTCACTTTTGCGGCTCACTATTAATGAGGCCGAAAATAGTCATTTTGCTGTGAACACACACACACACACACACACACACACACACACATATAGGTTGAGTCTATTTCATGATTGATAAAGCTATTTGATTCTCTGCTTCTTTTACAATAGATTAAAAGGCGATTAGTTTACTCGAGACCTAGAAAGGCGTTGCAAGAATATCTTTAATCTGGCCGAGAGAAATTAGTTGTGCATTATTTACGTGAAGAGGCGACTGATTCCGATCTCATTGTAGGGGAAAGCTTTACCGGATGCAGCAAGCTCACCGATGATTATCAGGCAACTCAGTGATTGAATACCTTCTTGTAATGTCCTAGGTAATGACCAAAACACAACTCTGGGCGAGTCTTAGGCCCGGCAATTGCTTGCCCCAGGTAGCTTGATAAGCAATGTATGTTTGAAACTAGCTTTTGTTCATCATGTGAATTGACTGATATGTTAAGGAGGCAGAAGGCATCAGCTTCAGCACCCGTGGTCTGCACTCGTGCAGCGGGTCGACGCACTGATAATTGGAAGTGACAGCGTTCCGAGTGAAACCACTTTGCGGGAAGAAAGTGCTGAAAAGGCTGTTGTACTGTGAAGGTTTAATTCAGTGTTTAGCAGATCACAGATAAAATGCTATAATTAGCTTGCGGGGCCACGGGAGTCTCTATAAGCAAATGACACATTACTCGCTCTTTAAATTCATAACAAAGACCTCCTCTCACATGAGGATGCAGATCCCATTTTGTGAGGACACCAAATTTGGATTTTTTGGACTTGTTCCTCTTACGAAAGTGTGATGCTCCTCCAGCAGGTGGCTCTGGAGGAGCGTACATGGATTGAATAAGTCTCATGTAGAAAGAATGTCTTGAAAACATGCTGAGTTATTTGATGTTCTCTCCTAGATCTGTCCTTTTGTTTTCTGCAATTTGCTTCATCGCACAAAATGTCTCTAATAATAGTCATTAGTTCAGATGGGTTGAACACACCCATTGATCCTTCACTGCGTGGCAGGGCTTTTAGCAAAGCCGCAATCGTGGAGGGAGGGAGGGAGGTCAAGGTGTTGCTTTGAAACATTCAAATGGATGTGTGCGTTTGGGCTGTCACGGATGACCACATTTAAATTCAGATCTGTTTGTTTGAGAATAGATGATGTTACGTCGACGCATTCCGCTAAGTTACTGGTGGACAAAGGATTCTAGAGGGGGAGCTAAAATGCTGGGCAAGATACTAGAAAGTTAAGGTCCCCATTGTCTTGTGCGGAAAAAGCTCATATTCGGCCAGCCAGTGAATCAGCATGTCAGTGATAAAGCATCTTAACCTTGTCCCTATTTAAAATGTAAATTCAGGCGTAAACTGTCACAATAATGAATTATTGTAACGTTCATGTGTGTAAATAGAGAGAGCAAAAATGATCTCTTTGGAATCAACCCTCTTTGTTGTTGTAATTATTTTGTACTAGCGCTCTTAATGAGCGGCCATTAATGCTGTACAATACCTGCTGTTTGCCACATTTGATGGCAGAATATGAAAGAGTTTGTTCCAAAGATGTATAGAGCCTGCTGTTTGGGTTAATTAGAGGAAATCCACCCCCTGCGGCGCAGTAAACCTGCGGAGCTGTCTTCAAATGTCTTTTGCCATATAATGAATAGACTGTCCTTTTAGTCAGCCCTTTTGCTCTGATGGCAGACAACTTTTTAAAGCCTTCATAAAAATGAGCCAATACTGCTCTGCTGAGCTACAATCATCAGCTCAAGTGGCAGAGGACAATTAGTTGGATTTGTGATTTCGAATTTTCAATAATGTTCCGGATATCACAGAAAAAGTGAACAAATAAAATAAAATTCAGGGATCTCCAATGGGGGTCACGTTGATCGATATGGCTCAAATTGTTTGAGAAGTGCATTTCACACTTTAGCACATTGCACCTTGTTTTGCGTACTGCACCATAACCTGAAAGTAGAAGTCACTGCATTCCGTATGCAAGTTATGCAAACTACACTCTCATAAATAATAAACATCAAAAGTGAGCATAGTTATCTCCGTAATGGTCCAATTTTATTTTATTTTTCATGAATGTAACTCTTTTATCGGATCTCATTAGATGGCGCAGCTACGTGAAATTGTGTGATTTGCATGTATATAGTGGAGATTGTGTATTGAGTCCTTGGGGGTGAATGGAAAACACATTTGATCATCAAGCAATTTCTCCGACATTATGCCTTGTGCCGTGTAAATTGAGCACAGTGACCACAGAGGCTTTGCAATCTCTTCTTATGTGACAATTTTGTCATTTGTCAACAGCCATATAAAAAAAAATAGCATTATGAAAGATTTTTCAAAAGATAATTAAATAAAGTTATATAGAATATAAAAGCTAGCAGAAGACAATAACACACATAAAACTCATCTGTTAAAGTTACTGTGCAGACTCAAAGGTGATTTAATCAAAGGCAGTGGTAAACAAAGAAATTACAAGCTGCAAATTGCAGCAGTTCTGCAGTTCTCTGGTGGTTTATTCTCAATATGTTGGGCATAAAAACTGAAAACTGCTTTGCAACAATGAGTCCCGGGGGATTTTGCGGTCTCGAATGTTCATTTCTGTAGACTACAGCTATATTTCCACACTTTGGCTTTATATGCCATTTATGTACTAACACTGACATTGATAGTGTGAACCCCTTTAAGCAATTTGAACACAAAAAGTCAATAGACAACATCAAACAACCCACAGGCATCTACTATTCATTCTTTGTCATCGACAACTAACATTGCTGTATATTCTCACCTGTGTCGAAATAAACTCGGTTCAGTGATCTGCCAGACAGTATAGCTGTCAACGGCTAGCTGGAAGGGATATGCATCAAGTGCTGATTAAAGCAATAAGAGACATTGTAGTGTGAAACAATAACACCTTCCAGGTGGTGGTGTTCTGTGAGCCGACTGCGATTGGATGAGACAGGGAGCTTGTAAAGCTGCTGAGCTGTTAGCATTGGATTTGGCAGCGCTTGGCCATGGAATGGCTGACAGGCAGAAGCGCCTGTCACAGCATATAAAGGCCTCCCTCCCACTGCTTCTGTAGGCACGGTGCGCTGGCTCTCTCCAGTCCACCTGTTGGGGCCAGACCTACACTGAGGCCACGTGCAAATCAAATGCACAGCTCACGCCTTTGTGTGCTTGAAAAATTCCAAGAATCCAATGGCCGCTGTTGGCATTGTAGGAAAATATCTTGTGTATTGTGTTCTTTGTGATTATAAATAGAATTGAATTTGAAAACACTATCGATGTAGAAATGTTGCGCAGATTTCCAGATTGTTTTGTCATGATCAAATAATCACTGATGGTGTAGTGGTTCGTTTACAGGAGTTGGGACAGTTGGCACAGTTGCAAAAAGAAGTTAGGTTCATTGAAAAGTCTGTACAAAAGTACGGAGATGTGAGCGTCAATGGTTATTATAGAATGAGCTGTCCGCACGCACGCACACAAAGAAAGTTGAACGGTTGAAAGATTAAACCACCTTTTTGAATGCATTCAAGTTTTAAACTGCATTTAAAATTGACACGATATTTAATGCTCTCCCGAGGCTTTCTCGGAAGCCATTTTCGTGCTCTTGACATATGTGACAGAAAGGGGCTGTTATCATTTTAACAATTTACACATCTCTATTTTGCGGCAATAAAACCGTTTGGACTGACAATTCTTTTTTTATCCTAACTGCTGCATGAACGACAAAAGTAGAACACTCTCTCCTCAAGAGTACGTATATTGGAGGTAGAACTAACTATCAGATGTGCAGATGTTTCTAAAAATCAGTTCCCATGCAAGCAGTATCTTTGTTTGTGAAGATGACCTTACCAGGTTTTTTGTTTTGACTAGCACTGTCAGGCCCGGCTTGTTTTTCTCAAGATGCTTTTAAGGAACGGATTTGAAATGATATACATATTCCGTTTTTTTTTCTTTCTTTCTCCCTGGGTAAAGAAAGATGTTTTACTAAAGCAAGAAAACATGATATATTATCAGATGTATGTTCTTATCAAGGTAGGTTCACAAAATAAAAATAACAATCATTAAAAAAAAGCTTTTCCATTTTTTTACTTGGCCATGGCCACGTATAATTAATCTGATTTAATGTCAGAAAACAAAAGCTGATTGCGCTGGCTTCTATTGAGCTTTCTTGCCATTTCGAGGAAATCAAAGTCTCCTAGAAGTGGGAACTCATCTGATTTCCTGCGCTAAATGTGTCTTTGTGTGTCTCAGCATCATTGATATGAAGGCAATCCGGCAGCATGTGTATTGATTGGAGTATTGATTCAGGCCTGGTAAAGAAAGACAAAGCACTCAGCAGGCCTTCAGCCATTCTTGCATACTCCGGTTATGTCGCCTAACGAGCTGCATTGTTGGACATTTCTCAGCCAGAGAAATTACATAATCAATAAAAAATGGCTTGATACAGTGAATAAGATTGGATGAAAGATGACGAAGGAGTCTCAGAGAAAGGTGAATAGATAGCATCCTACCTATACACTTCCAGGAGACACGGATTGTATTTAGGGCTGGATTGCAGGATTTTCAGGCCAATGAAGAAATTGCCACTTCCACATAAGACAGACATTCATCCCGCAGCAGCCGGCATTTCATGTCAAACCTAAAAGCTCTTCTTTTTTTCTCTTTCCTTTTTTTACTCTACAGATGTGCTGTGGATCGCCTACAATTTCTTCTCCCGCTGTTCAAAATCCATGGCTGATAAAACCTGCACTTTCCACTGCTCTTGTTAGCACCGAGCCCAGAGAGACAGATCTGCTTTACAGCTAAATCACAACTTTGTGTTCTCCACCATTATTTTCCACTCTCCTGCCAATCACCATGGCTTGCCTCCTGGCATCCGCCTTCCTTTTGGTTCTCCAAACGTTTGCTGCCCCACCTCAGGCGGCTTTTAGTTTGAACAGAAGAGACCTTACCGACAACGACCAAGACGTGGCCTCGTCTCCTCCGCCGGGGACTAGCAAAAGAGCCCCGCAGAGCATTATAATCGGGGTACGCAAAGGAGGTACGAGAGCCCTGCTGGAAATGCTCGACATCCATCCCGAGGTGGCCGCCGCCGCGACCGAGGTGCATTTCTTCGACTGGGACGAGAACTACGCCAAAGGCGTAGAGTGGTACCGTGAGCTGATGCCCTACTCGTACCCGCACCAGATAACCATGGAGAAGACCCCGGGATACTTCACGTCCACTCTTGCGCCCCAACGCATCTGCACGATGAACTCATCCATGAAGCTGCTCCTGATCCTCCGCGACCCGGCCGAGCGGGTGGTCTCGGACTACACCCAGGTGTACTTCAACCGTCTGGAGAACCACAAACCGGTGCAGGCCATCGAGAACCTTCTGGTACGAAACGGGGCCCTGAATACCCGCTACAAGGCCATTCAGAGGAGCCTGTACGATATTCACATGCGCAATTGGCTGCATCATTTCCCTCTGGAACAGATTCATATCGTGGATGGGGATTTGCTTATTCACGACCCCTTGCCAGAGCTTCAAAAAGTGGAGCGCTTCCTCAACTTGCCTCCCAGGATAGTCGCCTCCAACTTCTACTTCAATCAGACGAAGGGATTTTACTGTATTCGAAGCGACGGTCGAGAGCGATGTCTGCACGAGTCCAAGGGCCGCCCGCACCCTGTGGTCAACAGTACTGTTCTCCAACAACTTCGTTCTTACCTGCAGGAGCACAACAGAACCTTCTTTCGGCTGGTGAAGCGCACCTTCAATTGGCAATAATAAAGCACCGTGGCATAAGTAGTACTCAAAGGAGGCAGGCAAGCAGGCAGGCAGGCAGCCAGGCAGGCAGCCAGGCAGGCAGCCAGGCAGGCAGCCAGGCAGAAGGTCCAAATGAGGCCTCAAGCACTTTACAGAACTGACATTGAAAGCCTCTCCTCCATTTCTAGATTTGTCTTCTCTAGTTTCTGCTGACTGGTTATTAATTGCTTTTACACAATAAGGCAAAATGGAAAAACATCTGCCAGCACACACCCACACTAAGTGATCAAATGAACTATCCCACTTCTCTGTCTTGTTTGATATCTTGATAATAAATTGTTCTTTGAAATGTTTCCGGCATGCCGGTGTGATTTGTTTTTTTGCCTTCTGTTGCAGCAGAGGTGTTGTGGAAAGGAGATGTTAATGCATGGAAATGGGTCCCTTGGATCACAGCTGTTGAAGTACAGCTGGAGAAGTACTCGAATGGCTTTGGACACTGAAGGAGCGTCCTTAGATTTGGATTCATTTACGTAGCTGTGTAAATCACCTGGGGGGCGGCTTGCCCGTATATGCCCCCCACCACGCAATTGTTTGTGTGTTCCATTTGATTTGATGGCAGGAGACAAAGCAAACCTCGCTCAGGGAATTCTCCCTTTTGCTCAGCAGGGGGCACTTGCATACCAGATGAAAATGTAGTCCAAGCACTGTACACTTTCCTTTTTGTACAAAAGTGATGGCAGTGACCCTGACTGATATGGGGTCATCTTCCCTGGCATGTATAACGCAAAAACACAATTCCTCCCATAACCTTTCATTCCCTTGCGAGTAGCCTATTGGAGTTGAACAGCTCATCAAGTATTCACAAAAGTAGCATTCCCTTTTGTGGCGTCTCATACTAGGCAACTTTGGAGACGAACTATTCTTCACACGCTTCGGGACACAGACACTGAACTTTAAGATAAGTCATTTGGAGAGCCCAATGCTGACAAGTGGCTACAATTGATCGAGTCTCTTGTCACTGCATGTCTCTGATAAATGCCTATCTGAAGTGTAATTAAAGTTTGGAGGGGTGAGCCGGAGCAATCTGCACTAGATGTTTTTGCTGCTCTCGTCATTCTCACAAGCTCTAATGATCTGCCTGGATTGTGATTGATGAAGTACTTCATCAAATCAAAGTGCAAGGAACACGCGCTGCTTGCTAAACAGAAGAGAATCTTCAGGAGGGCTGGATTGATGGACGTGCACCAAACATTGCTTTACGTTATGATCCAATCTCTCTTTTGTCCTCCTTTGTGATGAACAAATAATTCATTTGTTTGTTGCACTTTGTTGCATGGCCCGAGGGAAAGAGGGTAGGTAGGCCTACGTTTGATGACACTCTAAGGGAGGAAGGCTGCTCCCGCATCCGGCTCATGGGAAGACAATAAGAACGTGCCTGATTATTTGCACAACATTTTGAAAATCTCCTTTGAAGTGATGAAAAAGAAATTAGCAAATGGGGAGGCGTGATCAAAGTTTGCAATGAAAAAAAAATGGATTGCACAGTGTTGCACGACGCCGAAATGGTGATGTTTTTGTGAGACAGTGCTTGCTGTTTTGCAGAGAATCAAGTTGAGGGGGAGACTGGAGTGAGAACGAGTGAGCCGGCCGGCCGGCCGGCCGCCTTCACAAAGAAATGTCCTCCATTCTAATCTACAGTTTCATTAGAGTCGTTATGTTTATATATTGTAAATACAATTTAAAAAGAAAGTCGTAAATCTACGTAAAAGAACGAATTTACGGTTCATTTTTCTTATGGCACACTCACAAAAGCTAAACGCAAACACTATATAGTACGTACTCAACTCTCAGCTGTCATAGAAGCCCACACATGGCTGTCTTATTTATACAGTCAGATCCCCTCCACATGCACTTGTGTGCTGATAGAGCACACAGAGAGAGCCATGGTGTCTGTTCTTTAGGCCTCAGTCACCTGACTTTCTCAGCCTCCTTTATCCCTCAATCCTCCCCGGCCGGCAGCTCATGTCTATTCATATCAATTGGCGGCGCAAGTGTGACAGAAAACATTTTCAATTCACATCTTAGTTCCTTTGGGTGTACAGTAAAGCCCAGAGTCCCAGCTCTTATTCCTCTTCCTCCACAGCCAAACAACAACAAAAGTCGGAGCGCGCAGCCATGGCAGGCAGGCAGAGAGAATCCCATTTATAGCCAAGCCAGCCTGGCCCACAGGAGGCCAGTGTCACATTTTGCTACGTATTTCCAAACCTTGCAAAAGGGAGCTTGTGAGAATGTCTCACTTCAAGTCTGTCACTCTTTTTTTCCACTTTTCTTTGTCAGATGGGATTATTGGCTTGTGTTGGATGCTGCATGGCACATCTCTTGTTCATTCGTCTTCTTCTGGACTTTTTTTTTTTATGGCTGCTTGGCTGCTGTTCACCAGGGGAGGTTTATATTGATATATTTCATAAAGTCATCTGTCGCCACAAACTCAATTTTACTGTTACAGCGCCTCTTTGTAGTGAATATGCTTCTTAACCTAATAACATTTCTTTTTTTCAGTAACAAATGAAGGATGTGACTCACATTGATATCGCTACTTGACTTCACAACAGCATGCGGGTGTTGCTTTTCTAAGCGCAGACAGATTAAGATGTGTTGAAAAGAGACCGCGGTGGAAACGATAACATCAGCTCAGACACCCTCTCAAGCAGCCGAGCGTTCCAGGTATTAATCCACCTGCTGAAAGGACAAAAATAAGGAGAGCAGTCCAGCTGAAAAAATTCACTGAAACAAACTGTAACAAAAAAATGATTGTGAAAATTTGGTAGAGTTCAATACACGACAAGTTTTCATCCATCCATCCATCCATCCATCCATCCATCCATCCATCCATCCATCCATCCATCCGTCCATCCATCCATTTATAGTCAGGCAAACATAGCGCTTCAGCATCAGTGACTTGTGGTTGTGTATCTTATTAAATACCTGATATATTATCATCAACAGTTATACAAACCATGAACACAATTGAATGAGTGCACAGATCCTGAGTAGACTCTTACATGACTGCAATTGAAATGCAATACTGACATGTCCAAGCGAGACGGAAGAGAGTGGAGCATGTCGTCAATTTAGCACTTTTGAATGAACACACAAACAATCAATATGTCAGCTTTTCAGAAAAGCCCTCCCCTCTGTGAGCCTTTCAAAAAAAGAAAGAAAATCATTTCATTTCTGCTGTGCTGTGCTGTTCTTTCTTCCTGCCTACATTCGCTCGCTCGCTTGTCTATTCTTTGATAGTTTGTTCTCCCAGACCTTGAAACACTGATGAGAAATAAGCAACATGGACAAATCAGCTGTATTTGCTGCACTGTGCAGTGAATTAACATCTTCTTTTTAGAGGCAAGAAATGTTCAAGTGACACTGTTCTGTGCATAAAAAAATGTTTGAATTGCTCTCTACCTTGTTCCTCCTAAGCTTGCTTCTTGACCAATTGAAGGCAAGTGTGAGAATGCAACTCGCCTGTGACCGTTAGTGCTATAGAAAATAGATGCTTGGATGTTTCAATTGAACACTAATAATGGAACAGAAACTTGAGACAGTTAAACGAAAACGAGCTGGCCCCCTCTAGTGGAGTTGCTATCAAACATTTGTAATTAAAAAACAACAACAACAAAAACATATCTTAGGCAGAATACAGATTTTTTTTCATGACTTGGTAAAATAAACATGTGAAGCTCTTCATGCAAAACGTCCTCATTGACTTTTAGCCCAAGCAACACCTGGCCTCTGTTTATCTGATCATGTGGGAGACACAGGATGCATGGGCACTCCCTCTTTGCAACACTTCCCCAAAACAGGCATTCCTTCCTTCCTTCCCTACTTCTTTTACCATCTCATTGCAAGTTAACTGAAGCAACAATTCATTTAGTATTCTGCAGTGAATGTTGAGGGAAGCCTAATTAGTGAAGGCTGGGATTTATGATCAGTCTCTCTCCTTAACTGAAACATCTATAAAAGGAAAATGATCAACTGCAGCAGGTTCAGACCAAAGGTCAAATGAACCAGGTGGTCCTGACCTGAGTTGAATCGTCTTGCTGCTTTACAGGATCAGCCACAAGGTTGACAGACAGGTACTTTTACACTAGAAACTAAGTATATTTTGTTGCTTGCTAAAAGCTGCGACAATGTTGCTTGATCAAAATTCCTTGCTAATCTGGCACAGATGAATACACACACATGTGCAACCTTCATTCCCTTCTGTGCTACAGTATCAGTGGTTGGAGTACTCCCTGTTCTCTGGAGGCCGCCCGGAAGCCACCCTGCTATTCACCTTATCTCGGAGTTCTCACCACTGACAGAAAGGGAGATTTTTAATTTACCTCCTATCATGCTCCAGAGGATTGGAGCTGAAATAAAGGTAATGTGTGCGTGCGTTTGCCGAAGGAGGTCAGAGCAGCCTACGGCACAATGCCACAGGCCCACAACACCACTTTCCCACATTTGATTAGGAGTACAGACAAAAACAGATGCACAGCGAAATGGCTGGAATGCATTTTTTGCTTGGCTTGGTCACAAAATTCATTTAGAAAAAAATAAAATGATCAAATACGTACAAAAATAAAATAAAATCGCCAGGCGGCGATCCGAGCGTGGTCAGTCAGTTTACCGAAACGATTGGCAACAGAGAAAAGGCACAGGCTGATCGGCTAAATGCACAGGGAGCAACGGGTAGCGTACAGGAACCAACTGACAAAGGAGTGAAGTGACTGGATGACAGGCTTGAAATAGAGAGCCTGCCTGCCTGCCTGCCTGCCTGACAGACAGGTGTGGGTGATTCCGCCGATCGGGGCGTGGCCCAGCGCCAGGTGACGCCGGAACGTGACAACTTGCGTCACACAGTAAATGCAAGTAGAACAGAGATTCAAAAATTGCAAATGAAGAGGCACCACACCAATGAATATACTCAATAGTACAAAGTCGGCACGCCATATTACACTCTCACAGTCATTACGTGACATGACTATTGAACAGGGAATAAAAATACTCAGTTGGTCTTAACATCTTGGGCACTTCTGTGAGGACTTTGGAAAAGATGTTGAGGCATGTCTGTGAGAAGCTCAGTCAGAGGTCACTGAAGAGAAGGCCTAGCTCATAATTCATCTCAAAGGTGTTTAGCGGCATAAAGCTCAATCGTGATTTCATACCCTACTCACCAAACTGTGCCAAATTATTATTATAAGCAATTATTATTAAGTGGAAAGCACTCAAGCCCAAAGGTAAGTGTCCATACATTAATTATCGACAATATGTTTTTTTTTATGATGACTGCTCATGATGTACTGGACTTTTCATGTTCTCCTCATGCTTTGATGGCTTTTTTTCCACACATCCCCAAAACATGCATTTGAGATTCATTAAAGGCACCCATAGTGTAGGTGTGAAGATGGCAGTAAATGTGCCATAGTGTAGCCAGCCACCCAAATTCGACTGGGGTAGCTTCCAGCTCACCCACGCGTCTTATGAACACGAGCTCTTTTAGAAGACGGATGGGTGACTCTTCATGCCTGCTCTAACACTAAAGATGTCTGGCTTAGACACCCACCAATATCATACAGCACTAAATGACCATGACAATGATGGTAATTCAGACGCGATTCTTAATCAATACAAAAATCCCAAACCATTTTTTTTCTTTTTAGATTTTTGCTCAATTTTGATTGAGGTTGATGTATTTCCTTATGGGATCTTGAAATGAAGATGTCACTTTAAAATAGCAATTGAGCTGTCTTTTCTTTTTTTCCAAGGGTTGAATATTTTCATCTGAGCAACGCAGCAAATTAAAAATGCATTCTGATGAGAGAGTTTTGTTTTTAGTATGGGGGACAAGGGTACTCAGGGGAGCCCGAAACACTCATCTGCATTGCCAAGAAGACGTAGTTCAGGAGCGCCGGAGACAGTAACATCTCAGGCCCACCCTTTTGGGGGGCTACCTGGAGACTCACAAACTTTTGAAGTGCTAATCTGCCAGCACCGACGGGAGGGATGCCAAATTGAAATGTCTTTTGACGATGACAGTCATTGGAGCTGCCCTGAGAGAGAGAGAGAGAGAGACAGCGAGAGACAGACAGACAGACAGACAGACAGACAGACAGACAGAGAGAGAGATGTAAAAAGAGGCACAAAAAGAGCCATCATGACACTGTTTCTGAAGTGTAATTTTGGGGGAAATAACTTTTGACATGACACTGAGGTCATGCTAGGTGTCATGAATTCTTTATCGAGAATCAAGCACCAATGTGCAGTCATATTGTAGCAAAAACAGTATGCTGATAGCGATTAGCGCCTCGGGCTTTGAAACGTCAGCCATGTCAATACAATGCTACTTTGAAGCGCACTATAAAATGATCACATAATGTTTATTTGTAGACATCACTTTACAATGCTGATTAGATTTGTTATTGTTTGGGGAGCCTGGGATCAAAACATTGCCTCAGGTGATTGTCTTAAAACCAGAGAGAGAATTGAACATTTTGTGCTGTGCTATTTCATATCGTTTATGCAAAATGAGGAAAAAATCCTCTCAGTGTGATATGGTCATCAAAAGATTGAGCAAAAGACCTTGAAAATGCTATTACTCATGAATTAATGACACAAGTGGGCAGAGCATAACATTCCCAAACTGAGCCAGCTGTTCTGAATGAGGCAAAAGTGCGCCACATTGTTTAGCATTCAATTGTTTTCATTCAACTCATACATTTGCCTCAATCGATCTGAACCCTGAGAATTATTTGTTTTGACTTTAGCTGTTGACATTACATTGATGATACATTTTCACAGTTCACACCAAAGTCACTCAAAGTCCACAAAGGTGTTAGATGATTTTATGAAACCTCCGACTGTCACAGATCAACACAAATGGAGTGGCAGCAATAAGACTGTTGTAGATGTTTGTTTTGCTGGGGCTCAGGGGATAAACTCCCATCCCGTCAATGTGTCAACTTGTGAGCAAACCTTTGATGAGGGGAACTTGCTCTGTGGCTGATGAACAACTCAGCTACCGAGTGAGATAGTTTTGCTTAACTCTGCAAATTCATCCAAAACACCCTGGGAAGAACAGAGAAGTGGATTAAAAAAAAAACCAAAAAAAAAACAAGATGCGTGTTAAAGTGTGCCCAATTAAAAGCAGCTCTCCCCAGGAGACTGGCTGGAAACGAGTATCACATTTTGATGCAAGCGACACTCCTACGGCAGACATTTTGCCACTTTAATTATCCAGACGATCTGCAGAAATGCACGCATGAGGAGGATACTATGTGTTGAAGACACACTGGATAAGCCAGAGCACATATTATATCAGATCGTATCAGTACATATCTCATCCAAACACATTCCTGCTCATCAGACCTTGAGCAGCACAAAGGAGGGCAGCAAGCATAGCTGTGCACTGGTGTCAATATTTGATCCCACCAAAGTGTTTGCCTTTCTCAATAACCACTGGCGTATTGAATCTTACCGAGATCTCAACACTGTACATTTATATTATAACTTGCTGTATGGATGAAGTTGCGTTTTGGTACAAGTCAACATTTAACTGCTGCCACCAAGTGGTGCTTTGTATTTATTTTTCTTTCAAATATCGGACTACATACAGCCTCGGCGCCAGTTATAAGTCATACCTTAAAAGAATGATATGTACGTACTATATACTATCATGGGTATGCTTCTAACAATGTTTGGATGTACCTATAATTTCTATTTATGATTTCTCGTGCATTGTTCTATTCTCCTCAGTTCATCATTTTAATGACATCCATTTCAGACAAGTACAGTTTGGCCATGTTGCTCTGGCCTTGGCATGCCATAGCAGTGTGTGGGTGTGCATGTGCGTGTGTGTTGCAGCGCACCCTGAGAGACCATGTCGAGAGACCTTGAGAGCTGAAAATCACGGAGGCCCGTCTTCTGGGAGAGACGGAGAAGTAAAAACCCTGAACAGATAAGAAAGTGTTCCAGCGGGAGGAACAAGGCGTTCTTCTTCCACGATTTGCCTCTGACGTACATGCCATGTGCAAGATAGGATGTGCTAAGTGCAACAATAGACAATGTGCGCTTTTTTTTTTTTTCTCTCTACGGAGGCATTTGGGGAGGGTAAAAGCTGACTAAGCGCAAGCATTCTCTCTGAAGCATCTTCAAGGTCCCAGAAGAGGGATAAATGCCCAACAGGAGCCCATGCCCCACAAGACTCAGCTGGAGCTCTCCCGGCCGGCCGGGTAAGTCCTCTTCATACTTGACACACGATTGCAGACCATTACTGGATGCGTAACTTCAAGTCTGATTTTCATTGCTTTCCCTCCTCGCATTCTATGCACATGTAAATCACTTGCCTTGCCTTTCTCTTGTCATTTCTTCCTTTTTTTCAGGGTGCAAGCAGGGCAGGGTGAAGCAGCTCTGTACTCGCTGTTCCTTTTTCCTATGCATATACCTCTTTGAGAAGTCACTTTAAAGAGGCATAGGGCATGGGAAAATGGGGCTGCCGAGGTATTCCACAAATCCAGCTGGCACAGCGAGGCGCTTCTCACACCAAGTGGATTTTGTGAAGCTCAAACGGATTCTTCTTTTTAGATTGTGACGAGTTGCTCTTCTGCTGACATGATATTGCATGGTTACTCCATTATTACTCATTATTTGTCTGTTTGATATTTTCAATAAAGAGCCCATGGATGAAAACATTCAAGTTGTTATTGAAAATGCAAACTTCATATTTCATTACAGTGGGTTAAGCTATATACGAAAGATGATCAACTATCTTGAACTTACATTTATGTGAATTTTATACATTAGGAAAGGCTTTAAACTCATCACTATTTTCCACAAAAATACATGGACAGATTAAAATACCTAACTAGTATCAACATAAAATAGTTGATCATAAAAATGTATTTAATATGTACAATATTACAAAGATTTGATTGCATTGAATATATACTTATAGTCATTTTAAAATGTATTGAGCTTTTTTTATCAGGTTTTGTGAAGCTAAAAAACAGCACAGTCAAAGTAGAACAATATAAAAGTGCACAACACAATACACTTGAAATGAAAATATTGTGTCGCTTATTGATCGTTACATTGACGTATTTTAAAGTATGACTTTGTAGAAAAGAACGTCTTTCTTTTTTCTTTTGTTTCTTGGTTGAAATCTTCAGTTAACAAGTATCATCATCATTTATTTCCTCTACATGTATAATGTACGTGTCATATCACAAAAGTTGAGCACAAGTCACGTTATTTCAATAGTCTTTGCTCTAGTAAAGCATGTGACACCCAGCCAGCAGTGGCTCCAGCCTGTCTGCTGCCATCCAGTTGTAACAGTTAGCACCTCTTAACTTTCAACTCACCTGATTGAAAAGGATCATTGTCATTCCACTTACTATGGCTTTTCTCTCTGACAATTGAGCATTTATTGATGCTGGTGTGGCCATTAGCGCTGGGAACCGTCCCATTTGCTGCTGTTGACTCTGGCCGGCTTGAAAATTCGATTCAATAAGTAAATAAATGCCGTGTTGAATAAATAAAATAAAATAAAATAAAATAAAATAAAATAAAATAAAATAAAATAAAATAAAATAAATAGATGCATGGATGCATGCATAGATAGACAGATAAATAAAATATTCTGCTTACTTACTATTTAGTCTTGACCACGAGGTGTTTGTACATTTTCTATGTGCTGTCTTTGATTGAACAACGACTTGCAGTTTAGTTTAGTTTTAGTTTAGTTTATTGTTTAGCACATATTATTATAACAAATAACAGTGCAGGGAGGGAGACGAAGCCTAGGGCTTGTAAGGAGCTCCACTCCTGTATAATCAAAGTGCACAACAAACAAAGTGCTGTGACATCAAATATTATTCAAGTGTTTAAGAAAGAAAAAAAAATAATAATAATATATATATATATATATAAATGAATAAACATCAATGAATAAACACAAGCATAACTAGCTAAATATTAAATCGTCATATTTATATATGCATATATACGAAAGTGAACGTATACATACATAAACAAATACACTATACAAAATGAGAAACAAGAGAAACAAAATTTGACACTTTAGTGATGTTGAAACAATCAAAAAACACCAGGTAAGAAAATAGCTGAGCGGAAGCAGAAGAACTGCAAACAGAAAATAACAAAACAAGGAAGAATCAGGGTATAAATAGTGGTTTAAGTTGATGTTCTTAGTATGGATCAGCTGAGTGCGGTGGAGTAATTTTGGACTGGTAGGATCATGAGTGGAGAAGGTGGTGTTTCAGGTGCTTTCTAAAAGCAACCTGTGAAGATATGGATCGAATATGGATTGGTAGCTCATTCCAGAGTGAGGGCCCTCTAAAATGGATATTGTATTGATGGCGTGATGTTCGACAGGACGGTGGGTGGAGATTGTCCCCCTGTCTTGTAGGATAAGAATGTAATTCCGATACAAATGCGAAGAAATTATGAAAAGTGGCTGGAAGACAGTGTTTCCTGTATATATATTTATGGGTGAGTAGACAGGTTTGATGAATATTTACTTTATCAATTGGCAGTAATGAATAGTTTCTAAACAATGGTGCCGATGGTTCATATCTATTTGAAAAAGAGATCATTTTTAGGAACTTCTTTTGTATGATGAGTAATTTGCTGAGGTATGTTGGATATGTAGCTGCCCAGACTATGTTGCAGTAATTGAGTAAAGGAAAGAGGAAACTATAATACAGAGTGAGATGAGCAGACGGATGGACCAAGGGACAAACTTTTCGTAAGATACCTAGCGTTTTCATGGATCTTTTGCAAACCAAATCAATGTGTTCAGACCAGTTTAAGTGTTTATCTACTATAACTCCTAGGAATTTAGTGCTAGTAACTTGATGGATTTCGTTATTATTTATGTAAATTTTGGCCTGTTCTTTGGGGTAAGATTTATTTATATTGCAGAAGATCATGAAGTTACATTTGTTTATATTGAGTGACAACTTATTTATTTTGAACCATTTTGTAACAGCGTGCAACTCAGTATTCACACGTGCAATGAGGAAATTAAAAACCTCGTGGGTGGCAATGAGATTGGTATCATCCGCAAATAACAAAGGAAGAAAATTTGAACAAGACATGGAAAAATCATTTATGTACACCAAAAATAATAGAGGACCCAATATTGAGCCCTGCGGGACCCCAAATAGTATTTTAGATCTGTTGGAAGAACAACCATTTATATATACATATTGTTCTCTGTTGGCGAGATAGTTTGTGAACCATTTCAGGGCAGAATCGTTCACTCCATATCTCTCTAGCTTAGCGATGAGGATCTTATGGTCGACAGTATCAAATGCTTTGCTTAAATCTAGAAAGACACCAAGAGCGAATTTCTTATTGTCAAGAGCCGTTGAGATGTGGTTGGCAAGCTGAAGCAGTGCATGCTCAGTAGAAAACTTTTTGCGGAAACCGTATTGATGTTTATAGAGAATATTGTTTGTTTCTAGGTGCTTTGCCAATCTTGAGTAAACCAGTTTTTCTAGAATCTTGGAGAAGCAAGGAAGTACGGATATAGGTCGATAATTACCATATTCATTAGTCTCACCAGCTTTGAAGATAGGAATGACTTTAGCAATTTTTAATTCTTGGGGTACAATGCCAAATTTTAAAGATAAGGAGAAAATGTGTGTTAGTGGAATTATTATTGAATGAATAATTTTCTTAATAAGTATGCTTCTGATCTCATCATGGCCAGGGGCCGAGTTTTTCAAGCTCATGACGATGTTGTAAACTTCCTCAACACTAGGAGGGTCAAGAATGGAGAGTGAAGGAAACTGCCCTTTAATAAGGCAACAGGGGCTTGTATCAGAGGTTGAGAAGCTAGATGCCAAGGTAGCGCCAACATTTACAAAGAAATCATTGAAACCATTAGAAATATCTATTGGGTTTGAATGAGCTCTATTCTTCCCCAGCATCTCATTTGGGGTCGATGTTTTTGATTTCTTGCGATGTAATAAATGGTTGATAAGATTCCACGTTGTTTTGATGTCACCGGAGGCTTGTGTAAATTTATCAGCATAGTAAGTTTGTTTGGTTTTCCTTAGTAAAGCTGTAAATCTGTTTTTATATTTCTTGTATGTTTCTATATTTATAGGGATGGGATTTGCAATAGATTTTCTATATAGTTTATTTTTTTTACGTGAAGATTTTTTTAGTTCATCCGTTATCCATGGTTTCCCCTTAGAGTTATTTTTACGACTAGAAGTTAAAGGAAAGGAGAACTCTAATGCATTTGTGAGTATTGTTAGAAGGGAGTGATAGGCTTTGTTGACATCTTGCAACAGGATAACCTCATCCCATGACACAGAGCTGATGATAGATATAAAAGATACCATGTTTTTCTCAGTAAATTTGCGGAATTTCATTTGATCTCCAATATGATCTTTGATTTCAGGACTACTATCATTGTGGATGAGATGGAAGACAGGTAGATGGTCGGATACATCACAGATCAAAAGGCCAGATGTTATCTTGTAGTCTAGAGAATTAAATAGGATATTGTCTATGAGAGTGGCCGTTGAGCTTGTGATCCTGGAGGGTTTGTTGATAAGAGGGAAAAAGTTTCTGGAATATAATGTATTAAGGAAGTCTGCTGTATGTGACTGCTTAGATTCAAGCAAATTAATATTATAGTCACCAAGTAAGACACATAATTTGTTTTCTTTGTTTATAATTTCTAGAGTAGAGTCGAGGGCTTCATTGAAGGTGATTTTATCAGAGTCTGGTGGTCTATATATACATCCAATTATCACATTTTTGTTGTTTATAAGTGAGCAAGAGGAGAGTTCTATAAACACAGATTCTACTACAGTCATGTCAAAATTGACACTTAAATCCTTTCTGGGAGAGAAATTTAAGTTATCAATCACATACAGTGAGACTCCTCCACCTTGCTTGTTTGGTCTACAGGAATGTATAGGAGTGTAGTGAGAGAGAGGATAGCTAGATGTATTATCAACCATCCAAGTTTCAGTAAGAGCTATTACTGAAAAAGAATGTGTTAAGGTTGATAAATAGGTTTTTAGACCATCATAATTTTTAGAGATACTCCGTACATTGAAGTGGACAGTGGAGAATACATTTGTTTGGCAGTGGCCAGGAGGAGTATTGCACAGTTTGTTAAACATATCTTCAGAAAAATATTCACATGACATTTCAACAGATTTTAAGGGAGTGTAATTTGTATCTGGGTTAAGGAAGGACTCATAGATACCAGCATTAGCATTCTCTAGGTCAAATGAATTAAATAGTAAAGAGTCAAGATTCGGTGGGACAGAAATTCCTGCATTTGTGAGAATGTCACTGGATGGCATGAAAAGTGTAGGGGAACTGTCTACCTGAGATGGATGTCCTCCCTGCCAGTCTCTGTTTGCCTTGTTGTACTTCGCTGTAATCCATTATTTTCGTCCGGAGGGTCCATAGGTACCAGTTAATGGTCATTAGTTCAGCCATTGTAAATGTTTGGTTCCCCCACCACCAGGCCACATTTCTTCAGTTCCTCCAGTTCACTCACAACGAGAGTTTTGACATCTTCTGGTGTTGCTCCGTTTGTTTTAATCCATATTTTACAGTTCCTGACCCACGTTGCGAGAATCTTGTTTTCCTTCTTCAGTTTGCGTGCGTTCCAGGCTATCTCAGCATTCTTCTTAGTGAGGTGCTCATTTAGGTAAACACCCGTTCCTTGTAGCTTCCTCCCTTGCTTCAAAAGATCCACTTTATGTTTCCTATTTGCGAACCGAATGATAATTTTCGGAGGATCCAGTGGTCGTTTTCGGTTTCTTGGGAGTGTGTGACAAGCGGCAATGTTTCCTTTCTGGAGTTCCATGTGCTTACTCTCGAAAAACTGTACTACCTGATCTTCGAGCGTTGACAGCTCGTCCGATGGAGAGTCATCTGTCGAGGGATCCGAAGGACCCGCCGCCCTGGCGTAGGAGCGGTGAGATGTTTTTAGACCCGTGATTATGAGGTCTTCTTGTCGGGAGTACTGCTCCAGTGCATCTACTCTCCGTTCAAGCGACAGGATTTTCTCGTCTTTCTCCTTCGATAAGTTCTTAAGCTCCGTTAGCTCAGACGTTAGCTGGAGCAGGGTGGCTTGCTGCTCTAAAAGTGTGGTAATGTCTTGCCGTATCAGGTCAATGGATGATTTAAGTTCATCGTAACCCTCATTTTTTTTGGAGGGCGGCATAGCGTAAAGTTCGAAAAAGTTAGGCTCTATAAAGTTCAGTTATCAAAACAATTCGGTCACCCGAAGTAGTGCAAAAGTTTCCCTCGTTTGCAGCACAACCGGAAATGGAGTGTGTTGCCATACAGTAACAGTGACTCACTACACCAGCAGGTTGGAGTGTTTCCTTCGCTGGATCCAAAGTCCAACTCGTAAGTGACTGCACTGAAGAGATTGCTCAACTTTATGACAGAGTGACTCAATCAGTCACCCATTTAGCTAGTGGCACCTAATGACTTTAAACGTGAGGCAATACACACCTTTGGTAGACTTGAGGGCGCCTTCCTAGCGCAGCTTCCATGTACGTGCGAATTGTTCAATGGGGGAAACAAAAGAGCTCAATGGATGTCAATGATGTGGCACTTTCAGCTGCTTTGATGTCTTCTTGAGGATGCAAATCAACCTGGAGCAAGGAGCTGTCTCGCCTGGGAGTCATGCCACAAGACGCCAAACAAAAATATTTGCCCGCAGCAGCTAGAGGAAGCACCTTCCAAATTGTTTTTTTTTTTTTTTAAATACCCCAAATTCCATAAAAACACAAGACCTAATCCACTATTTGCTCAAAATCTGAAAGAAAATCCAAATACACACAAGAAGGCAGCACTTTATGAACTATTTGGAGGTGCACTGAGAGAGAATACTTCATTTTAATGGGATTTAAAAATAATCATATCACCTTCATGACATCAACTGTGCATCAGAGAATGCTAGTTTAGTAGTGGCTGGCCACTAAATGTGCACAATATAAATTGTGTGCGCGCGCGCGTGTGTGTGTGTGTGTGTGTGTGTGTGTGTGTGTGTGTGTGTGTGTGTGTGTGTGTGTGTGTGTGTGTGTGTGTGTGTGTGTGTGTGTGTGTGTGTGTGTGTGCGTGTGTGTGTGTGTGTGTGTGTGTGTCAGATCAATAGAAGGGCCGGAGCATGAAGAAATGTTGCTAATGTAGTAGGCGGGGTTACGCGTAGTAGGCACTGCTGTGGTGGAGCTGTTCATCGAGGACGTGGTGCTGAAACAGGACAGGCGGCCGCAGAACGGCGGCCACGGGAAGGAAGTCAGAGCGCATCTCGTGCAGCTCCCGTTTGAACTTCATCCTTCTATTTTAAAACCATGTCTTCACCTGTGTTGGGGAACATTACGTTTTAAACAAAATAACATTTGAAAACAACCTCCAAGAGACAACTTACTTGAGTTTCAGAAAGGTTAAGTTTCATGGCAATTTTTCTTCATTGGCAGGATCCTAAATATTTATGCTTGTTGAAAGTGCTCTCTAGATTATTGATTTGCTCAGGGGTGAATTTGGTCCTCATCCTCCGTTGGTGGAAAAGCTCTCCTTCACCGTCTACTCCCAGCTGACTTTCCGAGCTGGAAGCGTAACTGCAACTGTCTGGGAGAGTTTGTGTTAGTTTTCAAAAGCAAACACAACTAACAAACAAAGTGCTTGAGTAGACTTACTGTTTGGGGAGTTTTTGGGCTCATGGAAATTAGAATGCACACTTTTCTGCAGAGTCATCTCACCAGCATCCTTTTCCTTAGTGTAAAAAACTTTGAGAGAGCCACTCCACCGAGAAGTTGGCCATGACGTACGTACGTACGTACGTGTCCACACACAAGCCTTCAGATGTATGTCTCTCTTGGCTCCTCTTACGGGAGGGGCACACTTTCTATTTGCATATGCAAAGTTGTCGGCGGAATGGTAGAAACTTGATGGAGGTTGTAATTGAGCTTAATAGAGGCCAGCTTGTGGCTTTTCGCACCTTCTTTGCTGCTGGTGCCACTAAGTCTGCAGCTAACTGACAATGCTGTATCGTGATTGAATGAAGTCAAATGTCAACTGGCTGAATTCATTGGAAACGTCTGTAAATGTCCGATGGCTTTATCGTTGCGTTAATACAGTCATGTGTTTTGCGATTGCTCAAATGAAGCCTTTGTTAGTGAGAAGGCGGGGATCACGCCAAAAGTCAAAGAGTTCTCTGCTTGATCTTTGCTGACTTTATCTGAGTTGAGACATTTGCTGCAGATCCTCTCGTTTGCCCGCCCAACCCTCACACAGCTCTTAAACTGTAGTTTACTATATGGAACTTTCAATCTTAATTACACTTCAAATGTATTTCGTTTAAAATGGTTAGGATTGGCTTTTGCAATCTTCAAAATCACATCACACAATCAAAGCATTGACTTCAGGACTTCAAACCAGAGATTACAATTCACGCACATACAAAAGCTCAGACTTGCAGGAGCCAGGCCGGAGGGCCCTGCCGTATGCGTAAACTCATCAATGCGTACCTAAATGACAACTAATTGTTGACCATGATCTGCCCTGTAAGCTGGTGTTTGAAATGCAAATGCATAAGGCAGCATTTGGCATGTGTGTGTTGGGGTGGAGATTTCAGGGGGCTCACGTAAAGCGATATTCAAAATGTATTTTTTTTTTTGCCTGGATTATTTGTAAAATTCTGTTTTATTATAAACGATATATTGGTGGTTAGACAATACAAATGTTGATATGTTGACCAGATTGGAGATGAGAGTCCAGTGCTGCATTACAAAGATAAATTTTATTAGGCTGTTAAATAAACTTTTTTCTGCAATTATATACAAGTCTTGCATGAAATCATGCAAGAAAACAGACTTAAGTGTTTGGGTGGGAAGTCTTTGAAGAGTCTCTTAGTAGAAATGTGAGCTGTGGATCATAACACGGGGCCCTGGGTGAGGAGCCATATGCTGTTGCAGGACCAGGTGCGGCGGCACAGGGACCACGGGGTAAAATGCTGCTCCGGGTGCTGGGAAGTGGCTTTGCTGTCCAGAAACGGCGTGGTACTGAATCGGATGCATATGTTGAAACATGACCGGTTGGATTTGAGGAGTGAGGTCCTGCACCTCCCGCTTGAGTTTCATCCTCCGATTCTGGAACCAGGTCCTCACCTGCAGAACGGAAAACAAATATGAATGAATGAGTGCCTCTCTTTCAAAAATGGTACATCATTTGATTGTATTAAATAGAACCATTGTTTAGAATTGTACCTGCGTTTCAGTTAGCCCCAACTTGCGCGCTGTCTTCACCCTCTCGCCAGCATCCAGGTACTTGTGCTTGTTGAAGATCTTTAGCAGCCTGTTGATTTGCTCCGGGGTGAATTTGGTGCGCACTCGACGCTGAGCGCTGTCTTTCCCGGCCGCCGCCTCGTCTACAGACAGGCACTCGGAGGAAGCAGCTTCACTATCGTAGCCAGACGAGTAGTCGCTTGTTTCTGAAACTGAATTGAATGTCATTCCAGTTAGAACAAGTTTGCGGGTGAGTCCAATTCAGATATCAGCAGAACTTACTTGGTGATGTGCAGCGTGTGGTCTCCATCGGCTCTGCAGGCTTGGATGACTTTGGTTTGGGCTGCACGTAACTTTTGCCGTAGGCTGGCGGGCTCGGCTGCACCATGCAGGGAATGTGCGGCTTGCAGTTGGCCACACCGTCCATTGCAATTGCAGCCCCTTCTTTCTCCTCGAGCGCCTTGTCATGGTGGCTCCGGGCGAGCCAATCCACAGAAAAGTACTTCACCATGTTCTCGTTCCTGGCTAGTGACCTGCCCAACAAGTGTCAATGGAAGTGTGTGTGTGCGTGGCAGCAAGTCCCGTGGGATCGGCTTTATAGGGAATGGGCCAGCGCGCTCATTTGCATATGTAGAGCGTCTTGTTAACGCCCGATCGATCCGCACGATTAGAACTTAATGGCTCGTTATTGAAGTCTTTCCATATCCTGTGAGTGTGTGAAGACCTGGCGCCAGTGAGTCTGTGACACCTCCCCAGTTGTCAAGCCCTGACTGAAACTGTGAGCTCCTGCAAAAACAGTTGTATGGCAGGCAGGCAGGCAGGCAGGCACCCCAACCCCCAGTTGCATACAGTACAAAGCTGGATGCAATTATTTAGTCTGGATGTATTCAAAAGACATCCTTGAGTTATGGTCACAGGAGAATTATTTTGCTATTTCAAGCCAAAAGCACATATCTGAATTAAATCACAGACTGTAGTACACAAGTATTTCATGAATGAGGAAAAACACATTCATGCCATGGCAGCAGTGACTATTGGCAGTTCAGTGTATTATTGGAGTCATCTCATACTGAGGCATGTTTCAAATGGATTTACTTTGTTACTTCATAGACATGGGAGTTGCAAAATATGTCTTCAAATGCAGGTGCACGGATTATTGCTCCAAATGCTTCTTTAGGCCAATGACAACATGGAACACAATAGTTAAAAATGGATCATTGCATTTTCCAATAGATTACTTTTCGTACATAACACTAAAACATTTTATTTGGCATAATTAGATACATAATGAAGTTGCGTGATTTTCTTATAGCTCGCAGATTGACTGACATCTCATAGTTCTATCATACTGACTATAAATTGCAAAATGAACTTGTCTGCCCTAAAAAGACTAAAATAACAGTTTGCTATTGGACAAAACAGCTACAATTGATGAAAGATGTGACGTCATCTACAGTTAAAGTGCATAGGTTTAATTGAAGTGTCTCTTTTGCAACACGCATGTTAGTATTGAATGTTCTTGTATTGACATGTGCGACACCCCATGCAGTGCGCCTTGGCGCCAGCAACGCGCTTTTGACGCAATCCATCCATTCACGCATTTCATTCACATCAAAGCTATTAGAGAGGAGAGCAACACAATTACTCACTGTTGAATGTCGAGCCATTCAAATGGAAACAAGATCATACAAGCAGTGAGGATGTCGGGATTTCATGCAAAAAAAACCTTAGAAATCAATTAGAAGAGGGATCTTTTTAGTGGTTGTCAAAAATTGGGATGTGTTTAAATCTTCATGCGTCCCGGTGACGCGACAAGACACCCACAGCCCCAACGCGACGTCTTACAAGAACAATGCCTCCACTAAAGTGATCGGTTTGTTTTATTATTATTCCAATGCTGATAAGGGGCCGACTCTGGTCTTGTCCGCTATCAAGCCTCTGTCTCCGAGAGTCCCCTTTGGCATTTTTAGGCTATTTATCTGAGAGGCTTTGAAGCTCCTTAGATGCTGTTAGATAATAAAAAAAAAAAAAAAGAGCGCCTGTGACGTCGCCTTCACGCTGTGCTTATTTCCTAATAGCTGACTGACAGACAGAGACAGGCTTCCACCCACCCCTGTCTACATGGAGGCCCACAGTTGCCCGATATTTGAATGTTACCACTCATTTTAAAAACGGCACCCATCCTATTGATTGCAATATTTAGTTCACTTACACTAGAATATTAATTTTCAGAATATTGTATTGTACCAAGAAGAATACAAAAGCTTTCAATCGTTCTTGCATTTTTATTGGAGGCTAGATCTGAGCCAGATATGCTGAATCAAGGGCCACAAAGCAAAAGTCCACAACTTAGTTCCTCAATTCAAATCAATTAAAAATGAAAACATCAAGGAATTCAGTATTATTTAAAAGACAGCTGTAAAATACTGTACATCTGTTTAATGGTTAAAGTAAATACAAGTTCAACTTTGATCCATGATACATGTAACTTGTAGCAGAAATATCTGGAAAATAAAAGTCCGTAAAATGCATCTCATCACACAGGTTATTTTGGTTCATATGATTTGGCAGAAGATAGAACTAAAACGTTAGTCATTAAAAGACAGCAAAGAAGTAAAACAGCACACAATGCAAGAGCAAGTTCCACACCCTAAAAATAGCGTAACCTACAATGTTCAAATGGACTAGAACACAATTTGGCGTGACGAAATGTCATTTTTCGATGTCAAATCTGTCTTAATCATATTCTCATGACAAGCCACATTCAATCTTCACTGCTGAGCTGTGCGTCTGCTGGAGAGAATAGCCACTAAAACTAAACGTGCTACTATCATAACTCAGTGTCATTTACTTTGGTCATGCTCTGAAATAGCAAGGCCTTTAGTAATAGCATTGATTTGCTATTTTTGCAACTCATAAAATTCTAAATTTGTACAGGACTGGTATTAAATAAAAAAAAAAAAAAAAAAAAAAAAAAAAAAAAAAAATCAAGTAAGCATATTTTCAAACTTTTAGACGGGCCGCACTAGGTTTGGAGAGGATACAAGTCAAGAATATAAATGATTTTTTTAAATGCTCCATATTTGCGATATGCTCTTACCAGCCAGCATGTGTGCTTGCCAACAGTCACGTTTCACAATTTCTTGCTGTCTTACCTGATCTGATAGAATGTTTGTTGTAGAAAAGTTTGAGAACTCTCATTTGTGCCGCCTGCCATGGTAACAGAGAATTCTTTGCAGCGGTTAAGCTATGGGTTCCTGACTGGGGCCTTGTAGGGGCAGGACTCACTGGAGGGAGGCCTTCACCTTTGTCAGGATTTCCTGAACCCTCCTCGTTTGACGCTCGGCGGACTGCTGGGAATCGGCATCGTCAGCCTCAGTCAGCCTGCTGCCGACGTCACAGTTGCCGAGCTCGGTGATGCGCCGGCAAAGGTAGGCCTGCATGTCCCGGTCCGGGCTGTAGGTGAATACCAGCTCCTGGAAGGCGTGGACCTGACTCACCACCTTAGCTATCCTCCTTTTAAAGCGAGAGGAAAATGCTGAGATGGGATGAGGAATAGAAAAACAGTACATACATGAAACTTGTCGATTGCAGCTCATCTGATTTTTCGCTTGGGCATTTTTCCTGTGACCTCATTTGGAGACAACATGAAGGACCCTGGGTTCAGCCCAAGCAGCTGTAGCTCTGCTTGTCTCTGCTAGATGTTATGACCCGAGCATCTGGCTTCTACCCAGCGGCTGTGAAGCATCTGGACCACAAGCTCTTTTCCAATCAAAGTCAGCTCCCACGGGCGCCATCTGCTACAGCAGTGGCACCCTTTCCTTCCTTCCTTCAACTGCCCCTGTGACTCAGCATCTACCCAGGTTGACAGGTTGACTGAAGGAGTGGGTCGCTGCCACCAATAGATACTTGCTATGCAATAAATGAAGCCAATTTCAGCAAAGGGGATTTTTTTTTCCCCTCTGGATTTTTAGTTTGTACTAGAATACGATACTATTCAATACCCTACCACCTGTTTGTGATCCTACCGAAGCTTGGTCCACTTGTAAGCGCCAGTGGTGAGCGTGAAGGCTCCGATTTCCAGCTGTTGAATATGCATGGCCAGGATGTGCGCCGAGGGAAGAGTAGGTCTTCTCTTTTGTTCTTCCGCTATCAGACACATGTTATCACTCTTCAGAAACACCTGAGGACAAAGAAGTGAATCCCATACGTACACATCAGGTCCCGCAAGAAAAGAGGACTTGCGGGACAGTCAGAATTGCTGGAGGCACACTGAGACAACAGAAACTAGCAAGATTTCTCAATCAAAGACTTCATGAATAAGGTCTTGGTTGGGCTGGATCCTATGTTCTACCCAGTGAAATTATTTCACATGTTGGAGATTTGAGGAAGGGCTCTTTGTTCTTCAGGAACTTGAAGGCGTGACTAACAAATCAAACAACTTTAGGTTGAACTACGACAGAGTGTGAGCCATTAGAAGAGTCATAGTCAAGTACTGTAAGTAGAAGCAAAGAATATTGGTGGTGTTCACTTCAGTGCCTTGCTCAAGGGCACCTTGACAGTAGACAGCAATGAGACTCGTGCATCTCCGACAAGTCCTTGCTCCTTACATGGGGGACATGTAAGCGTTCTCACCAAGATGCATGAGGTTCTTTTGAAGATACGTTTTAGTGGAAATGCCAGCTGTAAGCGCATCTATGCGAGCAAACCTGCTTGAAGTTGTTTTCCTATTGATTTCTTTGCCCTGAAGCCCACTTTCACAATATGTGGCCAGACTAGCCTTCAGCTCTTTGCAATCCCCGAGTGTACACGCACACACACACACACACATGCACCTGCACGGCTCGTAGCTCTTCCAAGATCTCAAGCATCTTGGAAGACAGATGTTTCCAAGCCTGTGGTAGAAAATAAAGACATTTCATTCTAGTCACCATACTGTAACCCCCGAAAGTAAAACAGAGTGTATTTTGCTGAAAGTCATTTCTACTACACATGTTGGGACTTAGACATTGGAGAAAAAATAAATAAATAGTGAGTCAACCTACTGGCAATTGCCTGACAATGGTGTTCTCCAAACCTTCAAGGACCTGCATGGCTGTAGCAAAATTGCGGGATTCATAGCAATGCTTCCCAATCCACAGGTACTTGGTCAGCAAGGCAACTTCTTCCTGGTTGAGAGGGGAGCATATAAAAATCAGGTCACAGTCGTTTGAAAGGTGAAGCTGAGGACACGATGCAATGCATCCATGATTTGAAAAATAAGGACATTTCTAAGTCACCCCCAAACATTTCAATGGTAGCGTATGTTGATCTGTAGAATGCTGTAATAAAGTCATTAAAGAATAGAATGAGCATTTTTAGGATTGACACAATTACACCGAACTCAGCGGAATAAAATAAAGAAAGACGAGGTGGCCCACCAACTGCGACAACAGCTAGTAGGACCGACCCACTGCGCAGCATGCAGGAAGGCTTTTTATTAAACACGCCCACTTAATTAACACAGGTGCCTTCACTTAGACAGTCAACATTTTCTGTCATGAGAACAAGAAAATAATAAATACAATAAATCAACATTTGGACAAAACATAATAGAAACCATATGATGGAGAGCATACCTTAACAACACATCACCCAAAATGTCTCTTGGTAATTCCAATAGCAGAGAGAAGTATAAGCCATTATAAATAAAATACATTATTATTATTGTTGTTGTTATTCGGCTCCACTAATGGGTTGTACCTTTTGGGCACCTCACCTTGATTGAGTCACAAATGACTATTTCACCAGCAATCCATTTCATAACGGTGTCAGAGTAAGCAAGCAGCTGCTGGAGGCGCGACTCGGACTCTGACGCGTGTGACAGTCTGCTGCGCTCTACTGGTGGAATTTGTTGGGAGCCAGTACCCGAGGAGCTGTTGGGACACGGATGTTAGGGAAAACCTATGAACATTATTTTGAATGCTGTTTAACATTTTTTTTCCCGGCACATTGTGGTGAAAAAGAATAACATTTGGATCATTTATGGAAATAAAAAGAATGAAAGTGGAGAACTTACTTGTTTTCCCTTAAGGGCTTGTCTCTGATGCCTTGTATTCTGGAATTGAGGAAATGGACTGGATGACATCCTTGGAAAACGTCCTGTATTTCAAAACATTGTACTATGTGACATTCATTACATATCCATGGAGAAATAGCTCTATCTAGTGGTCAATAAAAAGCGTGCAAAATAGCTTCCTGGAGTGCATGCCATCTGCAATATTTTACTTAGGAAAATGGACTTGTGTCGTTTGCTGGCTTTTCTTTTTTTTTTTTTTTTTTTTTTTTTTAAACATACCTGCTGCAGGAGAGTGAGTTGTTGAGCTACTTGCTGCACACTGTAATTTTTCTGGCTAAAGGTGAGTTTCTCATCACCGCTGGAAGGCTCATCCACCAGGGAGATGTAGCAAGGCACAGGCAGAGCTGCAGCTATGGAGAAGTCCTCTTTTGCAATGGAAGCTGAAGATTTCACCGCTCTTGATATCCTCCACTTAAGAATACAATGACGGGAATTAGAGAGTGTGGTAGTTATCCAACAATCACAGTAGTATTCCATTGTTGTTTGAATAGAATGGCTTTCAAATCAATGTTCAGGACACTATTCAAGACTGGTAGCTTGAAATATCCCTCAGTAGACCAAAACAGTCCCCTTGATAACAGAGATGAAAAAAGGACATTTTTTTCTATTCCTCACCTGATCCTCAGCCACACATTGGATTTGACTCCCTCTCCTTGTGCTCCACATTGTCCTCGGAGGATTTTGCAGAGCAGCGAGAAGGACACGCCCTCGACTATCTACGGGGATTACCTGGCAGAAATCAAGAATCAGATTTGGCAGTAGACAGTAAAATATGTTCCGATGATATGTTTACCACAGTACGAAGGAAGTTTTCTAAAACCTCCACAATGTTGGACTTTGGCGTGAAGTCAACCGTTTTGCAATCTAGAATCCATACATGCAACAAGTCCAAACTGCGATGGAAGATGTTAGCATCTTTTTCGGATCTGTCCGGACCTTCTCTGTCATGGAAAACAAAGCAATCTGTTCATGTCAATGAGCAACATTTGCCATTGAAGCTCATATCCTGCTCATTGAAGTTTTTACCTCACTGCACTGATGAACGTCTCCATGATAAACTGCAGTAAGTGCTCACAAGTGCAGAAAAAGCGATACGTGTACAGGAACTGCTGGATGAAGCCCTCGGAAGCAGCATTTCTGTTTAAAGGCAAAATGGACCAAAAATTGACTGTACTTTTGGTTACCTGTACCCTCCCACCCAGGTAAATATTCAGATTCCTTGGTCCAAATGATGAAAAATGAATCAAATTTCTGATTAGGATTTCTCACAGTAGTTCTCAATACCTTGCATAAAGGTATGCCATGAGACCGAGAGGAGTCCCTGCTTGCAGATTTCTTTTTCCTTGACAGGTTGCAAAGCTCAAGCATGAAGTGTCCTCAGAGCTTTGGGCAGCCAAAGACTTCAGGCCACTGGCAGACAAAGATGGCAGTAGTGCCACGTCTAAACCCCGCTGATCCACACGCTGTGTCTGCACAAAAGCAAAAAACGTTTGTATGGACATAAAGCAAATGTTGAGAGAAGTATGGAGTAGAAGTTCTTTGGTAGCACCTGAAGATATTTCTTGACATTATCCAAGAAGATCACTTTAGATCTCAGTTCTTCAAGCTGGGCCTTGAGTTTGGAAAGGATTCCTTTGTTTTCAAATCCTTTGGGACAAAAGTTTTTTTTGAACGAACACACTGCATTAAGAGACAATATGTCATAGATTGGCAACAAACCTTTTTGTCTGTCTTGCTGAATTAGTTTCTGGTAGAATGTTCTCATTTTCTTAAGATTCCTTGTTTCAATCATCAGTTGCTGCTGCAGCTCCTATTTACACACAAACGCCACATCTTTATTTATTTATTTCACATTGGCCCTTTTCAATCATTTTCCTTTTTTTATCCCTCATCACTATGGCAACAGATCCTTTGAAGCAAACTGTGCAAAATTACAGTCGATTGACTCTTCAGATGAGTTGTTGGTTGCTATTTCAAGCTTTCCTACAGAGAAGTGGGTCGCTAAAATGCGCAAACACCAAGACAAATCATTAGCATCCGTTTGCAAATGATAACTTTCTTTGCCAAGGGCCAAGTTCAACAATTTTCATATTCAGATTGCAGAAAAGAACTTGCAATTATCGCAAATTTCATTTTACCCCAAAGCTTGACTGTGCTCTACTTTCAGCAAATAAAAAAGTAGAATTCCATTCCAGGTGGGAGATGAATCAGCGTTTGTCTGACTGGAATGTATTAATCCGTCACAAATCTTAAAAAAAATGCTGATGAACCTCCAATATAGGTCGTAAAGAAAAAGAGGGAGCGAGGCATGGGGGGGGCGCTCTATTAAAAAAAAAAAAAGAGAGAGAATTCCCTGCAAACTACAGAAGAAAAAAACAACATGTGACTCGGCGAATCCACGGGTTCTGAACGGGGGTCCATTCTAATAATAATAATAAAAGAGCAGCATTTAGTTGAAGGTCAAATATGAGTCGCCGGAACAGAATTTCAAATCTTCACCCACCTGTGTTTTCACATCCAGGCACGACGATCCTCTGTACTGGCCAAGACTCAAGGCATACTGGATCACTTGGGAGCTAAAGCAGTCTTCTTCAAACAAAGCCAAGTCCCAGGCCGGCCTGAAGTACAGATCTGCTCTGGATCCCAGTGAGATGAGCTGCTGCTCTGAAAGCTGAGAATGGCTGTCCTCCAATTCCTCTGAGCGATCACGACTCATCTGGTCATCGCAAGTATAACGGGCTTCAGACGGGCTTTGGTGGCTGGCCCCGGCCAAGCGGTCTCCCTCACTCAGCCCGGCGTCTGAATCCGCGTCCATGTCTGCTTACACCAAGGAGGAGTGTGCAGAGATGGGCCAGCCAGGAGAAACAAAAGAGAGATGATTGAATCACATGGGCAGTGAAGAAAAAAGAAAAAAAACAAGATGGGGTTATTAAAGAGCAAAAGATTGAGACAGCCATTGGCACTGGGGAGGCGCTTGTATTTCAACACAACAAGGACTCGTCTGTGAAAGCCGTGAGCTCGAGGGCCATTCATCTTCAACTCCTTTTCTCACCATGTTTTTCCATTTGTCTCCTCAACCTCATTAGACAATCATAATAGACAGAAGATCACACCACGGATGCAAATGAGTGTCCTTGACCATCTTATCCTGTATTTTGCTAGCGTGCCTAAACTAAACAGGCCTCGGTTGAAAACAAACAAACAAACAAAAGTAAATCAATTCTGTCGTTTTGCATGAGAAAATACTTCAAAAAATAAAAAAGCAGCCGTAATAAACCTCCAAAAGACAATCCGTCAATAACTGCCCGCCCGACAGTAAAGACAATAGTCGCTAATTCACGATTCTTTCAAAAGACTAACACACAAGACCAAATGAGTAAAACATCTGCAAGAACACACTTCACCGTCGTGATTGAGTCCTTTGTGCAGATCAATGAAGAGAGACATGAAAACAATGAGTTGCTTTCATTCATGTTTGCATTCACACAAGTCCTTTACGCATCATTAAGAGTGGAGAGGAGCGGCTACTAACCACTTGAATGGTGGTTGGACACTGTTCAGCAAAACTTGTCACCATGGGCAACATATACACACATAAAGCACAACACAAATGCGGCTTTCATTATGCATACTTCAATTAAATGATGTAAAAAAAGAAAAAAAAAGATTTATTCATCATCCTTAGCTTCATGATATGCTTTTGGTGATTCTCAAAATTTTTGTCGCCTTGGATTACAACACAATAACCACAGTATCAAATCTCCTTACTCGTCAATTCCATTTTTTGGGCCGTCTTCCCCTTCATTGGTCAGTACGATGGGGGTGCTTGTGGGACTGAAGGTCTCCGGGTGCTGGAGTCCACTGTTGCTTGGACACATGAGGAAACCAAACGTTAGACATTACCTGCATGTTTATTGTTTGCCATGTTGTAGGTAGTTCAACTTTACCAACACTCAATGTTTTGAAAGAAAAAAAAAAACATTCCTACCACTGCTCATATGCGAAGTATCTTGACTCAAACTCATCCAAAGCCAAATCTTCTCCATCGATAGATCGAGAGACTGTCTGGGAAAAAAATGGCATTGGCTGAAAACAATGATCCAAATGTCTTAATGGTGACTGATGAAATGCCGTTTACCGCATGGACCCTCGTGATGAGCTGCTTCCACACAGTCTCCGCATTCGTCCCTTGACGGCTTAAGTAGTCACAACAGCTCTAGGATGGATGCGTATGAAAATCATTGATGAAAACCAAAAAGACCAAATGAATAGGAATAGGAATAGGAATAACAAGGATACAGAGGAACTAAAACAGCCAACGAATTCCAACATGGCTAAAATACGTACATGTTTAGCCACGGCAATAGAAGGTCTCCCCACGGGTGTGTTGTTTGCCATCTCAAGCAGAAGTCGCTTCAGTTTGCGAGGCATTACAAGTTTCTGACTGGGTAACAAATTGAACTTTGCCGTGGTCCACAAGATAGCAGCGACCCCATAAACACAAGCCTGGACAGCAACAGAACATTTCCATTGGAAGGCAAAGCAAGGCAGCTTGATATACCCCACAAGGCAAAAATATAGTAGTTGCAAGATCATGAAAGTTGTGAAGCATATACGGACGAAACAAAAGGGGTCCGAAGGCTGACCCTTGAGGGACGCCAAATGTCATGGCCGTCAATCAATAACTTCCAATGGTCACAAAGTAACTCCTTGTCTCCAAGTAGGACCTGAACCATTTGAATAAACGCCTTCAAATGAGTCGAAGCTGCATACCTTCTCAGTTACAATTCCATGCTCTTGACATTCAGGTGAAAGATAAAATCTGTCCTCAGTTCCTGCAAAGAACACATCATTGAGATCAAACATTTTTTTTTAAAAATCACAAGAATGTTCCTTACAGTTCAGAGGTTGGGTTTTTGAATCCCGGGTCTGTTCTCCTAAGGCTTGCCTGTGTTTTCAACGGTTACGTAGAAGTGAACGGGATTTGGTGTTTCTTACGCTGTGGTTTTGAACATTGAAACAAGAGGCAGCTTCCCGAGGACTCGCCGTGGACCAAACAAAAGAAAACGGGACTACTCCCTGGAGAGGTGCCAGTTGCTTCTGTCTGTCTGTCTCTTTCATGATTTCTTCAAGCAATGAGAAAAATCAAAAAGTGATCTTACCAAAGCTTTTGGGTGCCAAGAAAACCAACTCTCCCTGGTGGCTAATGTACACCGTGTCCAGGGATAAGAAAGCTTAAGAAGGAAAGATGCTTGCATACAATCATTTGATATTTCAGAATAATCTATGATTTTCCAACATCACATCAAGATTTTTTTCAGTTCATAAAAACTGCATCCATAAATTTGGAAGCTCACCTGGAAAGTCAGTATAGGTCTGCAGGGACGACAGGCAGGTGTAGCAGAGAGCCCAGAGCTCATTCACCGTGAGGCCCAGTCCACAATGAGCCAGTAACTCTCTTAGTGGGCTCCACTGAAGGAAAGAAACATTTAGTCAGTCGGAAGAATTCATATCTACTCTAAGAATTACAGACATGAATGTGAGATGCAAAGAAAAGACATTTGCTAACCTCATCCTGAGATTTGCTTTTGCTCACGTAGCGCTCGTGCTTTTTTGATATTTGAGCACCAGAGTTGTCATCTTCTAAAAAGGCCGACGTGCCTGATGAGGCTACATTCGGACTCCCTTCCTCAAACGTATCTTCATGACAGTCTTGAAAATGACATGAAGACTTGACAGCGTCTTCATTTTTTCTTCTTGATGTTGGACCATCCACAAGTGAGCTCAGACAATCTTCTGCGCCACTCCGCGAATACGACTCGCAGGACCTTCCTCGAGCGAGTCTCTTGTCGCAAACGGACTTGGAAGACAAATGCTCATTGGCTCCGATCTCAGTTAGGTCCGATACAGGTACGCTAATATTTCCATGTGGTGGGGTGGGAAAAGGCGGGTTATTGGAGTCCGGGACAGAGCAGGAGCGATTGAGCGCCCCCTTCATTCTGTTGAATCTTTGCTGGGCTCTCATGGTGACTGTGGAGCAGTCCAGCTCATCTGCTAAGCCCCTGCGCCATCTGTCTGCATTGTCTGCATCTTCAGCCCAGAGGGACGAGTCCCAACCCAAACACACCTGCAACATTTCACATGCACACATTGGGAAAAGCCACACAAGAAACAAACCAAAAGGGATTTTGGACAACACACAGCAGCTAAGAATGGAACTTGTAACCTTGGACTTGTTTATATGGACAATCATATCGTTCGTAAAGCAACCTGTTGTCTGGATAGACCGTTTGTCTTCTTAGTAGTGTTCAGATAGATGTCTTTGCCAATATCAAAGGAAGTCTTTTGGGGGGATTTTGCATGTTGCCAAATTGCCTCAGAGCTCTCTTGTCCATCTGTAGAAAGACACAGACAGAGAGGAAGGGGTCGAGTCAGAAATCAGGACAGAGAGCAAATGTTGACACAGTGAGCACAGATAATGGAAGGACCTTGGAAATTTGATATTGATTCAATGGAGAGCACACGTCGTCCGACAGAAGACAATCTACGGCACACGGCTGCCGACGAGGTGTTGCGCAATCTTGCTTGAGCCTGAAAGAGGATGTCCTGCCAGAAAAGATTCAACATAAGAAAAATATTGAAAGCCCAATCAACGTGTCTTAACCATGCTGACCCGTAAAGTGTACACATTTAGCAAGATAAATTGTCCACACAGAGCTTTGAGTGTTTTTTCCAAACTCAATTTCGTTCTTTTTTTTTTTTTTTACAGTAATACCTGTATGAGCGGTCGATCCTCTGGTTTCTTTTCCTGCATTTTCTCCAACAGCTTTTGAGTTTCTTCACCGAGCTCAGCCTCCAGTTCTGGTTCGATCACAAAACTCAGTGCAGCGGACAGGGTTGAGCCCAGAGAAAAAACATGGCCCTGAATCCCAGCACAAACAAAAAATGATGAACAAAGCTTTGTATTTGAAATCTAAATCTGATGTACTGCTAAAAAAACATCAGTGTTTTTTATTTTGGTTTTCACATTAAATCAGGATATTGTCACTCTGACCATAATGGAGCTTTTCAATATCTCTCACCTCAAATGTGCTGCCCGTATTGTCAAATTCAGGAGGCACAAAAAGGCCCTCAGGATCATCTGGAGAACACAAAATTATCATACTAGTTACAGTTGATTGTAATCTCTGACTGCTAACCATGAATCATCACGTAAGTGAAACAATCCAGTAAAAAAAAAAGAAAAGGATAAAAATTCACTGACAAATCCAAACGTTGCACCAAATCCTCACAAGTGTGAAAATAAAGAACTGCAAGATTGCTACGTAGCGGACATGTTGTCGCAGCTGACCCAGTACTTCTGATCAATACTTTATTTTATGGCTGCCAGTTGCTTTCACAAGATCAGCGTAGGCATGCAATTAAAGGTCTGTATGTGCAAATCAGTGACGGACGGGATCAATGCACAATGAGGATTAGGGACAAAAAACGCAAAGACAGACCAGAATATCAAACACAAAAAGGGACGGCAATATTTGATTGGCATTTGTAAAAACTATTGGATTAAGCAATAGTATCGATTTTTGAAAAAATAATAATATATAATAAAATGAAATCGTAAAAATAAATAACAAATAAAATAATAAAAAATAAAGATAGCAATAATGGCATTTGTAAAAACTATTGGACTGACCAATAATTTCGATTTTTGAAAAAAAATCAGAAACTGACCAACACTCGCGTGTCATCGACTCACCGCTGAGCTGCTCCATAAAGCAAACATTCCCGTGCGCATTGAAGGCAAGCGTGTCTGGGGTGATGCACAAGGTGTGGAAGAGGTGGGAGGGTCGAATGCTCTGCAGGGCCACAACGCACTCTGCGCACACTGCCCACACATCCTCCTCACACAGACAGCTGTCTCGCAAAGTCAGGATGTCTGCCAGAGACACGTTTTCCTGGAGACAAACGCTTATATGTAGTTATCTTCACATAAGCAATACAACAACGGTCACAATTTTGCACAAAGACGACGATGAAAGTGCCAGCGGTACCCACAGTAAGCACCACTGCTAAAACCGGCAAATTCTTTCTTTCAAAATATGCTGCCATGCAACAAGCAGAAAAAAAAGAAGAATAGGATTCAATGCCATTTGGCACACAATGTTTACCACATCCTCCACTTGCACCATTTGAAGTGATTCTACACAACTCAGTAAAGTGAGTCATCTGTGAGCAAACAGCCACAAATGGCCTCAGTTTTAATGGGTATTCCATCAACCATAGTAATGTGGCTGTCCTCTTCGTGTTTGTACAAACAACTGACTGCACTGTTTAAGGCTTCCCCCGGTCTTTTTCCCATGATGTTATTCTACTTCTGAGAATGCATGTTCACCTGTCACTGAACGCATTCCATTCAGAATGACTTTCAAAGGCAGAGAAGAAGGAAGCCAAGCATAGCTCTGTTTTGCCTTTCGTATTCATGTGATCTTACAGCATGACCACAGTTGCACTACTTGCAAAGCCATAAATAGACAGGTTCCCTTGACAATAATAGAAAGCCACAATTGCTAGATGCTGCCCTACATAAGCTGTGCTATGCGTTGAGAATCCTGGGGAGAGCGGGCAAAGGGCTACACTGGGAACTTCTGAGATGAACAGTGAAAGAGACTGCACAACTCACAGATGGTGTGCGATTTTGCTGTGTAATTGTGTTGGTGTGAGCATTTGTGGCTGGTGGGAGGGAGTTTGTTATCTCTGGCACTTGGGCTGGAAACAATCAGTGCAATTATACAACCAAATCCATTTGTTTGCCTGCAAATCTGTTAACCAAATGACCTCCATCCATTTCCTTTGTACCAATCATTCATACACAAGCACAGTAAATAAATATCTGATGAGAATAGTTGACACTGTGTGTTAAAACCTCAAAGAATGCAGGCAGTGGCACTAACCTCCAATTTTGCACAGTCAGACTGACGGATAACTAAGCATAGCATTGTATTTGTGTGATACATTCACTCCTGAGATGGCTGGAGTTTACACAGAATCCTATTTGAAATGCAAACCTGCGTTCAGTCTTGCAATTCATGTCATGATCAATTCCATGTGCCCGCACAGACTAAACCACCTGTAAACTGCAAATGCAATTCTGGATGATACCAACGTGCCTCGTTCGACTTACGACGACGACGACGTACGTACCTCATCTTCGAGCAGAGGAGGAAGATGGTCTATTTCATAGTATGCGTCTCTCCACGAAGTCTCCATTGCAGCAACTTAGTTTGGCAGAGTCACGCTATTCCTGCCACAGACAACGGCGATCGCAGTCATGCCACTGAAGCCCCCCAGAGAGCAGCAGTACCTCTGGGTACCCCCTGCAGCAGCTACCTTCGTGCGTCCAAATGCACCCGCGGAGACGCAGAAAAATGCCTGTCAGTGTCAGTGTTGTTCACGACTGCCGTCAAGCTAGCCATTTCTATAGCGTGTGCATACACGCAAACGCACGCGCACACGCGCGTCCACCCAAATCCACGCGCGCGCCTGCGCACCCAAACACGCGCACAGTCGCACGCGCCAACACACGCGCGCACAACCGGCAAAGCACACGGATTTGCTGAGATGATTTGAAATGTATACCATTCATGCAATTTTAATTGTCGAACTGACACAAAGAAATATACACCCGAGTGTACAGTACAAGAGCTCCAGATGAATGTTCTAAAAGTCGATAGAATGTTTGCTCCCTTGATTGTGCGTCGGTCTGTGTTAAAATGCTTCCAAATCAAACTATAAACAGGATCACTTGTCAAGTTATGGAATTCAGGTCAAAGTCAAGTCGAGCCCCTTTTCGACGTTTTTGGGGGGGATTTCTGAGCCTCCACTCAGTTTTCACATAATTCCTAGGAAATCAAATACTTCTTGGTTTTCTGATCTCCAAAACAGTTCAAATGCACATTTTTATTGCGGTATAAATAATCATGAAGCAAGTGTAACTTTGGAGGGATAGGTTTGTGTGAATTGCAGATGTACAGTTTGAATGGGAGAGGTTTTTTCAGGAGCAAAATCTTCTGCATCTCATCCCCGCATTTACCACAAGACGGCGGTAGTGTATAGACTGAGCCTTTGGAATTCACACGGTTAGCTTTCGCACATTATGAATTTGATCACAATTATAATAGATAAGTATATATATATATGCTACTAAGTGATAAGGAAAAAAGGGATTGTTTGCTAAACTAAATGGAAAATCTCAACATCTTCCTAGCAGCCACTGTAATTATTATTATTATAATTATGAATTATTCAGACCTACCTATCTCTATTGTCATGATGAAAAAGATTCTCTACAATGCGACACAACATTTGACTAAAAGCTAGGAAACCTTCAGGAGGCACAATTTTACTCAGGGACTCTTCCATTTCCACGATGGGACTGTTATGTCATTTCCAGCTGCCCTGCTTTCTCTATTAAAGGAGGAGGTGGCTGTTGTGTTAACAGACTGTTGTAGCAGCCTCTTATAATCAATCCACTGTCTTGTTTCAGTAAAACGTCACATGTGCTCTGCTCCTTTACAGTTGTACAAGGCTGTGTCACCAATGGGGAAAGCTATAAATAACAAAGACATGCCGCGGGGGAGGCAAGTATGATATGGTAGATCACTGTCAAACACTAACAACAACATCACCGATTGGCAGCTATCGTCTGTCTCCGAATCGTTCAAACACTTCTTTTAATGTTTGCTCTGCATCACAACACTCACAAAGGATTTTATGCATGGGGAAATATGACAGCACACTGGCTGCGGCAAGAAAACAAGTTATAGGCAATATTTTCATTGTGCTGAAAGAAAAGAAAGGTCTGTCTCAACATCTCCTGAGTGAGTTCTTTACTCGGGATTAAATGCTGGGATGGTTGAGTTGTGGTCACTCGGGGAAAAGCGTGTGAAATGTAATGGAAGTTTTTATTACGTACACTGTTTGAGGGCAAATCTTCCCGTGTCCTCTTGGAACTAAAGGTGAGCTGGTTTCTCTTTTTTCTTATGGCGGCAGCAACCACAACACCAAAGTCATACCGTTGATACTGTCAATCACCCAAACACCATTGTTGTATATACTACGAATGCCCATATTGCTTCCTCGTTCCGACTTTCTTCTATTTTTCTTCACCCCTCTTCTCGATCACTTTTCATCCCAATGAATCGGGGCAGATGCCAGGTTACCCAAACTGTTGATCATCGGAGCCTGGATGAATCAGAGATGTACCTGAGGCCCACATGACAAAGCCAATCCACCCTAGCCTGGCTCACGTTAAGTGATCTTAAGTGAGTCAAACAGAGAGTCCTGGACAATCCTGGATAAGTGACCCCCTGTGATGATGGTTATCCTCTCTCTCATCAATTCAATAAGATCAAATGACTGAACCTGAAAGTACTTGAGGAACCTGCTCTTGCTGCGTCGTTGCACAGTGCCCCCCCCCCCCCCCCCCCTCTCAACAATCACTCATCTACACATGCAACAGAAAGAAATCGGAAGAGTACGATGGTGCTTTCCCACACGTATGTACGTATCTTGCTGCAATGTCACTGCCAGTAACTAAATAAATGTACAAGCGGCTAAATGCTAAAACAAACACACGAGCTGAAATGCAGTTCAAACAAGGATAAGAAGCAATCATAGGATATTATTCAAACGCCTTCCTGTTTTCATTCCCTCTTTGATTTGGGCACCTCACGCTCTGCTCTGTGTGCATTTGCCCCCTCATAAGCCTCAAATTACCTTCCCCAAATCTTCAACCACCTGTCTCCTCTCCTAGCCGGCAAATGAGTCAAGAAGCTGTTATTTTTTGTCGAGGGCGGCATTAGCATGACCATCACAGCCTTCTAGCGCAAGTCATGGCAGGGAGGAGTGAGTGCTATTTGTTATTGGCAAAAGAATGTGTGGAGGAAAAAGAAGGATGAAGGCAGGCAGGCAGGCAGGCAGGCAGACAATTACAATAGAGCCAGGATAACATGGCCTACAAGGCTCTGATTTAAGATGATAAAAACGTCATCTTTAAGAAGGAGGAAAAATGCATTCGTGTACAAAGCCTTCCCCACTCAATCATATGAAGTCCTGTGCATTGTGTTGTGAATGCCTCAGTGAAAGCACAGAGCAAGTGTATGCAAAGTCCCGCTTGTTATTCCACATTTGATTACTCATGCAAGCCCACAGGCGTAATACATTGTCATCGCCTAACAACACGGGCACTTTCTCACTTGGCTTCTCCCAGCTCAGCCTCATATTTACTCGCCTGTTTCATACATTGCCGAATTAAACTAGAAGTCCTTTTATGACATATCGTTGCAAACAGAAGAAAGTTGCAATGAAACTGCTATATATTTTTTCTTGACCATACACCATGCCCACAGTATACGAACAAATCTAGAGTTTCCGGGACATTGTCAGATTTGCGACCTTCGGGCAACTCAGAGCTATACGTCCAGCCACTTTCTATAACAATTGTTTTCATTGGAGTGGAGGCAAGAGGCGGCCGGCCACCAGCCAATTGCAAGGCACATAGGAACAAGCAAGCCATTCACACTCCAATTCACACCCATGGGCAATTTAGACACTTCAATTAACCTAACATGCACGTTTTTCAAATGCAGGAGTAACTGGGAGAAAATTGATGCAAGAAGGCCTGAGAAGAGATTCAGAGCTACACATTTAGAAAAAAAACAAAGACAACTTTAAAAGATTTAAACAAAAAAACCTTCTTGACGCGTCAAACATGTTTCACCATGGTTACGCCGCTCTTCTGGTGTTACCTTTATTTATGAACAAAAAGTCAGACTTTGTTCTCATGAAACAAAAGCAAACTATTCCCACAAAAGCCCTCACCAATATTTTCAAGTGTATTTACAATCACATAAGCCCTTCTGGCGGCCTCCCTGTTTACTTTGTTTCTAAATCTTTAGTGAGCCAAGGCACATATTTGACATGAGATAAATAAAAATGCCACCACACACCAACAGAAGAAAAAAAAAAAAACATCATACTATGTGGATACACAGCTTAATGATGTACTTTTTGCCATCTTGTTGACGAGCGAGCACTTCATTGTTCTGCTTGTCAATAATTTGGTCATTGCTGGTATAGACGGACAAACAATGATGCATTAGTTGTAGAAATGTTTATTTTTGGGGACCAAATAAAATATGATCCCTCACGACACTCTGTGCTGCTGCACACGGATTAGAAATGATTAGGAATTAGAAATTGACATCCACTTCCATTGTGCGCTGCCAAGTTTCGGATTGTATGAACGATGCACGGCCTGACGCTTCGTACCATTACGTGCACATAACGCAGCGCCGACCACAAAGAGACAGCATCAAATGTAGAAATCCTGCCCCGCAGCAGCTCACACATCACAGTGAGGCAAGAACTGAGGGATCAAAACAAAACGCACGTTCAAAAATGTGCATGAGTGAGAAAAATGGCAAAGATACTCTCACCAGTGACATGGTGAAAAAATACATTTATTGGAATCTGTGTCAATGTAGAAAAAAGTGAAAACTGGCTTTGGGTTTTGTCACAGTACCACTGGTCAGTTTTCAAGCAGCTGCGAGGTGACCCAAAACAAAGCCGTCATGCTCATTTGGGACAGCACATCTGCTACTGCTGACTAGAATAGAGTAGAGTAGAGTAGAGTAGAATAGAGAGGGTCTTCTACAGTGGCACTATGACACCAAACACATTGAAAGCAAACACTTAGCAAATACACTTGTACAGCCATTAACAGAGACCACCATTTCCTTCTTTCTCAATGTCTTGTGTTGAGAGAGCTACGTATGTGTCCGTCATAGGATCCGTCCGTGACTGGCTGGCCACCACCATGCTTGTGCCCGCCCCCAAATTGAGGCACAGTCGTCTCAAAGTAAATGACCATTTTGAATGGAATTTGATGACCTTTTATTGTCTATCTTTGTATTAAAAAAATACTGGTGCTGAGTTCTTTATCACTGAGACATTAAAAAAAGAAGGAAGAATACAACGGGATGATTTGGTTTTATTTATGCCAAGACTGTCTATGTACTGTATACTATGGACTGTCAATGTTTTTCACTTGCCAGCTGGTGACTCTCCGTACATAAACATATGCGTGTAAATGTATGTGAGACAGAGAGAGCGAGCGAGCGAGAGAGAGAGAGAGAGAGGGACAGAGAGACAGAGAGATAAAAGAGAGAGACTGTTCCAAATGAATGTCTCTGTTAACTGGAAAGGCAAAGTGAACGGCTGGCAGCATCTGAGTGACTACAAGGATATGGGCCAATATTTCAGCACTCAAATTGAGCCTGTAATAAATAATTTTGTCCAAAAGTGGAGAATAAACTCCAGAGGGAGATTGAAGCATTGTCTAAGAATTCAATTGGGGTTTCACTTTATAAAAATAAATGGCACTGAGCATCACATGATTGCCCCCCCCCCCTCTCATTTCGACAGAAGACACACTTTTTAATCTTAGTTATTCTTCCAGTCTGAACAACCATTTGCAGAATAATCACACTTAAAGAATGTATTCGGAGAGGCCAACATTAGCATGGGTAGTGCATTTGTATATCTGATACATCAGGAAAAGTCTCACAACACTTGGAGTATCTGCATACGCATGTTAATGGTAAGAAAAATGACAAAGGCATTCGAAAACAAAAGACATTTCTAAACTCAGATACTGAGTATTAAAATTGAGAGGGCAGTATTTTCCCATGACTTTATATATAGAATTATTCAATTTATAAATATTTTAAATCTGGTAGAAAACAACTAGGAACCATTTTTATTCACGTAGACAAATGAAGAAAGACAATGCGCATGCCCAGGTGCTTTTGCGAGAACAGGGTTTGCGGTCTAAATGCTGATTATATGCACTTTTGTCTTTTTTTTAAACTTTTTTTATCTTTTTGATGAAATCTGTTAACCTCGCTCAGCTCCCCCCTCCCCAAAAAAATAAACACACACAATCCATTAACACAAACATGCGGGTTTCAGTTGGTACTCACAACCTCTCTCTTGCCTTCTTCTTTAGAATATTAAATCCTTCATGACAAACACTATCTATCTATAAACATCTGAAGTTCCATTTCTATTTTAGGGTTCTTTGGGCAAATCTGTAACTAATGAGTGATAGGAACTAAGGCTTTGACAGAACTTGTATATAATGAAGTGCAGCAGTCCTTTAGGTCAAGTCAAAGGCAAATGAAATCCTCACAGGTGGACAATGTTAGAGAAGCAATTGAAGGTTTTTAATTCTACCTTGGGAGAGAAACACTAATATCACATTAAGTCAAAATCTTGTGCAATGATCACCATACACTTTTTTTTCTGGACCTTCAGAATGCACTGGAATTTTGACGTTAATATAATTTGTGTATGTAAATAAAAAATGACAAGATTTTATATTTAACGTGTCATATCCTTAATATCTTTGCATACTGTTAAATATCTAAAATGTACGTTTTTTTTCTTGAACTTAAATATCAGTAGTCTTCTGTTATGCTTGGTGTTTTTTGTCTTGCTCCCATTGTCGAGACAACTTGAAGAGTGTACAGTGGTGCCTTGAAATTTAAGTGAGCCCACTCACAGTGTTTTCGTTGAGGCATTTGTTTTGCTTTGACTTGTGACCAAAAACTTGAAATACGAGCTCGCACTGTTTGGTGACAGTGAACTCGACTCACTTGGCAAGAAGCAACAGTTTGGCAGATAAACATGCCTCTCGCCAAGTTGATGCTCACTCTCTAAACTAAACCGAGGATCCAGAATTACAGATTGTGGTGCCATTTCAATGGTGAAGACGTGTGAGTGTTTTGAGAAAAAATGAAATTGCAAGGCACCACTGTATTTCTTTTGTGACTGAATAAAGTATCTACAGTATCTGTCAATGTGGTTACAGGCGCAACTGGAGATTCAGAGGCTCATTAAGACAAACTGGAGTCACATTGATACTGTTGTGAACACGTCTCTTCAGAGAAAAAACAAAAGAAAGAATCGTGACAACACTATACGGAACACAAAATCAATACCACCCTGAAAAAGCATGTTTGATTTGACTTTTTTCTCATGTCTTGGATGAATATCACGTTGATGCCAGGCAACATCATCTTTGTCTGTTAATTTGAAAATGTCTTGTACATATTCACAGCTGTTTGATTGAATGGCAAAGAAACCCACCAAATCGAAAATTGCTGGTTTAGTTGTCTAAAATACGGATGCGACGAGTTCGTTAAAGTTTTGGTTAATTTGATGGATGCAGACTCAAAGGGTAAAAAAATCTTGCAGCTTGTTGCCTTTGAGCACAAACACACAGTATCCATACATAACAGCCATTCAATTTCTTTTTTACATAAAGATATCTGATATCTTTTGTTCATGTGTATCTTCTGAAATGTTGGTATATTTATCTTGACGGAATAGATTGTTTAGTGAATGGGGAGATTTCGGTCCAGTAGAAGAGCACACATACAAATATGAGGACACTGACTGAGATGTTTAAAAGGTTTTTCAATTCTGGGAGACATGTTGTTTTTTTTTCCTTGTCGGTTTTTGGTGGCATGAAATGTCGCTGCTGCTGCGGCTGCGGCTGCGGCTGCAGGCTGCAGGCTGCTGCTGCTGCTGCTGCTGCAGGCTGCTGCTGCTGCAGGCTGCTGCAGGCTGCTGCTGCTGCAGGCTGCAGGCTGCAGGCTGCTGCTGCAGGCTGCTGCAGGCTGCTGCAGGCTGCTGCAGGCTGCTGCTGCAGGCTGATGCTGCAGGCTGCTGCTGCAGGCTGCTGCTGCTGCTGCTGCAGGCTGCTGCAGGCTGCTGCTGCAGGCTGCTGCTGCTGCTGCTGCAGGCTGCTGCTGCTGCAGGCTGCAGGCTGCTGCTGCTGCAGGCTGCAGGCTGCTGCTGCAGGCTGCTGCTGCTGCTTGAATCCATCCCAGACTACACAGTAGTTTCATTCTTCCAGGGTCCAGTGCGTATATTCCCTGTACTGTCTGAGCTGTAAAGGAGTCCCTCGTGCAAGCCGCCCTTTAGAATCCCATTCTGATTGGGCGGATTCTGCGTGTAAGATTGTCTGCGCGGGCCGTGCATTTCCAAATGGTGATGCGTGATCGGCTCCTCCTCCGCCACTTTGCTGCACCCGCACAGGAAGACGCCAGCGTCGGCCGTCTCCGCCGGGCACAGGGAAGGGAAAATGTCGGCCTTGGCGCAGCACATATGCCGATGGCAGGGATTATGACACGCCAGGGCCTCGTGCGCAGCTGCCGCTTGGCAAGTATGATGCCCCTCGTGGAGGCCCTCGTGGACCTGATGCGGACACGTGTGGATGTGACGCTCGTGGCTGCTGTGGGGGCTGTCAGTGTGTGAGCTGTGCACGCTGCCTCCGTCAATATTGGAGGGGATATGATAGGCGTATTCCCTCTCGCTCCCCGCGCCGCCGCCGCCGCCGCAAACGCTGGTGCCGGACCGGCGGCTGAGATGGCGGCTTTTAGTCCTGATGCTGCTGCTGCTCTTCAAACAGGGGTGCAACTGGATGCCCGGCCGGTAACCCTCTGGATCGGCGTGAAGCAGCACGTGTGTGGCAGTAGGCTCCTCCTCCATCAGCTGCTGGCTATGCAGGGCGGCGCAACATGGAGTCACAGGCGTCAGACACGTTAGGTGATTTTGTGACGATGGGAGGGCAGCGTGTTTACAGTGATTGACGCCGCCGTGACTACAGCTCATCAGCGCTTTACACGGCGAATCGTGGTGGCAGTGAGCGTGTCCGTGCGAAGGGGTATCTCCGTTGACGTTGACTTTTGGCGGCACTTGGCCCGGCCCGTGGGCACCGGAGCAGCCGTTGGCTCGCCCCCCGGGACAACAAGAACACCAGCAATGCCAGACATCGTCCCGTTTGGCACAGTGATGGATGAGGATGAAGAGGCCCAGCGTGACAGAGAAGGCACCGTACAGGCAACTGAAGATCATGTCCAGGAAATGACCCTGTGACACAGCCAGTGCCCCAAAAGTCCACGTGGCCAGGAAGAGGAAAAGCGTAAAGGCCGCCGTGCGTAATTGGGCCTTGAAGGAGTGCTCGTTGGCCAGCAGGGCGGGATTAACCGGGACGCCCGGGCAACCGGCGGGGCAGTGGCTCCCGGAAGGTTGGGCCGTCAGGGCGCCGGGCTCGGCCGCCTGCTGGCACTGAGTCGGCACGTCGACGGAGGCCAACCTTTGGTGCTCTTCTGTCAAGCGCTTGAGCTCGTACTTCTTTTCGGGGCGGCGCCGCAGTTGAATGAAGGTACACAGGAAGTAGATGCACGTCACCAGGACGATGAGGGCAACTGGGCCGAAGAAAGCGCCCAGACTTGGCTCCCAGGCCATCCAGCAGCTGCAACACGCACGGAAATAATTAGATAACAATCCTAACGGCAAAAATGTCAAAGGTCAAATACGATTTTCTTTGTTGAAGCCCAAAACAACCTTATTAAAAGACAGGAGACATTCCCATTCCATTGACATGCAGCATAACAATGATCAAGAGCACAGAATTTTACAAACAAAATCACGGATCAAAGAAATGACAGCGATATGAAATTACAATTCTTTATTCATATCGTTTTTACATTTATAGATAAGCCTTTTAATTAATGGCCGCAGTTTCCATTCAACTTTTCTTAAATTGAAAGTGTGAACTTACTATGGTGCTTGTTCCCCACTCCCATAGTTGTCAAGATTGACAGCTGCTGTGACCCCACAGATGATGAGGGGCACTCCACCACTGATTAAATAAAATCTGGAAGAGATCATCAAAAGTGCTTGCTTGGTTAAAAACAATATATTTGAATTAAAGCATTCAGAAAGAATTATACTGTACTTACACCATGAATCTAAATGAACACTGAGAAAAAAACCTTTTCTGCACACACCCCACCCAGTCAAGTCACACATTTCTTTTCTCTACATATAACCATTCGTTCGTCAATGTTCTGTAGAGTCTATCCTGTTCTGGGCCAGCGTGAACTGGAGTCTATCAAAGCCTGACAAAAGGCACGCCCTGCATGACTGTCAACTCACAGGAACTCGGTTACTAAGTAAACCAACCCACAATGCCTGCACCCAAGTCAGTCGCCGATGCACGGGGCGAAAAAATGATGAATTTGTGGATATAGGCAAAACAGGAGTATGTTTCAATCACTTTCATTGCTCGTCTCTTCATTTCCCTTTAGAATGACACCCTCCTGTGAAATGAATGTTACACTTCCTCGGGGTGAAATCAAGGCCATGAATGCAAAGATTAGATCGGTCACCTTCAGGCAAAAGGTTCTATAGACAATATGATAGTGTTTAATCATCTGTCATCTGCTGCCTGATAAGGACAGCTTTTAATTGTAAAATGTGACGCTTGCATCACAGTGACTAAGAAGCGAGGCTTACAAATTGTGTGCTGCAGCAACAACGCTAATCCGTCTCCACCGTGTCCTTGTGCTTTTTCCCTTTGCCCCCTGTCATCCACTTTCCTATGCTATTTCCTCTTCCATCCTGTTCAATCTCCACCTTTGTCACTGGCCTAACCTTTACAGCACTCCATCTTCCTCTTTTTTGCTTCCCCCTGACACAATATGTCTCCCTTCACACCACATCAGATATTCCCCAAAATTCAATTATAATCAAGGTGCTTGGCTTGTTTGGGACACGGAGGTAGGGTGATTGTGACGAGGGAAACAGGGAAACAGGAGCTTGGAGATTGTAGTGGTTGGCAGCATTAGCAGCCTGTCACTGCTTCTGAGTGGAACAGTTCCCTTAGGAGCTCCCATCCCCCTACCAGCAGAAAGCCATTTACGCTCCTGTCAGCAAGATAAGTGTAAATGAGAATAAGCGCAACCTGACCTCTTTAACCTCAAGCTCAGTACAGCACATGCCTAACATATGTTAATGATTGCTCACCCAAATCTGTGCATGCTTTGTAATAATAATAATAACCATGTATGGATGAATGGACCATCCATATAAACAATAAAAATGATTACAATAATAATATTCACCAAATAGAAAAATAAGATGAGGTATTAAACATGACGCAGAGCAGATTTCTGACAAAATTGGCTTCAATTGTTTGCTTGATGTACCATTAGATGGAGGGACAGGGAGATAGATCAGCAGAAATAGGTTTGATAATGGGCATGGGGGAGATGGTGATTGGAGAATGGGGGTGGGCGCAGGAGGAGAAATTGATTTGTCTCCAGCCGCTAAGTCGTATTGCATGAGAATGTCTGACAGGGACCATTACAGTCAATCACTACGGATCAACATGGATGCAGTGCGGCATGATCCAAGCGCTTGCCCCTGGACAAATGATCTCATTCACAAGCAGTGCATGATGCTGGAGACTGCCAGTTGTGTTTATAAGCCCAACCATGAAGGTATTGGCGGATTTGCTTTGAAAGAAGGATGAATATATATATTTGAGATACATATAAGGTAAGTCACGAAGCTACACGTTATGGTTCAACCACTTTGTTTTTCGGTGAATATCTTTCTTGCAGATTTTGGAGCCTTTCCATGAATTTGGAGGCATCACTATAACACAAACAAGTCGTTGATTGCAGTGAAGAACACGCAAGAATCATAAAATAGCATTGCAGAGGTATACAAGAAAGCACACGTGCGCAAACCAACACAGAGCGGTCAAGACTGGAGAGCAATGCTCGGAAATGGATGTACCTCAACAGTGGTTGTTTAGGGGGCCTTGGGGGGTCCCCATCTTGGCTCTGGAGAGGCTTCTTAGACACCTGCTTGTAAATGTTCCTGGCTGTCACACCAAGCCACAGCATGGTCGCTAAAGACGAATAGTGCAGCACGAGTCCCACCTGAAAGAAGGAAAATGGCTGCTGCAATTACTCTATTGACTTGTGTCAACTTTTGCTCGCAAAACGTCTGTCGGGGATAAAAGTTTGGTGTCTCATAAATATGAGTGTCATTCCAAGGGTGTGTCTGACTGCTTTACTTCCAGACCTTGTGCCGATGTAGCATAGAGACGAGCGAGCGAGCACAAAGGGTAAAGGGTTGAATAAGTGCAAGGTTGTTGATAGCATTTTGGTGCACTTTTACATTTGGATACGGAGCAGCTCCTTATCAGTTACGCTAGAGGACATCTGGGGTGCAGCCACAATAACAAATTAGAATATAAATGATAGTCACGTTGGCAACTATCTTGTGAAAAGAATGCACTGTAATGCATACCTGCACTCTCTCTCTCCTTTGAATATTCATAAATCACATTTGAATGGGAGAACTGCTCTAACTTTGTCAAAAAGCGTTGACAGTTCATAACAATAGATTTCAAAGTGGGATGGAGGATGATGGGAAAATATTGAAAGGCAAAAAGCCCCCCCCCCCAACACACACACACAACCGCCCGCCCGCCATAGGCAATCAGTTTGGTCTGTAGCAACCTGAGATGCTCAATCAAATGTTGTCCTTCTGTCACATAGGCCCAGGAACCAAAACAAGTTTACAAGAGTCCTGGTCCTAATTGGATGTGTCCTTGAGCATGTTATGGAGAGCAGAAGATGGCTCGCTCGTGTGTCAATCAGTGTGTTGGAATATGCACACTTCATTAGTTCCAAGAAAAAGAAGTCGGCTTGTGGGTATTTTTAGGCCAGTCCAAATATTGATGGCAAAAAAAACTGAATTCACTTTTCTGCCTTTATGTGCATGTTAACCATCTGACAGTGTAGACATTTGCATCCATCCGTCCATCTGTCCATCCACCCAACCATCCAACCTTTCGTGCATGACATAGCGAGATGAATAAAATAAATAGATAATAAACAAATGAATAAACAATGAGGAAACCAGAAAACAAGTGCAATTCATAGTACCATAAACATTGTCGCTTGAATGAATGACAGCAACTTTTCTACGCTTACTTCGTCTGGCAAAATCTGCGATTCATCCGAGAAGTTGAGGCCAATCCACGCAGGAAAACCTTAAACAAATATTAAATATTGAAGGCAATGACTGCCTCACTGAGCAGCACATTGATCACAAAGTCAACAAAGGATGAGCTGGAAACAGCCAACTAGAATCTAATTAATGTGTTTTCCACCAAAGAGCACCAGACTGGCAAATGTAGGCTCCCTACTCACACTGTTAGACCTTTTTTAATTGCTTGTTTACTGACCTTTTTCACAATTTTTCCCATTTCAGACCTCACTTCTTGCAGAGATGCAATTTTTTTTGATCTTTCAGGTAAAACACTATGCTCTCAATTGCACCAAAAAAAACAAAAACAAAAAAAACCCCCATAACAATATGGAATTCAGATTCAACACTGATGTCAACACTAAAGAAAAAAAAGAAACATTTTGAATATAGGTACCCTGAAGGGTCTCTTTCCCAAATATGCTCAAAAGCAAGTAACCTCAGCTTTATTCCACAAGGCAACATTTCTCTCTCCTTGTGCTTTATGCACCTCCACGGCAAGTGTTGTTTGGCTCCACTCGTGCATACGATGGATGGTCGTATGTTGATGACATCCTGCTTGCAAAGTGAGTGTACATCCATATGATCCCATAAATCTGTATCTCCGCGTTTACTGGAGTTAAAATGGCAGATATACACATGGGAGATTTTGGGGCCTTATCACTAATCCGAGTTTGAAAGAAAGAAAAAAGAAAAAAAAAAGATCACCGTTGGGATAGTGTATAGTGAAGAACACACCCATCCATCCATCCATCCATCCATCCATCCATCCATCCATCCATCCATCCATCCATCCATCCATCCATCCATCCATCCATCCATCCATCCATCCATCCATCCATCCATCCATCCATCCATCCATCCATCCATCCATCCATCCATCCATCCTCTGAACTGCTTATCCTCGCTCGGGTTGGTTGGGGGTGTGCTGGAGCTTATCCCAGCTGTCTTTAGGCGAGAGGCGGGCTACACCCTGAACTGGTTGCCAGCCAATTGCAGACACTAATGAACATTTGCATGTAACTATGCCAGATTATAGCCATTGGCTAGTTTCCATTTGTAGTCTCTTGCCAGCTCCATGTAACGTTTTTAGTATACATGTGTACTGATTACTAAGCATCACCGGGAGGATTTTTCAAGCATTTTGGCAGATATTCAGCAATCTTTGCAATTCTCCAAGAAAGGAAACCAGGGGGGAAACCAAGCTGCGTGTGTGGTTTGAATATAAAAAGAAAAAGATGCAGCCGGCTGTCTCCACCATTTATATGATTTCATATGTACTGTAAGTGTGGCTAGAAAGCAACGCAGCAAGACGTTGGGTTGCAGTCAGTGCACCGGGTCATCAAGAATTGCCAGTAGATTTTCAAAAACATTCCCTCCCTCTTTATTATGGCTCATTTCCATGTCTTTGTTCGGCTTCTCCCTTGACAATCACACCATGTTGTTGTGAGTCGATAAATAATAATACACCGTGCTATACTCTATGTGGCGCTTCAACAGCAAATTTTCAATGACAATGCTTAGATGTGTGGGGCTCAGTCACTCAAGCATTTTTGTCATTCTTTCCCAGTGGTCCACTTTACATATTCCACAACATGGCTCAATGTCACCAAATTAGCAGGTGTGTCTGGGGCGAGCGAGGCTGCTTTTTGCGCTGGCTGGCAGGCAGGCAGCACGCCTCGATGAACGCAATCAAACAGCCCCAAACACGCAAGACTGAACTTACACTGGCACAAAAAGCGATGCCTGTTTTTACGCCAAAATAGGGTTGAAAATGACACGCTATCATCCAATCTGAAGAGGAGTATTATTCACGAGACACACACAAACATTAATTGCCACTTACTGCCTGACATATGATGGGATATTTGATTCGATTGATGCCGCCAGCAAACACAGCGAAGGTCAGAGCCGTATGGAAGCAGAAGTTGAGAAGTATATGCCATCCCTTCCGACTGATGCGGATCGCGCTGCCAAAACAAACAGCAACACAGAGAAAATGAGCAATCGTATGCTTTGTTATGAACCACAATTTGACATCCATTTTGTCCAGTAAAGAAAGATTTTGAAAGGTTTGTCTCTTCAACTTCTTCAAATCTCCCTGGTAATTGACAAGCAAGTTTTTTTTTATTGAATTATAGTGTCTGTTTAATTAGTTACAAATGGTTAATGTTGGAGTATTGACAAAGTATACAAAATAGAAACATTCTGTAGATACGGTGCATATACATAGGTGAACTACATCACGGTAATCTCAGGGCACACATATGGAGACGACAATTTCCCCTCAACCTCACACTGGCATTGAGTGAAAATTGAATCCACGCTAGCAGCACTAAAGAGCGTCCCACTTCACCACCCGTGACATGAAATGGCGAAAGTAACTCCTTCAGTGTATTACAGTTGGCTACCTCAAATTTGTTTAAAGCCATAGACCTGCGGCAAAGTGCCATTAATGTCACCACACAGAGTACATGCACATGGGGATTGTTTCCAGTTGGCGAGCGCAATTGAAGCGCCCTGTAATAAGTATGTACTTGTATTAGATTTGAGCCCAGGGTTGCACAGCCACGGGCAAGGCACTTAACCCACTTCAGCGTGTTCTGAAAATACAGTAGATGAAAGAGGTCAAACCATAACATACAGTCGGACACACACACGGTCCCGTATGAACAAACTATTTTTGTTGCAATCGTTGTCTCAACATAAAATATTATATACTAACATGGAAATGGTCAATTTTCCAAAAAGTGATCCAGTTGAGCCAAGTCCACGTCGATAAATCATTGGCAGCAGTGCAGCATGAGGGCTGCCAGAATTCACAGGTCTGGAAAGGAGCTGCTGCTTCTGCTGCTACTGTCTCTGCCACGGCCCAGGTATTGAAGTGCATCCAGCAAAGAGGCCATAAATCAAGCTGGCTGCCGGCCTCCCTGGAAGGAGGTTTTCATAGGCTCTGCACTGGCTTTTCATTGGGTCAAGTACATTAACCTGCAACCCTGCAGACTCCCTTCCTCCAGAGTCTGCCATGAATTAAGAGCTGTCTTTGTGTCTCATGTTTGAGCCCTGAAACTAAATTTTAGGATAAGAAACAGTTTTTGCACTCCAGAATTGCAGATCTTCCTTCTGGTAGCTTCCCACTAATTCTTATTCTAATAAGCCCACTTCTGAATCAAAGCGTGGGTCACTAGAGAGACACAAACGTGCGTATAGCAGCAATCAAAAGTCACATTTTGATAATATATTCCATTTACAACTCTGCACGATCTCAATTATGGGTCCAAACTTTTCGTTTAAAACACAAGCTCCTGGCTGAGTCGGGGCTCCAACGACAGACACATCAAAAAGGGACCCAAAGCTCAGGCAACCCTTTGGATTGAACTGAGAGCAACGGATACAGAACAGAGGGAGTAGGGAAATGTTATTAATATTCCATCTGAGCCAAATCAGAACCAAAATGATGAAAAAAATCACACATTTTTGTGATTTCACATTCAGAGAAGAGGAAGACTGACATTTACAAATAAACAGCCAGATAATGCCACTCGTCTTGTTTCAAGTTAACAAAATATAATAATAACTGGTGGAAATCTGCAAACGGTGTCGAGCAGAAAATATTTGCGGATCTGTTGTAGTGAGGCATAAAACATGATGGGTGGTGGATTTTTGGTGAAAATTATTTAAGGGGCATTTATGCACACACACACACACACTTGGCATGCGTATATTATTTACATGTTTTTAAGCCCCTATCCCACTGAGCGGCGGTTGTCTTCTCATCTGAGTATGTCATTGGCTGCCTCGGAAAACACTCGCAATTGTTCAGCGCTCAGTGGGATGGGGGGGGGGGCTTTAGTCAAAGCAGCTGCCGTGTTTTCAGCCAGACTAAAGCCAGACTAAAGTGGCCACACCACATTCGGCACGTTCAGAATAAAGGCGCACAAATGAAGAGATGAAGTTTGTTTGAGGGACTCACTAAAACATGGCATGGAGCCATGTCTCCATTTTCAATTGGAAACAGAACGATCAAGACTCTCACAGCTTGAAGCCAGACCAAGGCTTTGTGCACTCAGGACTGATTGCTAGTCCCCTTCCTTCAGCATATATAGGTATCTGCAAAAGGTGTGACTTTTCTTACCTGTGATGCACTATATACGTGATGATGGAGGCAAAGAGGCAGAGCAGCATGACCGCCGTGCAGGCATACACGACCGGGTGCAAAAACTCCGCTGGGTATGGGGGGAAAGACAGCACCTTCTTCAGATCCTGCGGGGGAGATTAAAAGAAAAAACGGCAGTTTCATGACAAGTCATTCCAGCGGTTCAGTTAAATGAGAAATAATAATGAGCAAGTGTTGGTCTCCGTCTTTAGAAAATTGCTCCAAGAAAAGACGATGAAATGTAAATCTCAGATTTGGAATTCTCAACTCAAACTATAATGTGCTTAAAAAAGCAAATACGGTTGTAACAAAAAGTTGTATCCAAGAACATAAAACAAAGAAGCCACGAGGACAAACAACTGTCCATTCAACCTACCACCAAGGTGTTTACATATTGCATTTTTGGGAGCCAGATTGCAAAGGAAAATTCAAAGAAGTCTTGTTATAGGCAGTGCTCATTAAGTATTATCAGCACAGCGCCGTTGTGATCTTACTCAAAATGATAATAAATAACATTATGAGCTTCATATAATATCTGTTGAATGAAAATGATACTTTCCATCCCGATGGCGCGATAGGAAAGCAAATATTGGACACTGGACTATTGAATGGTGATATCTACAAAACAATTTGACATATAAGCCTGTGCTTGCTTAGATCAAGCAAGGACGTGACACTATTGGGTCCTAACACACGGGCTGGCTGGATAGGGGATATGACACCCAACACTGATGTTTGGATTTCATGATGCAAAATGAAGGACTCTATACATCATATCCATAGCACTGTCAGCTCAGTTGGCAGCCAGCCAGCCAGCCGGCCGGCCAGCCAGCCAGCCAGCCAGCCAGCCAGCCAGCCAGGCCAGCCAGCCAGCCAGCCAGCCAGCCAGCCAGCCAGCCAGCCAGCCAGCCAGCCCTATGACACAGATCAATTTCCCAAAAGTAATGTGCATACAGTCTACACTATCTAATACCATTGTTATCGGTCGGTGACTGATGAAGACATGACCTTGAAATGAACAAGGCTGCAAGATAGTACTTTTTGGCCAGGGCAGTGGCAAATATAGAGCAGCCAAAATAGTCAATCCTAGTAACATCACTGGGTCCGATGATGGCTTGGAGCCAAAAGAAAACAAAATGCCAAAGACAATTTACTGTTTAGTCATGGTAGGATGATCCCGTTTTTGGGATCCTGATTTTGAAATGCATCAGCCTTTGAATGAAAAACTGCAACGACTAAAACATTAAAAACGACACTGTCAATATTCTCCAAAGAAAACTCATTCATCTCCTGGAATTGCTAGAATGGAAAAATACAAAGGATCGAAAAAGAAATAAGAAGAAATACTGTCTTTCCAATGGATCGTCAAAATAAAATTGCACTGCAAATATGTGCTGTACTTTCATTTGAGCACTGAGATCTTCAATGGCAAAACAATGTGCTGTACTTTCATTTGAGAGCTCATGACAGAGCAAATGGGGTTCCAAAATATCAAACAGCTTCAACCAGTTTGTTAATTAATGTTTAACAAGCAAATATGATGTTTGTATTTACCCTCAGAGCGATGTCATAGAAGGACAATAAAAATGGGTTAATTACAATTATAATGATGTGCAATGATGTTGATGGAAAACAAAAGCCCACGGCATCAGCAAGACAATGTGTTGAAATGGAGCTTTTCATTGAAATGATGCGCTTGAAATAGCATACATTTATTGGGGAGTCAAGGATTTCTGAATCAGACCAATCCATCCTGCTGTTATTTTTTGGAGAAAAAGAAGAGCACAAGGGGCGAGGTGTATTTTGTATTTGTATTTGGTCGACTGGTAGTGAGCAGGTCCCAGCCAGGCGTGAAGTAGACTATACGCGCATCCAGCTCCTTCTTCAACGAAAAAGCCTGTGAATTATTACTGAGTGAGCCGCTGAAGGAGCTCATCTATCTTGTAGTATGGGTAAAAGAAGAAGAAAAGATCTGTGTCACATCACAATGAATACCAGGGATGTTCCTTCTGCTTGTACAAAGTAGAGAAGAATGACGCAAGTCAAATGGAGACAATTCCCAATCTGATACAAATGGTTCCCCAGCATTAGCTAGTGACTGAAATCAGCGGCGGCTTGTCAATAGAAGGGGCTAATGGGTCATCCTAATCCCCTTGTGGGGTTTGCATGTTCTCTGGGTGCCTCCAGGTACGTTCCAAAAACATGCATGGTCGGTAGCTGGGATGGGCTCAAGCATGCCCGCGACCTTCATGATGTCAAATTCTTGCAAATGGAATAAACAGCGCCTCTGCTGCTCGGAGTCACATCGTGCACATTTTCCCGCAACTTCTCAAGCCTTCTTATCGTTCCACAGCATGTTTTGTGTTTTCATACTGGGACTGCTTCAAAAGCCCTTCAAGACATTGTAGCAGCCCTGTGGACTCGTGCCAAAATGGAAGTGAAGAGACTTGCATCATCAACCTTGCAACACTATGAATCAGTTGTGACTGAAGCCCCAGAAGCAGGGGAGGTAAACATGAACAGCAGGACACCCCATTCACATATACACACATAGCAGCATAGAGTCAGGGTTTACTAGCAGCCCAGTAGGAGATCTTAACACTTTTAGAGCTTGTTGATCCTTCCTATTTTCAGCAGCAAAGTAGGCGAGATTTGCTTTCAGAAAAGAGACGCCTTGTTCAAATTGAGTCACTAACCCACTGCGTGGTGCAACGATATAGGATGTCCGCTTTAATTTCAGGGAAGTAGATAAACATCAATTCCATGTTGCGAGAACAAACATTACTTCACCAGGATCTTGGATGGAAGAGCAGAGAAGGTTCAGAAGCAATCACATCCTAGATTAAGCATAGGCAGTACAAGGCAGCACAAAGGACATTTCTACAGATATGTATTCATTCAAGTGATTTGGTTTGACCAAATGTTCAGCTTTCAATGTCCCGTGTAACAGATTGTAAAGTTGAAAGCCCCCTTGCTGACCCAGCTGTCACAATGAAAGATGGACCAGCCACTGGGGCAGCTCAAATGTGTTGCAGAGCCAATCGGATGTCAACTCAGGATAGGAAGCGCCAGCTCCAGGAAATGCATTTCCTCCAGGCCCACAATTATATTACATCACTATACAGGGCCCACTTCATTACTTTGCTTCCACAGCAATGTGAGCAGCCCTTTGACAGCACAATTCATTAGATCCATTAGCATACAATGCAGTTTAGCCTGTTCCGGATTAGCACTGACATGTTACATCTGAACACGACTCTACTGTCCTTCCGCAGCTAAACAGGTGCCTGATCCCATGCTACCACTTTAATGCATCATCTCCCCTCCCCTCCCCTCTCCAAAATCAGATTATAAAAGTCAATTTGATCTTGATCTCACGCGTAATCTGGGCGCTCGGGCATAGTGGTACGAGGTTCAGGTCTGCACAAGTAAATGCCGCTGAGAGCTTGCAGGCCACATTTCTTGCTCTCTCTGGGTTCTGATGATGCGCTGGACAATCCGTTCAACCTCCCAGTAAATAATCAGCAGGTATACTTGCAAATTTGATAACCTTTGCATACGATTGAAGACATGAAAATTGCCGACGCAGTGCAGAATGTCATCATCCATTGTAATGACAATAGTGAGCGAGTGGAAGAATGCACACAAATGTAGATTAGAAGGCGGAAATAAAGAGAGAGAAGAAAACAAATGAAAATCCTCTGGCAAACAGCCTGCAGGCTTGCGGCGGGCGCTGTATTTTATCATCCTTGAGTGGCCCCGTGAACACTGGAACGGAACCAGCCCAAGTGTGCAAATCAAACTCACTCCGGCTTGCCCACACCCCACAGGATAACAGAGTGTGACAGAACACTGGTGAGACAGAACTTCCTGACTTAACAACAGTCTGAAAAATGGCCATGCACCATTAATGCGCTTCATTAATGATTCAGCGGCGGCGGCGGCGGCACCTTGAGGCTGTCACTCAGCTCGCAGCTTTGCGATACATTCAGGCATGAAATCACCAGCGCCTGGCCTGGCAAGTGTTCAGCGCTGGACGCAACGCAACACGCAAATCCCGTGCAACAGTATGGAAGGAATCATCAAGGGGCTGTTGTTTCATTAGCATTCAGAGCTAAAGTGTTTTCAGCTTAAGGCCATCCAAACACTTGCTTCTATCTAAAATGTACAATCAATTAAAGGAGGAGCACAGCCATGTATTTCGCTCGCAGTCCTCCTGTTCCAAATAATTAGGATCATAATAAAGAATAGAACTACCGAAAAAGCCAAATACGATCAGAACCTGAAATTTGATTGCACCATCAGCGTCTGAGTAAAACGGAATGTCCTTTGTGATGATTTGACATTGAGCTCTTCAACGTTGGCCGCGACTTGATTGACACAACTAAATTCCAAAGAGAGCCATGTGGGGTTTTTTGTTTTGTTTTATATTTTGCTGTCATCTCCAACCCCTTGGCCAACATATCTTGGAAAATGCATGACTGGTCTGCAGAAATTTGAACATGAGCCAAAATGTCCATTAGAAAATACTGCTGCACAAAGATCTTTTGTGTATTGAACTCTTTGCATACAAAAGTTGTCGGTGGCCTCAGGGTGACTAAATCCTGTACTACACAGACCATATTCTCACTCAACACATGGTGAGTATTCAAATGTGCAACTCTGATACAAACTTGGCTATCCAGGATTTACAATCTTGATACATTGACTTGACTTGAAGAAGTGCTGCACTTGGGAAGGTTCTCTTTAATGAAGCCAACGAACAGTATCTGAATCAATCATTGTATTTTAGCCCACACCAATTTACATGGGATTCTCTGACATATCTGAAAACTCTCAAGGAAAGTGCAAAGTGCAAGTGTTCAGCTATTTCATACAGTCACACAGGTTGATTTGGGGAAACACAAGTTTCTATTCATAGCCACTGTGCTGCCTCAAACAATAATGAAATAAAATAAAATATATTGGACTGGATTGGAGATTTACAATCAACAACATTGATGTTGGGTTGGTCAATGATTGGTAAATATCAGACTTCAATGGCCAAAATAAAATGCAGCTATGGGTTCTTTTTTAATCATTAAAATGGGTTCCCGAGATTGCAGATGGGCAAATATATTCCATATTTGAGCTGACTAACAAGCAAGGAGATAGAAAGAGTGAAAATAGAAAGGAAAGCGCATGCGGGAAGCGTCTTGGATGCAGTGTTCACACCCTGTTCTCAGCTTGCACGGACAGCTTGCACTGCTCCATATTTTTTCTCTTGCCAGATGATACATTTGACACATTTCTTCAACACAATAAATGAAAAATAGGACAGAATGTTTTGAATTCTGCTCTGATACTGTTTACGGACATGGTGACAGGACGGATGGAGTCAAAGTGGAGCAGAGAAACAGCATGCGGGTAGGCGGGTCGGGCGGGCGGGCAGGCAGGCAGGCAGGCAGGCAGCCAGCCAGCCAGGCAGGCAGCATCTCCAACAATACATTAGACTGTGGCAGCGGCAATGATCTTGGAGGATAAACGAGGCTGCCTGTGTGGCGCTTAATAGCGTAACAGAGCTCACGTGGATCTGTTGCCTGCCATCATTTTCATGTGTGCTCTCTCTCTGGCTGTGACCTTTTAATGGTCTTTCGACAGTGCTGGCTGACTGCGCAATGTTGGACATTGGAGAGCTCCACTGTAGAAATCACCATGCGAACTAAATCATTGCCTTGTGCAGAAGTGCAAGAGGTGCTGGGCACTTTGTGATGGTCAGGGTTTAATGATTATTATTATTTCATAACGTGGGGAATTATCCATTCAACATTATTATTATTAAGCAGTCAGAGGTGGATTTCTGGAGTTGGAAAGTACGACAGCAGAGCAAAACCTTGCGAGTGGTGCATGACTATTTTTTCAAGATAATATTTGATCACTTATCTTAAATATTTTCCCATATAATCCAAAAGCCAAATGTTTCTAAAATCCCTCTGGGAAAAAGAGAGGACGCTGGGTGGTAAAACGGATCTACGTTTAAGGCCATGCAAAGAGAAGACGAAAAATGCCATAACAAATACATCTTCTGACAGGAGGGGGGGGGGGGGGGGGGGAGGCAGAAGATAACAGGCGTGATAGAAAGTAAAAATAGTAAAAATATACCATGGGGTGAGGAGACAAGATAATCATTACCCCTTCAGCCCTGGAAGCAATTGTGTCCCTCACCTCCCCAGCACAATGCAATTTTTCATTACGGATTGTTTACGATGGTCACAGCTCAGACACATTTCTCCTCTGACAGATGTGCTATCTGTAGCACTTAGCCTTAAGTGGACACACAAACGCCTTTGCCAGCAATTTACATGTTTGCATCTCATTATGGCCGCAAAATCACGACCGATGTGCATTTTCCATCTAGTTTCGGAACCCTTTATCCAATATTCACACAACACACACGTTCACCAGTAGGATGAGCAGTGTTACTGCCTCCGTTGAAGGGAATGAGTCATCTCCCATTTTTTGTTTAGAAATTAGGAATTTAAAAAGCAAAGTGAGCCTTTATCTGATGTTATAGTATGTGTTTATTTGTTAGGAAACAAGATACAAGTGCAATTTATTTCCCTCAAGCTTGCTTTGCCTTGGCCCTGCTTAGAATAAAGTCTTCTGGGTTAAGGCATTTCCTTGACTATTTTATGCATAAATTATATGTCCAAATCGATCTGTGATGTACTTTTAGATTTCATCGATGCAGTTTGTCATTTGCACGCTTTACCCTTTAAAAGTGGAAAATGTGCAATGTTGTGATGTAGGATGGTGACTCATTATTCAAGTAGGTGCCCTTTTCGGGCTTGCTACACACCCACTCGATTCGGAGAAGTTGAGGAATCAAACTGCTTCAATATCTTTTGGGAAATATCATTTGTGTTTATTTTTTCCCTCCATAAAAGAGCAATATGCAAATGGCAGCTTTTTGGCCAAGGCTAAGGCATGGAATGGGATGAGAGGCTTAAAGATGCACTGCAGCAGTATGACAACAGATGCCCAGTTAAACGCTAAGTCAAGTCAAATTGAATGACACGGCTTGAAGGTCTGGGAGACTTTTGCAGCCTAAAATCAACACCAAGGGAATGGTCATGTGAGCAGAAACATCCCAAAAATAGAAGGGTGAATTGTAATCAGATCGTTTCACAGCATGATGACCCTTTCAATCCTGAAGAAGAAACAAACCCTTTTTATTCGACATCAAGATGGTTACACTTGTACCTTGCTACAATCAATTTTATATTCAAATGGATAACTTCCGTCCTTTTCCTTGCATTGTTCAGTCCTTTAGTTTATTATGTTTAGCGACCAACCTCAAGGCCCAATTAGTGATTTATCGTGTAGCTAACTCATAAGACAAGATCAGACAGACAATCAAAAGTAATCGCCTCTAATCCTCCTTAAATGACACTGCACAGCTAATTGACATTGTGTTAGTCAACAAATCTCACCAGAATTGCAAAACCAATAAAGCAACCAACCCAATTATTCCCCCCCCCCCCCATGTTTCCCATTGCTTATTTAAATCCGATGCCACTTTGGGTATGTGGATTGACTTGGGATAAGATTAAAAAAAAATGTTCTTCCACACAAATTAGTTAAATATACTGTATGTTTGAATCTCAGTATTTAAAAAACAAAAGATTTATATATCATCTATTTGGCACACTTTTTATTCCAGATTACTTTCCTTATCCAACCCAATCTTTTTTTTTTTAGACACTGGTGGGAATCCACCCCATTACATAAGAAACGCAGTAGCAGCATTAGCAATATATCACATCCATACATCACTCGTATTGAGGGAGCCAGAGCCAGAGCCAGAGCCAGAGCCAGAGCCAGAGCCAGAGCCAGAGCCAGAGCCAGAGTCGTAGCCTTCAGGGTGACTTCAGGCGAAGCCAGATTACATCCTGGACTGGTCACAAGTCAATTATAGAGCCCTGCACAGTATTCAACAGTAAGATGGATGAAATTTGTAAACAGGTCTCAGTTCTGATAATTATGACCTACTAACATCTATTATGACCTACTAACTATCTAATTGAGACAAAATTTGCTAAATGACATTGAACACATTTTGAATAGGTGTATATTCACTGTAACTGGTAGCTGGTGTTTACAATATGCACTCATCTTGTGTAGATCACTGTATAAGCCCTTTGACAAAAATTCAAAGAGCTTTTAACAGTCCTTGCTAAAAGATGCGCTTGCCACATTATCATCCCCTCTTAAAATGACGCAACCCTCATTCTCTATTGTCCTTATCTTCCTCGTAGGAGTGCACATTGCATCAATAGCTGCCCCTAATTAAAAGCCCAGCAACCAGTCACAGCTCTTCAACCCTGAGACTGGATTCAAAAAGACAACTGCAGGCCTCGTCTGCACTCTGCCTGTCTAAGAATGATCTTTTATTAAGCCACTTGCAGGTTGAATGCCAAGGGTCATGCTGATCATGATTGGCTGTGCTAGAAAAGTCCGCCATGTACCGGATAATAATGCTTTCCAAGTCTAGTATGGAAATGAGAGTCACCTTTATCCCTCTCTGCCATTTTTGTTTTTTTAAGCAGGAATCAGAATGATACAGTGTATAGCGGTGACGGGCCAGAATGTATTAAAAAAGATAGAAGTGGCCGGCCCAAAAACATGATTGGACTGGCTCAACAGAAAGTTGGGGAATGGGGTACTAACTCCAACTCTGTTTGTCTTGATTGCATTGTGCAAACCAATAACTACATCAGACACATACAGTCAACCAATTAACTTTCAGTGACAAAAACTCAGACGGAGACACGGGAGGAAGGCAATTTACACAGTATGTCCTCATTTTTACCAGTCTTTCTCTCGGGCTCGATGGCAGGTGGTACATGTAGTGTCGCTACCTTCTTAACTACATTTCTCAGTAGTGCGGTCGTAGAGAAGCCATTTTTTTTTTTTTTAACATCAAATAGCTTTTCAGAAGTGAAGCTATTTTCGGAATCCCATTGCGATAGTACGGTTGATTTCACAGTTGATCCATTTTTTTTTTTTTCTTCAGCCAATCAAAACCTTAAATAAGAGCCTCTATGATTTATGTCACGTATATTTCAAGTTAAAAGTCCCAATTTGTTTGTTAACACAACTGCCAACTAAGCGACTCAATAAAGATTAAAAACTAAAATGTGTGTTGGGAACCTTGTCTCTTACGCTACCCCAAAATGCTCATTGTTGCCGTCTGTCGCTCAAAGCTCGAATGAATTCAATGACATTGGAAAAATGTCAGGTAGCGTCATTAAAACTGAAAAAAGAGATGACTTTTTTTTCGCCCAAGTTGAAACCTCAATCAATAAATAAATAAATAAATAGAGACTCAGACGCAACGTAGTATCCCCGAAGTCAAGTGGACTTGTCACATCTAAAATTGGCAAACGGCTCCAAGTGTGAATGTTAATAGGTAAAATATGAAGTCAAATTGACTTTCAAAACATTGTGTTGACCAAAGACATTTTAAATTAGGAATGGTCTCTCTACAAGCACACCTGGCAGTTCTTTCTCCATTATTTATAATTAGTGTCAAACAGTTGACACAAATTTACATTTGTGTCACAAACAATAAGGAGCACTACTGCAGTCTTCCATCAGACTCCCAGTGGAGTAGACATTATTGGAATGACAATTACTTGCTGCAATTACTACCTATACCATAATAAAACACATGTATGATGAGACAATTGCATATCTTTAAGCAAACAATATCAAAAAGCTATGAGACATTTTTCTCTTCTAAACTGATTACTTAGGGGGAAAAAACACCCCTATGTAGTTATTGGCAAGCGATCATCTGAGTTGGAAGAATTGTGGAGATGGAGGTGGGTCGCTGGATGCCCTTTCACACTAAAACACAGCTGCAGGCGGCAATTTGAGATAAATGAGCCACAGCCAGAGTATGTGCAGTACAGTATGTTGATGGGACTCAACACACAGTTGAAGCTGATTGGTGGATGCTTATGTCAGAGGCTGAACGGCTGCCTACTCACATTGGGAACAATTGCGAGCCAGACAGAGCGCGGCATAATAGTGCTAACGCTTAGCCGCAACGCGAAAAAACGGTGAATTACTGATTACTCGTGTCCTCTAAAAAGTCTTTTATTTTCAGTCAGCAGAATATATAATTTAATTTTCCGGTATACAAAGAGACTCGTTCAGCTAAAATACTAAAAATAATCAATTGTAGCCAAGCGGGGGTTTGCTATATATATATATTTTGTCTTCAGCCTGGGCTTTATTACCTTTGCCAAGTCCAAAAGTGTGAGGTATGGTTTTGATGGCTATTGGTCTTGTTTACACGCTCGAAGCAATTGTCTATAAAATGAAGACAGTTGCTAAGGAACAGAATCCGCCCCTGAATCAGAACAAGATGTGTTCTTGAACCTATGTCATCCTTCTGTGCAGGACCAAGATCTCTTTTATAATGTGGGAGGAAGCCAAAATTGCGTGTGCGCCTCAAGGTAATTCCTTGACGTGCACTGCCTCACTCTTGCCGATTGCCACACATTGCTTGCAAACGCAAATGCACTGCTACCATCTTTCAACCTCCCCGGAGCTTTGGCTTTTTTCTTTTCAAGGTTGACGTGTATCTCTAATACGCTTGACTAATTTTACAACAGGGAGTCCAATTTCTGATAGGATACCACGTCAAAGTTGAAACTTAATGTACATACATGGAATATTTGGTTGCACGAGCTAAACGACAGCTGTACTAAACCAAATCTCATCACACACATTGTTTCCATACGCTATTTTAACAGCGTAAATATTTTTGGGGTTGCTTCTATATTTCTTGACGTTCACTCAGTGCTACAAGACATGCTCATCAAACTCTCAATTTGTCATAAGAAATTGTAAACTTAACACCACACAAGGATGGTGGTACACAATTTTGAGGCTGTTTGAATCATCCTCAACAAGTGAGTGTGGATTTTTCAAAGAAGGCGGTTGGCCTCAAATGTAGTAGTTTCATTCGCTGACTGCGTTCGGTTTAGTCGGCAAATAAGACTCTGCGCGCTTCGCCAAAGATACCAATAAAACTATCAATATAAGTAGGTCTCATTGTAAACTACAATATATATACTGCGGGGGTACGACCTGGCTCTTGCTTAGTACCCACAAACGTGATTTTTGTTACAATGGGGCATTTTTAATTGGCTGTCGAATGTATGCCCTTGCAACGCTGCTCACCGAAAGTAGTTGTAGTAGCCGAGTCGCTCGCTGTCTGGTGGGCTTTATGAGCCTCAGGATCCTTGGAAGGCATTTCATATGAAAATGATTTAGGGAAGGCTCCTGATTTCTCGTCAAGCATGATTGTGCCGCAGTTTAAAAAGCCACTCCATAAGGTATATTTGGGTGTGTGAAAAAAACTTGAAAGTCCTGAGACCCATCAAACATTTTCAGGATTATGACATCCCAGGGGAGTCATCAGCACGAGAGGAACATGATGACTTTTTTTCCTGGAACTATATCCACCCCATGAAAGGACATTCTTGTCTTCATATTTATGATTGAAGAGCAGTTGTTGAAGTCGGCATATTCAAGACATGGTATCACTTACAGCAATTACTAATTAACACGACTGCGCTTCTCTGTGACCTTTGAAGCCACAGCAGATGTGTGTTTTGGTCGAGTGCGGGATACGTAGAAGCTTGTCACAATGATGGAGACAAATGACTAGGCTGCATTGCTGTAAACGCGTGAGTCAGCCCTCGCCGCAGACAGACAAGGCCATGCGAGATGGGGAAGGGTAGGGTACAGCCATAGGAACTGTCCATAGTTCTGAAACGTTCAACATTCAGAACAGCTCTGCTCTCATTAGAATTCTGGGGGAGATGCATGTGGGCAAGCTGTCCTAACATAGCTGAGTGTTGAATAATTGGTGAGACTGTGTAACACATCACTAAGAAAAATTCCACCTCATTACACCCAGGAACAGACAAACAGATCTTAATGAGGTATATAGAATTGAGAGTCGAGATCAGAATGTGGCCACTGTGTATTTTTCTTTCTGATCCCAAGTCCAAGAGAGTCTCAAAGAAGTCCTTTTATTTCTCTCATAAAGCCTTAGTCAGTCACCAGGGACAATTGTACTGGGTTGTCAACTTATTTGTAGCCTCCATAAACGCAGAATCACACACCTCCATAATGTGGCATTATTGGCAAAAACATGATAAGGCATCATGCATTTTATCCCCATAACCTATTCTTTAAGGCACAGAAAGTGATCCGGTTCCATTTAGAAAGTGATGTAACTGTTGTGTTTGTGCTATCAATCACTGCCGCGCTTCTTATTGCCTTACTGTCACAGCAATGGAACTCATTTTACAGCAAGTTGACCTGATTTTCCTCAAGGAGCACTGCAGCAGTGAACAGAGTGGCATTATTTCCTTGTACATTTGGTAATACATTGCTTAATACGGACGACTCGGAGGGCAGCAGTATTCCGAGGAAATGCTTTAAAGCGTGACACGACACAATTAAGCAACAGGTCTGGTGCTGCTGGCGAAAGCCTTCCGAGCAAATATGTCCATTACAGAGATTGCAACCAAAAAAAAAGGAGAAGAGCAACATTTGATGTTAAAGCAAGGCAGCGTGATGTCACAGGTCTGTTAACAGGGGTCTTTTTCGCGGGCGGGCACTGCAGAGACCAGGCGGGTGTGGTGACTGCATTCACTGACGCGCAATCCCAAACGCAAACGCAAACGCTTCCTTCCAACAGAGCGTCGAGATGCAAAGCCACAATTGAAATCCCACATTTGCGACAGGACAGACGCGTGTCACTATTGAAGTTAACGTCGGTGATTAGAAGGCAGAAAAGGACAAACGTCGCGTTCGATCGATCGATCGATCTATCTATCTCGCTCCCTGCAGCCACCGGGTGGGTGCACGCTAAACGTGCGCCTGCCTTCTTCTCCAAGCCAGGTATTTGGGAGAAGAATGCACGCAATTACAAAATGACATCTGCTCGGATGTACTAACAGTTTAGTATTCTCCACGGACACCTGCACTCTCACATGCACCCACCCACCCCCACGAGCACCATCGCCACCCCGAGCTCAGGCACACGCACACGCTGCCTGCATGGCCACACTTTGTCATTCCTATGCGGCGTTTTCCAGCCAGCCAGCCAGCCAGCCAGCCAGCCAGCCAGCCAGCTTATTTCCAACAAGCTGAATCGAGCTCATAAAATATGCAGGTAAACGGCAAGTTGGAAAGCAGCGACAAGCATTTCAAGCACACCATCCCTTTTCATGCTCCACTGAGAACTGACCTCCCAGTCTAACGAATCCCACTCTTCGGTAAACATCCGGAGGATTTCTTTTCATCCAAAAAAGAAAATAAAATAAGAATCAGAGCAGGTGCAAAAGCGGCTCTGTGCATGGAGCCACTCTCGGGCGAAGCGATTGCCAGTTGCGCTTTGGTTATTATCCTTATGAAATCAGCGTGAAGAGGGGACGTCGACTGGAGGAGGCATCTCGCCGGCGTCCACATCAACTTGAGCGGCACAAATGAGCCATGCTAGGCTTCATAGTCCAACATTTTCTCTCGGCGTGATGGTTGCGACCAATTAAAACACCACTTGCGCTCCAAGGCGAATAGCTCCTGACAAGGCAGGCGCTCGCTCCTTCCTTCCTTCCTTCCTTCCTTCTCAGACCATCGCTTCTATTCTTATTCTCTTTATGGGAGGGGAAAAAGGAGCCCTTAAAAATAGGCTTTTCTTTTTTCCAAAGATATTCCTTACTTCGGAATTATTAAGAGCATTTTGCACATATGTCGGCTACGCGGAACATTAAAAAATGTAATCCACGCATTTGACTAATCTGCGGAGAAATACAGCAACAAAGGGACATTTTAAATGCCCTCTTCACCAAAGCTTTCACAACACGTGACTCCAGCTATCCTTTATTGGGAAACGATGTTTTCGACCCATGGAAGTGGGGGAGGCTGCTAACATGAATGACACTGCCATCTCATAGACTACTCACCATGAGCACGGCAAAGTTATTAAGATGGGTGCAGTGAATGGTGGTCGTGTTTCCACCGGAGCCTGTTATGTGGCAGCCCTCTGCCCTCCAACCACCATGTCCATCCAGCAGGTCAAAGTCCCAATAGGCTGCGGTGGGCTCTACCCCCAGTGCGAAGTGCCTGAGTGCAATAGTGACGGAGTGCACGGCGCTCCCCAGGCTGCAGCCATCTGCGGGAAAACGAAAAGGCAAAAAAAAAAAAAAGAGAGAGAGAGAGGGGGGTGATGTATTCAGTATATAAAACCTAAAAGTCGATCAGTGCACTAGTTTTAAAAAAAAAAGGGTGATCGTCGCATGCATGCATGCACGCATACAAACACACGCATGACGCTGTTTCAAAAGTGCAATCCAGTGGTGCAAAATAAACAAGTCCCAGACACATGTGGCGTAGTATTTATTTGGAAGGCGAAAATGTGACGCCATAACAAGACAGCATTAACATACCGGCACGATACATGGTCAAATGGATTTCCTCTTACCTAATTTGGTGAAAGCAACTGGTGTTGACACGCTCCTGCGCTTCCCATCGTCCGCGAGATTGGACGAATTCCCCGTGCACGGGAAGAGTTTGCCATTGCGGAATACGATGAACTGCAGCCTGCAAGTGGAGTTATCAACAGATTGCAAGGCAGAGGAGGAGGTGTGCGGAGCAGCCAGAGGTAAATGGATGGAGGCGACTGCCACGGAGTTCTGCGGATTCAACGCAAAACATCAAGTCATTAAGTCATCTCATTTGCCAAGGGACACGTGCAGAAAAAAGAAAAAAAAAAACAACTCACATCAAAAATAAATAAAGACAAATGGCTTTGTTATCCTCTATGGAAGAAAGCATAAAACACAAGAGACCAAGGCAGTGCGAATCCCTTTTGAAGCGTGCCTATTTGGTCAGACTCCCTGCCGCAGAGGTGGAAATGGTTCTTACCATTTCAGCTTGAGGGCACATCAGCACTGCCGTTTGATTTAAAGAGACAACTGGTCTGACTTGATCTTCTTTTCACATGTTGCCCCCTCCCCCCCCCCAAAAAAAGAAAACTGGTGACACTGAGTGGTTTTGAGAGAAATACACGCATGGAGGTGACATGAAAATGTATTTCATTGCATCTACATGTAAGGATGACTTACTATAAAGTATGACTTATGAGTTGTGACTATTAACACTTTTGATGATGGATGACAGAAATCTGGCAGCACCGAGTTAGTTGCGAGCAACACTGCCTCACTCCTCAGAGGTTCAGGGTTTGGATCTTGCCTCCAGCCTTCCTGTGAGGATATCGCGTGCCACTCTATGGTTTTTGCAGAGAAACCGGCCTTCTCCCACATTCCAAAAAGATCTATGTTAGTCTCGATGAAGACTAAATGACTTAGAAGTGTGAATGGTGCCAGGGGTGTCACTAGGTTTTGAAATTGTTTTGAATTCAAATTGGGTGTGTTAAACAAAACAAAAATGTAAAAATTGGCAACATGAAATACTAAAACCTCTGGACATGCATGATTGTTTTTTTGTTTATGAAACTAATTTGCATTTGAATCTGCCTTCTAGCCGCATTGACCGATTCGGAAAAGGCTATTGATTTTCATCCTGCCACACGGAACAGTACAAAAGAGATAACATCTTGGATATATGTGCGTTTTTTTCCAAACATCTTAAGTCGGTGGTCTGTTTTCCACACTACACTGAGTATCGAAATTTGGAAACGTGCTGAGCAGGAACTGAGCCTCTTTGGTGCTGGAAAGAGGAGCCTCTTAGAGCCGTGAACCTCCGTCAGCTGACCCCAGGAGGAAACGTTTTCCAAGCAATCTTATCTTGTGTACTTGTCTTTGCATCTCTTTCTACATGATGCATCAAAAAGATTTACAAGGCAGTGAGTGCGATAGAAGCTGCAGATGCAACTCCCTGTGTAGACAACACATTGTTTTCCTGAGCTCGAGCAAGAGTTCCTTAACCCTCTAACACCCGTCACACAAGTGGATAAACTGGCGTATCCTGATTTCTGTGCCGACGCAAGCCTCATTGTGCCCGTTTGAGAATTTTATTCATTTTGTTATGCCATGGATGGATGGATGGATGGATGGATGGATGGATGGATGGATGGATGGATGGATGGATGGATGGATGGATGGATGATAGATGGATGATAGATGGATGGTGAAGAGCAGCACAGCTTGAGAACAAGCAGAACAGCTGGAGCTCTGACCAGCAGAATTGCTGAAGAGCAGAATGGGAGATTTGCATAATTTTTGTCGTAGTCTCATAAGCCGAGACATGGTGAAAGACAGTGTGACCGTGACAAATAGGTGAGTGACGCGAGGATAGCAGAAATTTGTGCTATTTGCTTTGTATGGACAGAGCTGTGCTGCAGCTCCTCGGGCAACGCGCCTCTGACTCAGACTGTTACGTCAAAGGCTTGTGCTGCATCAAAAACATTCACTTGACTGCAACAGATGGACAGCAGTGAAAAGCACGCTTGCTTATGAGCGCTCAATGTATTGTGTGCAAATGTAAAGGCCGACTTAGCATTAGGTAAACGCAGAGAATCGCCTTGGGCCCCGAGCAACATCAAATCTGGAGCCAGTATCAAGATACGTATATATTGGCTACTGAAGATGCAAAACTAAAGTGGATGCGATATCATGCCAGATATACTAGATAGACCTGCTGAAACTGATTCCAATTTTAGATACTGAATGACAAGAGAAATTGCAGCATGGTGTGTTCTTGAGGACAATGGGAATCTATGGATCTTTCAAGCTCTTTCACAGAAATTGTATCTCCAGAAACAAGATTTTTTTTCCTTGTCAAGACAGATTACAACAGACGGGAGGGGATTCCTTCTGGGGAGCGGAGCCGAGTTATTCAAATCGTATTTAAAGCATACCTTATTGTAATTATTGCATGTCAACTCTAAATAAATGGTAAAGGAGTCATTAGCTGAATTCCATATTCTTCATATAGATTGACTAGAAATGTAAAGATAAAATAAATTACATGTAAAAGTTGTTTGTTTTCATTTGTCTGCAACATCCTGACCATGAAGACTTTTGGGAGCCAAATGCAAGTATAGAAATGCCACTTAGGCTTTGTGGTTCTGATGCTTATGTTTAGCTCTTGTTAAATTAATTGCTTATTACTACTGTGGTGCAACAACAGAATGTAGTCTTTTCTTCGGCTTCATTATTCATGTGCTCAAAGGAGAGCTTTGGCGCCATGTTTGGCACTGGATTGTTTTGTTTAGCGTTCTCCGTGACATGGACCCCATTCCTACCCTTACTTGTCACTTTATAAATTCTTAATCAACACTTCACGCTCATCTACAACTCGATTTTTGTTGCCACCTCAGCACATGCATAAAACAAGTTGGGGAAAAGAATCATGCTTTTCCACACACCAAACCACCATTTTAGATTCGCTACAATTGAAGTGTTACAGAGAGGATACGGTGACTTATTCCGACCATTTCCCAGAGTTGCAATGGGCTTGATATTCTCATCGTGTCGCTCATGCACACGGTTACTCCCACATTAATCAAATGGAAATTCCATTTTCCTCATCAAGGGCACATGGGTACAGCAAACAACAAGCGCAAGGGATCGACTCCTCAGACTAGAAAACAATCTTTCATCTCAATGGAATTCATCGGGGATTCAGTCTAGTGAGTACAAATTGGAGTTTAATTCATCGATAAACATTCACCGTGGACTAGAGGTAGGGATAGATAGACTCAACGCACCAGCACGTTAAAACAACATCAATGGAAAGCACTTTCCAGGACTATTTGACGACTTATCTCAAGGGTGATTGATCACAGCATGGCCATACAAAAAAAAAAAAAAAACTGGCTCTATTTTACTGACGTGAATTTGATGTTCACTTGTCACTGCCATCTAACAAGTCCCAGGAAAACCAAAACACATAATTTAATAATTTGGGTCCATCGGAGGAAACTGTGAAGGTTTAACCATATGTTGAACTCAGAACTTATGATAAAATGTTCCCTTGTATCAAATAGGACTTTTAGTCTGTCAGTACCTCTTTTATTCTTAGCGCAGCTAGACCATAATGTGTTATGACAGGACATGTCTGATTCCTGATGAATGAGGAAGTATGAGATATGGATGCTACATAGACATGTCGTTTTTCCCCTGCCACAAAAATATGTATATATATATAGTATATATATGATAACATCATTTTATTCAGTCCAAAAAACCCAACAAGTTAGTTAAGCATTAATATTGGCAAAAACTAAGGCAGGGATGGATTCATGAGAAAAGAAGCCTTAAAAACAGCAACAATTTGCCATCAGTCTCATCATTGTTCACTTCATCCCTGAAAGGTTTCTTTCTGTCCCTCCATCAATCTAATAGGCGCCAACGCAATTACAAAATGAGCTTGTATTCCTGGTGGTGGTAGTGCTTCCCAGAAAACAGCCAGATTCTTGGAGCATTGTGGGGCTGCCAGGACCTAAAAGCTCTAATGATCGCCTGCTGGAACAGAAGTAGAGCCAGGAACATGCAGACTGAACAGTATGCTTGGAGGACACAAACCAAATCAAAATTCAAACACTTTTTCCCAAGCCAACTGTTATTTATGTCCCCTTTCTTAATCATTCCATTTAAATTCACGGGAAAGCATTTCTTGAAAATACATCTTGCAAATCCCCCCTAGTTCAAAGAAATTCATTTGAAGTTGCCATATTGTTTGGTCAGGTCAGGTTGTTGCTGTAAAGGATGACTCAGACGTAGGTCATTTGTAATTTGCACCCTATGACTCACTCACTGTCTTGCGGCACAAGCCACACTTTATGCATGTGAAATGGAAACTTGATATCATGTCCTCTTGATTGTTGGGTCGACACAATCAACAAGCATCTTAATGAAACTCGTTTTTTTCCCCATCTGACCACTTTAGAGATCTTAATTGCTGTCTGTGCTTTTGACCCCATTTTGCCTCTCTTTGTCACCGTCTTTTCGGTTAAAGTGGCAACGTTTTTTTTTCCTAACCAAGCTCATTAATTACAAAGGCAATTGCTTCCTTCAGTGGAAATAAAGTCTATGGCTAGTACCTGTTAAAATTCTATGTGATAAAAAAAAGAACAGACTAAAAGAATAATAAAACAAGGAGGAAAGTTCATGTTTTAAAAACAAAGAGCACGATTGTGTTCAAAAACAACTAATCAGAGAAGCGCTTCAACTATTTACTATTTCTTTTTAGTTGGTTCGTTTTCGTTTAGTTCGTAGCCTAATTTAGCAAAATGATGTTAAAACTGCAACACAGATATCCATCCAATATTCAACCATTAAGTCTGCTCTAAACTGAGTGCTAGTAAAGGTTTATGATGAATAAAAAAACCTGAAAGTCACAAACCTATTGGGCATCAACTACAGTATAATACACAAATGGTCTCATTGGCCATCAGTCGTATAAAAATATCATCGCCAAACAGCAAATACTAGTGATACTCAAAATATGCGCTGACTGGCTGGCTGAAGTGACGTTACAGTAGCCAGCTATCTTATGTCATCATATAAAAAAAAAAGAAAAGCTGGAGGCAGTTTGAATGCAGAGTGAGTCCACTAACAAGATGAGCCGAACTGCTGGCAAAAGCAACAGATGATCCCCTCCTCTTTAGGATTCCACTCGGATTCCCTGCGTAGACCACTGTGTCAAGAGCTCCAGTATGGATTAGCCAGGCTGGGACTTGCTTATGCTCTTCAGGAGAACAGAGTGCTGTGCCACAATGGATTACACAGCTGGGGAAATTGTTACACACTTTAACGCCACTGAAAGAGGCTTGAATAGAAACAGCAGGTAGACGGACGGACGGACGGACGGACGTCATGCATAATCATTAAGTTCTCTGGTAGGATTGGGGCTGCTTTCTTTCTCGCAAGTAACCACATCTTTTCAATTCAACATTTGGGATTCATGTTCAAACTTGACTAACAAAGACTGAGAATGAACTTATTTAAAGCATTTCAGAAAAGTCAACCAGCTGTATCAGCGTTTTTGGTAGAAAGGAAATGATTACCTAGAAAATAATTTACCAATAGGAGTCAAGCAAATTTCTCAATCAGAACTGATTTGCAATTTGGGAAAAAATACCACTGATGGTGGTTATCTCTTTATTTCTTCACCACCACCACCACCACCACTTTGTTTGTTGTTCTTCAATGCCTTGAAGTTTACATTTGAATCTGATTCATACTAAATGTTTTTCCATGATCATTCGTGTTTTCCTCAACTAATCTTTAAAAGTCTGCCAGGGTATGTTAACTTAAAGGCACAAGTGTGTGCATGCTCCTGACTCCGAGGAACATGAATAATTAACTGCAAGAGCTGTGTTTAATGCAGCATGGAGTTCAAATAGGGAAGTCATTAATTCGGTGGGGGAGAAAAAAAGAAAAAAAAACCAGGTGTCAATCAGGGGGGTCCTTATTTAAGTATTTGGCCAGCACATGTACATGCATTCCTCTCTGTAAACCTAAGAAAATCGCTCATTCAAAAAAGCCCTCACAAAGGCCTTCTGTTGTTTTTTTAAAGAAAAAAGACAAGATGCAAGAATTTATGCCCACTCCAGAAACCACACCAAGCTGCCTAAAGAAATATTGAGAAATATATCTATATTTTTAAATATTATTTGGGTGCTCTATATAACTTCATATAATTAATACAGCCCAATACACAGTGTTCTTTCTTTTTTCTAAGCTTGTCTAAAATGTGAACTTTTCATCCTGTTTTGTCAAAAAGCATTGGTGTAAACTGGGACTATGTGGCTTTATTGAGCTATCTATAAATACTGATAAATATCACATGATTGTGATTTTCCGTTGTAGCTACAGTCATCTTGCATTGCTTGACACAGCAGTGTGAAATCTAGTTTCTGAAAATGTAATGGATAACATCGAGACAGTGGGCAACGAAAAGGGAGTTATCGGCGCAAAGCAGCATCCGTCAGAATCTAGAAGTGATAATAATGAAAGAACCCATTCAACGAAGACGGCACAAGTTGTTATCGTTGAGAACAGTTGAGCTCCCAATTGTGCCATCATAACATCAGATAATATTTGTATTGAGAATGTAATAATTGTATAACAAATGTCCCTAGAGGGACATAAATAGGAGGAAATCAATTTTGCAACAATAGCAGGACTGTAAATTAGAGGAAAAGCTAATTAAAAGGTTATAAAGCCATTAAGTATGCTTCCAGACATTTTATTGAGCTCACTTTTATAAATGATTGGAGATAAAAATACTGGGCCCAACAATTGCAGACTAGAAATTCTCCTAGGTGTGAGTGTGAACAATTGTTTGTATGTGCTTTGAAACTTGACTGCCGACTATCCCATCTTATAACTCATCTCTTGCTGACAGACAGTCAGTGGGTGGCCTCAAGCTCACCACAACTTAAGCTTAAGCGTGAAATGTTATACTGGTCACAACCAGGTTTAAGGTTAGTGATAGGCAATGTTTTGTTTCCATTGAACGTACGTAGCTGTACGTAGTTACCTCCCATAGAGTTCATCAGAGCGTGAGCATATGAAAACAGCTTGCAATACACAAGAGGGAGCAGATGAATTTCAAGGACTCCCCGCTGCTGCATCTTCTCCTTCTGCCTTGGCAAGATGACACTAAGGAGGACTAGAAATGAGCGTCAATCCGACTATACGATTTGTCGTCCTAGCCAAAAGGTTGAAGTTGAAGCTGGACAAGGATGATGAAATAGTCATGGGAAGAAACCCGTTTTGTGCTTTCAGCCTCTTGGCCAGAGAAGAATAGCACGAGATTATGAGCTTCATCATTTGATCCCATGTCTGGCAATTTATGATTGTCTTTTAGGATATTCTCTGTGTGTACACTGTACATCTCATGAATACAAAAGACATGCGTTTTCCAGATGTCAAAAGAGCCTTTGATCAATTTGCGGGAACAGTTAAGTGCATTCATAAAGTGGGTGACAGTGTGGTTATTAGTGATGCCAACACAGCCAGATGATGAATGTGATCCGATAGTGGCGGCGCGGCACCGTGGAGAATAGATCAGCGCTATGTCATCAATGGTGACAATATTAATTACATGACACGAATACTACTGTATTAAACAAACGACATGTTCAACTGTTGTAAATTATTGAAAGAATATATATTATTGCTGTGGACATACATGAAGAACAATGTCAATTTGACTGTACTGATTTTATCAATTGCATTTAACCCTACAGTGAAGAATGTGCTTGCACCAGTCACTTGAACATTTCTGCAGATTGCAAATACTGTCTTATCGTATATCGTTATCATATTATATATTAGATAAAAGGTTAGAAAGACTGGCCCGGAGTATTCTTGTTTCTACAATGGCGCACATTTGATTTTTTATATTTAACCACACTGTGGACATTACTATAGACTCTATCGTATAGAGGCAAGCTCAATAGAGAAATGAGCACTTTTTTGTTCATTTTTCCAGAAGTCAGAGTGGATTCTGGTGCAAATAAGGGCCTAATAAGTGGGCATAGTAAAATGGTAATGGCTAAAATAATAATAAAACATAATTGGGTGAATTCCTCTTTTACACACACACACAAACACAAAGACAACAGACGATACAGGACAGAGGTAGAAAAAACGAATTATCTCGGATAGTTTGACAAAGTACTTTGTATGATAAATGAATGTATCGCAGCTACAATTGAGTAAGAACAAAATGAGGACATACAGCAGCAAATGAATGCAGGCTTGCTTGGTTAAAAGAGTCGAACATGAGTGATCCCAGGCAATTTGAGTAAATGATGACATTTCAACAAAAGGTTCAGCATGTCCTGCACATTAGTCTATATGGGAAAAAGATGGTGCCTACTCCTCCGCCAAGGGAAATGTATCTTTGTCACTCACTCATGGTAACAGACAGCCGTCCATCCGTCCGTCCCTTGAGCCTTCTGGCTTTGAGTCATTGATGGAACTATTTGTCTTCCTCATTACTCGACACACAGTATCATCTTGTTCTCAGCGTAGGATGGGATTTGCTAAAGGCTTGCACGTGCTAAAGTGGCCACAAACACAAACATCTGACCATCAGTTAATCTGGAGAGGACAATTAGATTCATTTAGCATATGCAATTTGATTCGTCTGATATTAAAAATGTGATGCTTGATCTTGCGTCTTTAACGGGACACTGTGTAAACGGTTTTCATTTTTCAATGTTGAGTCATTTTAAAACGCCACTATCAATTTCTAGAATATGCACATTTTATCATCCATTTTTTCTAGTAGTCTCTACTTCTATGACATGGGTTTTATGGTAACATTTCCAGATTTCTTTGCACATGTAGTTCCTTCCCAGATGTTCCATGGCAACGTAAAGCACTTTTTTGAAAAGAGGCTGTCGCCATCACTATTTTACCCACTTTTATGCGCATTCTGTAACAATGCACACGGAATTTCATGCCTACTATTCATAAATCAGGCACTTAGTCTGAGCATTTTTTAGCTCAAGCTGCTAGATAGATCCACCGGTCTGCCTCATGCCCCTCTTTTGTCACGTACCACCATCAAATAACATTTTCTATTTTTTGTCACCTTCTTGTTTTATGACATAAATTAGTATTCGTTACCTCTCGCCGCCGTGTTTTGCAGAGCCGGCGACACACTATTTCACAGCAACAGAGCACAATTTAAGTAAGTCTTTGTCTTGGACATGATTGATATGAATTATGTTAAGGGGACCCCCCCTGCATTATGGCAGATGTACCTTCCGAATACATTTAGAAGCATGAATACATGCAAGTCACAAGCACTTGCAGCCAACTCCCTTTTGATTCAAATGAAGTGACTAATACTCTTAACGCCCAGTGCCGTTTTAATCAGACGTTTGACTGCAGTTTAACACCCATGTAATTAACTTGAGCTTGTGTCTAGCTTGTCAAATCCAAACAACTTCATCATCTGTGATCTTAGCGTACACATGCTCTCTGGTCAATATGTAAATGCACAAGTTACTAATCCGACTTTTCTTCAGAGATAACTGTGCACATTGGCTCCTAACATATTCCAATTAGAGGCAAATTACCAGCACATTAAACATTCATATTCATAAAGCGGCATGTTTACTGAATAGAGATAAACTAGGTCATATTTGGTTGTTTCAGATGCCTGTGTTTACTGTGCGGCAGCTGCTGGCTCAATTCTGCTGCAACAGTGTCCCCAGATAGAAACTTAACCTGGAGGCCAGCTGATGCATACGCACATCACACACACCATAATGTAAAAAAAGTACATCTAGTACCACCAGCCCTCAAGTGGAAAAATAAGTACATAAACACACCCACATGGTGCAATTAAAAGGCAGTGAAGCTCTGTGGAGCAGAGAAAGGCTGTCTGAGAAGAAAGAGGTGTGGAGAGAGAGGACGCACTACTTGCTCAGCCTACAGGCTTCTACTAATTACCTGTCAATGGTGAGGAAAGGAGAGGTCTTAAGTAGTAAATATTCTTCCAAATTCTTACCTTCCATGAACCATACAATCTGCAAAGCAGGTCAAGAATAGTGCCAACTGACTTGGGAAATAGACCAAATGGCTATGTTCGTACTAATTAGTTGGAAATCATTTCCAAACAAAAGTGAATTTAGTTGTAGTGGGATGACAACTGGGAGTAAGGTATAACCTGGAAATATTCCAATCATTATTGATAAATGACATCTATTGTTTTCTAGGGTGGGGCGGATTTACAAATAAAAATCATTGAAGAAAAAAAAAAAATAAAAAATCAACCAGTCACACACGTGCGGGAATCGTAACTAACAGCTTATTTTGGTCCAGTTCATGAATTAACCTCAAATTGATCACAGGATTACAAAAACTGTTTGTCTGTAGTCAGTGCACTTTGATGAGCAGTAAGGGAAAAGTGAAACTTGAAATGCTGGAAAAACACATTGCTCAAGGTCACATCATCCATCATCAGACCCCCCAAAAGCCCAAATCATTTCTGATCCATCCGTGAAGGTTTTGCAGTGCAGCATTCACAGCATGTTGTGCGACGGAGTATTAGGGCTGATTGAAGAGTTAAAGGAGTGCAGCTACTTTGTATGACTAGAGCGCATTTATTGATGCACCCGAGATACAAATAAATGCATCTCATGCAGAGATCACACCCTGAGCAGAAAAAAAGCCTTTCTAGTGGAGTAAATATTCTTTTCACGTTTTGTCTACTGCCACTGCTGTGCCATTTTATATTCAAGCCAGTTAGAAAAAAAGCCATTTGGAAAGGGTTTTATCATTTATCATGATGAGGCAGTGCAGTTCAACACAACGGCAAACCACAACCGCAATAAATAATGGTTTTCAACTAATACTTCGGAGACGTGTACTGTTTATCACATTGCAAGTGGCTACAAACGTCGTGGCCGCACTATGTGTATTCAAAGATAGGCTCCTCACGGAAGACCACAGTGGTTTTTTTTTTTTCAAACTTCTTTAGTACATCGAGTGGGCGCCACCGAGGCCAATGTGCACCGTCCAAAGCAAGGTCTTGTTATTGACTGTTTGATGAAAGCCATTTAAATATACAAGGACACTAGTACAGAAAATGCTAGTGCACTCTGAGATGTTTACGGAGCCAAAGAGAATGAGCTGAGCTGAGCTGCAAACTCTGAGAACAATTCAAGAGGGATAAAATTCAGTGGCTTCCACTGAGAAAAGCTGTCCAGATTCAAAACAGAAATCCTTAAGCAGAATTAAAAAAAACAACAATGTTGCTCTGTTGCTTTTACATCCCATCAATCTGAAATTCAGTCAGTTTCTCGTCCCGAAACGAAGCTATTCCACATTGGCTGGACAAGCAATATTCAGAGCAGAGCTGGAATGAAATTAGGCTAAATCGAGAAGCGAGCGTGCGCTTACGACTGAACTGACACATTGGATGTGCAGGTGAACGAGAGGACCTTCAGAAACATGGCTGATGATCAAGCCCATTCTGATCCTAAAGCCTCAATTGGCTCAAAGCCAAAGCTGTGGGCAGCCAAAGGGGGACCAAAATGTTGGTGTACCCTTGTCCGCGTAATCATCAAGATTTTTATCTGCGGCAGGGACATCAAACCTTTGACGAGATAGCGTTCCTGCTTCTTGCACAACAGAGTTTTGACACCCCATTGTTGTCCTTTATTGTATTCCAAATACAATTGTAGTTTTCTACAATAGGAGTGAAACCATAACTAGATCTTAGCCTGCACCAAAATGAACTTTGACACACAACCCAACCAATCTAGTCAATGAATGTGTACATTCAAAATGATCCATGGTGTTGCAAACTAGTGAATAAAAATGTGTAAGTGCAGACATTGTTCTATTTTTCACTGTACACTGGTGATATGATAGGAGTAATTATGCACCCCAGCTCTATGCGGTTAAGGCAAAAGCACTCGTATGCTCTATTTGCTGCAAGGACTATAAAGACACATGCCTTTGTTCCACCTCAGGAATAACTTGCTATGCAATTTGCTCAAAATGCAATTACCTGGCTATCAGTGCATGCAAAAACGGAATCCAAAGAAAGTGAATGAAGTGAAATGGCCCCAACTTTGCCCAGGGCATTGTGAACTGAGGTGAAGACGTGTTTATTCAAGTGAAAATTTCTCATGCCGTGCAATAAATTTATCTTAAGCAATGAAGAAACGGCTAATGAGCTTCAAGGGTGACTCCGTGCAGATGACTGACTGGGCTAGGCACGTTCCGGCTGCATGTTTCATTTTGCTTCTGTAAAAATGGCTGAGACAGGTATTCGATTTGATATCGGGCTCGCTTTTCCATCCTTCCATTTCCATTCAAATAAACATGTACATTTTTGATTAACTTTCATGGCTGGTCGACTGGTTAGCATGTCCACCTTGGGTGAATTTGTTCTATTAACCAGGAGAAATAATGCAGTTATGCACACTACCAATTGGTGTTATCAGGAGAAAAAGAAAAGCACACAATTTGATAAATAGCAGCTATACAGGGAAGTAAGCAATTTGTACCAGGTCTCCCCAGTGTTGAGCAAATTACTTTCAGTCGTGTCATTTGTTAAAGATACTAATTATTATTCCCCCAACAAGTAATTGAATTAGTAAGAGAATTACTTCTTCATAATTCTAATGAGTTATTAGGGAAAATTATTAGAACACAGCTCTGGTCCTTTACATGGAGTAGAAGTGTAATTTCAATTTATTGGACTTGAAACCACAAGCGAGCGGCACAAGCGTTTGTTTGTTTTGACTTGCGTATTATCACCTTTCATTACAATTTCATTTAATCATCACCCGACTTGCCGAAATCGGAAACAGTTTTGAAATGTTTTGTGTATGAACAGCATCCATCTTCTGATTGACTAAGAAATAAATGTGACCACCTTAGTCAACCATGATCACTTCAAATATAGGATCATAATTGAAAATGTAGGCAATTCATGAGATGAAGTTTTAGTGAAAATGAATGCCATTTACTTAGAACGCCATTAATCCAATCATTGTGTCTCCCAAGAGACAAAAGCTTTGCAGATTGAGGAACATTTAATTAGCACCTCAATTCCGCTTTATAGTCACCTCTTGGAGTTTCAGCCTCCTATTTTAAAATCCATCTGGAAACATTAAAGAGGGCACATTGGGAATAATTATTTAGTGTTGCATTGTCCTCACCGAGTGTAACATAGTATAAGCCTGCATGAACATGCGCCGACTGTTGCACAAACAGCCCTGAGGTCAAACGTAGTCAAGTACTTAAGCTGGTGCCAAAGCGCAGACATGACAGTCTCACCAGACAAGATTAGAAAAGTGGAATAGGCTCAGTAGCACAAACATGGCCACTGACTCTGTCTTGGCAGACCAGCACACTAACACCATCTACTCTCACACAAATGATTGAATGACCAAACAATTTGCTGTTCTGCAATTTTCGAGCGATACATTTTCCATCTCTGCTGGTTAAGATATTGCCTGCTGAGACGATTTGTTTTGTTCACATGCAATGGCAAAAGGATGGTGTCATCAAGATTGAGCAGATTTAAAGTGACAGGTACACAAGGCCGTACCCAAAAAACAGCCATCTACCAAGTCCCATCCGTGTCACCTGTCCCCTAACCTTACCACAAACTGATTTGTTGCGTCATGTAAAAGCTGAAAAGAGTGTCATCGTTATTTCTGCCTCACAAAAATAAACAAGCCACCCCAGAGACTGAACTGTAATAAATATATCACATTGTTTTGAAATCAAATGATTCGTATGCATTTAGAACCTGGGTTTCCTGAAATGAGGGAGAATTGTGTGAGCAAATATAGGAAGAGCAAATTTTCAAACATTACCATGCTGAGATGACTGGCCGCTGAGCTTCGATTGATCGTGTCACATTTGAAGTTGAGGAACGATTCGCCCATGGCATCGTGTTCTCGTCTCGTATCCTTGTACTTGGGGCGTGGCTTTCCGACGTGGTTGACAATGGAGGCCGTTGGAGTGCCGTGCAAGACAGACCAAGAAAGTTGGTGGGACGTATCAGAAAGGCCTCCAGAGCGATGTTTGCGGAGACCTGCCAAAAGAAGTAGCAATGTCAAGAGGCAAGTAGAGGAGAACATGTTTCAATTCCACTCATCCTTATATTTCAAATACGTATTACCCTGTTGAAATGGACACAGTATATGAAAATGACATCAGATGTGCTCAGGTAACAACCAAATCATGGCTCAGGTTGTAAATGTAATTTGACCAAACCCAGAAAACAGGTCAGGCGTGACTGACTGGTAGAATGACATGACATGGCATCATATTTCTTACCTTGGAAATGGCCCGATTGTCTCCAGTCAGTGCCAGGTCAGCAATGCGCTCCACACACTGAACAATGCGAGTGCATGCTCTCGCTTCGTTCTGGGCCATCCACAGGATGTGCTCCTCTACCAGCATCATGTTGCTGGCTATCTCTGAAATATAGTCTCCCAGCTGTAGAGACGTAAAGGAATCATGCATTCAGATCTTTGCATATGCAAAAGGATTTTGAAAGCAGCTGATAGATCATGCACATCAATCAGGTCAACAATTTATAATCACAATTGCGAAGGGAGGAACAGTGGCTTCATTCATTATAGAGCGATTTCATTTAGATTAGTAGCTCCAAAGGGGACTAATTACTTCCCTGGGATGGCACCTTGCTGTTTACTTGTACTGTACTTCTCATTGTTGCTTCATTGGACTATTTCTCATTAGATGAATATGTGTGGTCTCCACTGCCTCGTCTAATACTTCAAATATCCCCTAATAGTAGATTTTCCCCGGTGCCCCGTTAGGGCTAATTGGACACGCGAGAATTCAGCTCAGCGCTACCTGCCATTCAATGCGATTTGGGGTCTCTGATTGCCTTAGGCCAAAAGATAAGTTCACTTGAAGCAAAACGAGGCACGTCTTCCTTCTTCTAGGGTGATTGTCATTCAGGCAACGGGGCGGAGAGGAAATGGAGAATGCAACAACTTCATTCCTGCGCTCAATTAAGGTTACAAATACCCATTTGGAAGGACTTTTTAGCAAGTCCCAGCTTTCTCCCCCTGAAGATCTTTTTCGATTCACTCAAAAGAAAAGACATTGTTGTCGTCGTATGAGCTTGCAAAGCTGCCAAAATGACAAATCCCTGCTTAAGACAGTTTAGGGTTGAAGTGCTTTTTGAAGTTTGTAAAAAGCATGGAGAAGAAAAGCGGTTTCATTTGGACAAAAACACAAACATTATACTGGACTTAAAAATCTCCCAAAAATGGTGCCGTCCCGAGACATCCACATATCACCAATCAGAGAAGTATTTAACATCTTCAGAAAGTGCTGAAACACACATTTTGCAGAAGAAACTTGGCAGGACACCAACTATTTTGTTCACGCGCACCAATCGTGGTTTATTTCTGTTCCCACTTACTTCGTTGCGTTTCTTTACCAGTCTGGTCAGTCTCTCAACTAGGTGTGTAACAAAGATGACATCCATGACATCAGTGAAGTGAGCTGCCCTGCTGGTGAAGGCCACTAATTGCTGGCCCAAAGGCTGAGCATTGCTAGTGTTGACGGTAATCTGTCGGAGGATGGAGCATATTTTGAAAAACATTTTTTCTTTTTTTTTTTTTTAAAACTATTAGTGATGGTGCGTGCCGCTTTTTATCGATACCTGGGTGAGCTCATGTAGCACACGTGTGAGTTCACTGGCATAAGGGCACTGAGTGTAATCCTCTTCATCCCACCGTCCAGTCCGGTCACAGCGCCGCCATGCCTTCTTGTACTTATGGCTGGAGGGCACCGGAGCGTTGCCCGAAGGGTGAGGCGCAGAACCAAAAGTGGCAGGAGCGCAAGGTAAAAAAGCCAAGATGCCCGCTAGAGTCTTTGGCCATCTGCAAGTACAATATCATGATATTATCCAAAAGAGCTCTGCGTCTTGACTGCACAAAAATGAAAAACAACACAACTTAATGCACCCGATGATACATCATATCCTTGTTCTTAGCAATTTACATCATCTGCATACTATTATTTATTTAAAAAGACAACAGAGGACTTTTGGTTCCTCCCAATAGAAAGTTGATCCAACCGTGTTCTATATGGATTATCCGGTTCAGGGTAAATGGGGTCTGGATACTGCCTGAAAGAAATGCATCACACTGCTCCCCACTCAATTATAAAGCACAGACACTCAAATTCACACTGAGTGGAAATTAATGCAAGTTAGGTGAGTGAACCACTACACCACACTGAAAGTGAAATTGAACCCACTCCATCTCCACAGCATCTACAGAAAGTACTGCATGCTTTGATTCAACGTGAAGACATGGAGTTTCCCGGTACCTATGGTGGACAGGGAGCTGTCCCTATCTGGCAACAACCTCACTCAACAATTGTGCAGGGAATCTGAGCACATGGCTTCCTTCTGCCTGGCGCCAGCACTGAAAGTTCATCTCCTGGGACAGAATCAAAACATGTCGGGAAGTGCACAGCTTCATTCATTGTTGAGTGGCAGGCGTAAGGACCATCCTGCAACTAGTCAACTGCTCTCAGGTTGCCCAAGCATGCCTCTGCTCTGGCTCCCGCTACCTGGTAATAAATGGAATTCAAATGGTCCCAAAGTAAAAAAAAAAAGGGGGCTCGTTTTCCAGCTCATTAAGCCAGTCCGCCAACAGAGGCTGAATGTGTATGCTTATGCAGCGGAGGAGGGCGAGGATGACAGCTACACTCACTCACGTGATAAGCAAGGACGTGGTGGGCTTTACTGGTAATAGAATCGTGGTGTGTCTTTTTTTTTTCCCCGTGGGAAAAGAGCAAAAGGAACAAATCCTCCCAGATTCATAGCAGTGAAGTAAAGGTCACACACAAGAGATTGTTATACGTGTGGGACTTCATCTTTGTATCAATATGAGAGTGAAAATAGCACATTGCTCATTTAGTATGCTCTATATTGGTTGGCACTGTTGTCCAACCTGCATTTTCCGATTGTGGCTCAGCCATGACCCAATTCATCAAGAGCGAAAAACAATTAGGAAAGCATACTGTTTAAAATGAACCTTTGTGTATCATATTCACACACACACACAATACTTTTAGAGCCCCTTATTAGGAAATCGTTGATAAACCTCAGGAAATGTCTACTGCCCACCTGCGACCCACCAGGTCAGATGTAGGGTTAGTTTGCATTTAATTAGCGTGAAATCCAGAAAATAGCTGTAAAGCTGGGATAGGCTCCAGTACGCCCGCGTCCCTCGTGGGAGTCAGATCATGGATGGATGAAGTTTCAAATGTGGTGAGGTCAGATGAAATCATGTTTGACTTGTCTAAGAATATGATACCTTAACAAGATGAATTTTGAGGTAGACTTGGTGAAATGTTCTGCTAATATTCAATTGCCACAGCACTTTTTGAAGGTAAAGAAAGTGATTTTTTTTGCACTGACCATGTCAGTGATCTAACTTCAAGCCAATAGAGCACACCTTTCAGTTATTGAAGGCAAAAATCTAAAAGCAGCAAAGGCCATGGAACTCATTGAAGCAAAAAAAATGTTCTTCCGAGTATTCCAAAGCATTCTGGAATTGAAAAACACTTTGTACAAATATCTCAGAGACCCTGCCTGGAAATAAGGGTTGCCGAGACTCATCTGTGAGGACTCATGGTTTGGAACCGAAGGGTCACAATTTGACTCCAGCTATGGGCATAAAAGAAAATAATGCTACACACCAAAACTCTTAAAATCCAAGAACTCCATATATAGCTTGATGGAAACGTGGCTGACCTTGAAACCTGTGGCCCTTAATCCTATTTTTTATTTATTTGTATTTCTTTTTTTTTTTATTCCATTCTTTTTGAAATTCTTGGTGCGAGGAACCATCCTAATCAAAACGGTTATGATGTAGACAGAAGAGTCTAGAGGTGACTCACCTAAACTCTCCCTTGTTGTTAGTGACTCGGTCGGAAGGGCAGTACGGCGCAGACATCTCAAGGACGACCAACTCCATCTGCCGAGAACTGTTGCCACGGGAACTCGTCACTAAACACTCCCAAGTACCAGCGAGGCCCACGTCCATGTTAGCGAGGATGACCTCACTGGTGGAGAAATAAAAACAGGGTCATGTGACTTGAATTTTAGGAAGATTAGATATGTTCATCTACTTTGTAGAAGTCACATAAGGGCGGATTAGAAGTGAGGAGGTAGCGCTTCAATGAGATTTACAAAGGATTTTAGGGTTAACCGAATTTGAGTGATGACGACATGATTTTTGGGTGGCTATGGATTATTTGAAGGATTTAATGATCATAATGTGTGGGAAATTCAGATTTACAAGGATTTAAAAAAAGATATAAATATGTATCCATTCAGCTGTGGACACCATACAGCTCGGCTTTTCACATTATGATTTTCCTACATTACGAGAAAAAGGTCAGTCACACACATTATGAAGAAATCAGTCATTTGTGAAAAGGTACATTTATCAACCGCTGACCTACATACAAAGTAGCACCGCATCATTATGTGGAAAGAAGACCCAGCGGACTCATAAGGAACATTTGTGCTTGCCGGCTGATGTTTAACAAACTGAGATAAACTTTCAATTAGTCCTTCCGTGCAATAAATGTTTCAAAGTTGGCCCCATTTTCAGGGAAGCTTAAAGAGACTTTGCAAAGGTACTACATAAAATGTGACCCCAAATCATTGCAATAACTTTGATAACTAAACAGAGGACTTTTTGAGTGGAGACCGAGAATGAGAGTTCAGTGGCAGATTACTATACTCAGTAATACAACGAGTAACGTGTCATAATACTTCATTAGACCCTAAACACAATATATTTTTACAAGGCAAAATGAACATTACAAAAGTAACACGTTACCCCCCAACGCTGGCAAAGGCATCCTATTTTTTTGCAGTAATATTTCCCAACCATTTTCTTGCTCATTTTGTACAAGATTACGCTGATTAAAAATGGAAGGGATTAAAAGGGATACATCCAAAGTGTCTGCTGCAGCTTGCTTGCCACGGGGCTGTAAAATGTTTGATTAATGAAACATGACTCACAGGATGGTCCCACTGCTACTGCTAGTACAGTTAATACTGCGAATTTGGCCTAGCACCATTACTCAGCAGGAGTCTAGCCGAACCATCGGGGCCTCAGGGGGTCTAGGGCTGTTACGCTCACTGCGAGAAATGCAAACAAATCATCTTAACACGACTGCAGCGGCAAATAATGCACTGTAATGACGTGGCGTGGCGCAGCGCAAGGAAGGACCTGAAGGCGGAACCAAAGACACCCAAACAATGACGAAACAAAAACATCACACTTTAGCCTTAATCGCCAAAAGACGACACGATGCTTTGACGTCTCGTGTGGCCGCTTCGCCCAAAGCGGCACGAGTTGAATGGAATAGCCTGAAACGTGTCGAGTTCACCTTCAAAGAGGTCACTTCACTCAGACTTTGCTGCAGCCAGTGTGACAAATCCAGACACAGGCCTTAAGCCACGTACTAAATCTTGTGTACTCAGTCTTTCCCCTCTGATGGGACATGCAAGCATGCGAAGTTTAATGACTCAGAGGACATTGATCCAAGGTGACAAACATCAACAGGGGCCGCTGGGACTCATCAATTGTTCACCGTGGTTGAACAAGCGTGCAAAATGACCATGTGTTAAAGAACAAGTCCACGGAGATTCAAGTGTTTACTTGTTGACTTAATGAAGAAAGGAAGTCCGATCTGGAACTAACACCACACAACATCCTCAGGTGCAACACTAAGCAAAGGTGAGGCTGATATTTGTGTTGGTCCTGTAAGACACTCAAAACACATGGAAATGTCTTTTGCTCCTGCTAGAGAATTTGCAGATGGGAAACATTTCAGGTTCCAAGAAGAACATGGGCTTCACTTGGGGGAACAAACTGCATCATTTGTATCGAAATACAGGCCAAAAACAGGTCATTCTTAGGAGGACCTTGGAGAATAATAAAGAATTCACCAAGTCCGATGTAGTATCTACCATAACGAAATTGCCTGCCTACAAATTTGGCTTTGTTGAAGCACGCATACAGTGCTAGACAAAGTTATTACAATTTTTTTTTCTTTTTTAACTGTTCATCAGCTGGGATGACTGAACGCCTTGTGATTCCCTGCCTGGTTTGTTACCTTCCCTTGTCTCCTTCCTTTTCAGGAAAGAAGCCAAAGGAATGTTACCTGCGCTGTGGGACGGATGAAAAGCTTTAGCTGGCAAGCGTCCACCGTGTGGGTGGTTCCACCTTATTTGTCATAACATTGAGGCAGCTGGTGACAAGTTGGGAGCATGTCTGGCACAGCAACTTTCTCAATCCTCTGTCTGTGTTGACAGGATTGGAAATAAAATAGAAGCAATATCAAAGGATGCATGATTTGTGATGTCCTGCTTTTCCCGCCACTCCGGGCCAGTACAAGTTGTGAATTTGAAATTTTACATCACTGCAAGATTTGTAATCACAGGACCAAACTGTGAATATTGCGCTAGTACAGGAAAACAAATTTGGGAGGGAAATTATACAAAACATAAAAGTAATTTCAATGCATATCAACACTCGTGTAAGTCTCATCAATATTTACTTTAGAGGAGGAAATGAATACAATTGCTTGTAAGCGACAGGATTATCCGAAAAACACGTGTCAATTTTCGACTTAACTTTGTAGCAACAATTATGTTTCAGCATCTGTGATCAGCAAGAGCTACGGGTGGGTTGCAAGGCCAAGCTCTCTCGGGATTGGCTGCAGATTGCTCGGGGACGTTGGCCCACTGCCAAGTCAATTCTTTCCTGCGCTTTCAGATCCTTATCCAAGGCACCAATAACTAAAGTTAAATCCCAGCTACTTTAGATGATTGAGAGATATAGGAGGACGCTAGGTGTGTGTGTGTGTGTTCTTTACATACATTATCTGTGAGCTGCAAATCAGTTTTACTATGTGTACTGGATTGTGTTTTTCATTCAAAATGGGTATATTAAATGAGCTTTGTGGCTCATCAAGTCATTACGCCTCGCTACTTATATACTGCAGTAACAGGCCGAGAGGAACATAGACGACTCGTGAACGTCACCTCATCATAGAGAGCTGTTAACACGTCATGATTCATGTCTTTGCAGTGTACACCACTTTCACAGACGTAATGAATAAATGTAGAGTGTCCGTTGCATTGTTATGGAACATTTAAGGCTCTATTTTCTTTTTTCAAATGACATCATGTCCGCAATTCGTTGTGCTTCATTTCGCCTCGGAAATGCACCTCATGAAACTACTGAGCAGACTCAATGGCTGCTACAGCGATGAGTCCTGATTTCCAAGCAAACTTTTCAAATGTCATCCGTTTACATTTTCTCTCGTCACTACGCTACACTCCACTATCTGTGCTGTTGGTTGTACCTGGTAAGCAGACAACAGTCATGAAGCAAGGTTTCTTCCACGTAAACGCCTCGGTCCTCTTGCGTGGTGACAGTGTGGCCATTGTGATGCCACTGCAGCTCAACCGAAGCGTCCAAGTAAGTAACAGTGCACTGAAGAGGCAGACGGTCTCCCTGGAAAACCAGCTGCCTCTGGGAAGGGATCAAATGAAAGAGGGGTACCTCCAGAGCTCCATCTAGGAAATGAAGAGAGGAGAAAATAGCAATGGAAGCATATCACACATCTCTTCCCCCATCGCTAATGCGTTCATGTAGTGCATGAGCTTAAGTTGGGCATCCTTGTGATGAAATGGAAATGAAGACTTGCTGTGGAGGATATGTCTGTGGACAGAATTTTGACAAATGCAGCATTAAAAGCATTATTCTAATCCATCCTTGCCTCATAGCATGCAAAAATCAAGGCACCGTGGCCACAAAATAGCATTCCGTCAAGGTCATCCTCATCCCCTGTCATTCTCACATGATGTTGCTGCAAGAGAAGAAGAGCAGCTGATAAAAGAGAACAGCCTTGAGCACTCCTCTAGACTCTCCTTGACTCCAAGCATGTACGTACTACATAACAATGGAAGGCCGTCATCAATACCAATTGACTTTGGATTCGTTCTAGTATTTTGCAAGCATACTCCCTTTTTTTGATAAGGATTAGATATTAAGATGAGTTTGATTTAACAAAAAATGCAAGTGCAGCATAGATTGTGATATTTTTGTGTCCTCCGACCATTGACTGTCCGTTTTATTTATGAACCAGGATTAGCCTCAAGCTCTGCCAGCAAATTGTACCACCTTGGGAATTATTTCAGAGGGTGTTCAATACGAGGCTAGACATTTCCTTGGACACGCTCCAAAGAGCAACACAGTCATTGCCTGCACTTGTATGCAATGCTTTTTGGCCCTTGCTGCTATGCCATCCGTTGATCGGCCATTTGACGTCTGCTTCATAAAAGTCGTCTATACTGCAAAACACTTGTTTAAAAGAGACTTTCAGAAGCATTCCTAAATATTTGCAGCAGTATTTAGCAAAACGATTTCACTATTATAGAATAATAGTATGATTTGGGGACGTCTGTTTATATACCAAGTGTGAGGGAATTTCTGAGAACAAATATTTGTGAGGTCAAGGCTCTCAAGTTCTGTATATTGTTCAGCATCAAATCAAACTCTTCTCTCTCTCTCCCTCCGTTCCTCTGGCTCTCACCCTCAAACTCGACTGACACTTTATGTAACACATAATGGGGCATCCTTGGTGATGATATTTCTGTACAATTATTTTACCGCCCTCTGTTGCAACGTTCCATTGTCCATACAGTATCTTGGACTTTGTGTAATAGTGGTTAGGGTTAGTGCTAGTAACAGACTGCACAACCGACAATTTGGAGTTGGCCAAATGCTGCTACTTTTGAAGCTGTGTATTTTTGCGTCGGACGCTGCCGAAGCAAAACACAATGATTGGTTTATTGCAAGTGAGGTTGTGTCAAGGAGAGACAACAAAATCGGACATAGTGCTGTTTGTGGGAGCATAAAAGCATATCAGTGTGCCTTTTGTCTATGGAAGAATCATTCACTCTGACAAGCAAACGTTGTTATTATACAGCTAAAGAGTTCCCTCTGGAGCATGACTGATGATATTGTTTAGACTACATTTAGCAATTAAAAGTCTGCAGTAATAAACTGGTCGCTATTTTACCACACTTTGGCAGAGAACTTGAATGTGCATGCTGAAAAGATGTCAAATTCATGTTTAGCTGTCTACATGATACATCCATCCACATCTATCATATCTGCATATCCTCTTCAGGCTGAAGTACCCAGAGAGAATCTAGGCAAGCATGGGGAAAATGTGTAAACTTCACACAGGAAATCAAATGATGAGATTTAAACAAAGGTCAGAAGTGCCTACGTGAAACCCTGGGGAAAATTGCTACAGTCATATTTTTCATGATGTCCATTTGTACATTGATTGATTCAAACGTACTATCTGGAGGGCTTTTAATCGTTGAGGTTCTACTATATTGTGGCAATGATTGATAGAGGGTAAAAGTGTTTGCTTTGTTGTTGCCCCAGTCCCGCCCCCACTCAACCCTCTCCATGCACTTTAGAATTTGACATTGGCGGTGGTTAGTAACACACCATTTCCTCAGCTCTCACATTCCACTGATAAAAAGTACAACTTATCCCATAAGGCCACGCTTCTACAGAGCGAGACTTGGCTCATAACACAGGAGACCTGTGGGATAGATATGGGAATATTACCATCAACTGCTCGGCTGCCAGCCTTGTGTGTGAAGCAACAGAGTGAAACAACTTTTTCAGATACCACTTCAACAATTTTGCTTGTCTAACGTGTAGCTGAAATAAAACCATCTTAAGATCACAAAAGCGGCCATTAGTGGGGTTTCTCACTATCAGCTTCATACTGTTGGCAGTACACAACATACGGATTTGGGCATGGTTACTCTTCATTCTCCTGATTGTCAAGGGCTTTATGCTGCCCAAGGCATTTATTCAGCAGTTTCTCACTGGAGTCCATTCTTGCTCTTTTATCCGTGGTTCTGAGTTCCCAGCCAACCTCCTTCCTTTCTTAGTGTACAGTTTTTCGGGACACTGAAGTTTCAACATTATGCCCAAGTCTGACGCCATTGGAAAAATGCATCATTGCACGGACAACCATGTCGCTCAACGGAAGTACCGGCCCGAACAATACCGTGAGCTAAGAAAAAGAAAATAGATGAAAGTTGAGTGACCCCCTTTCTCTGCTGGGTCCAGCCATGCAAGTGAGAGATGATGTGCCATTGAGCCAGGAGTTAACCGAGCAGATGGCACGAGCAGAAGGAGCAGCGGGTGAAGATTGTCAGGCTCAAGAGTTGGTGAAGGCCAGGCAACGTTACCAAATGTTGGGCTTTATGCTTTGGTAATTGTGGATTTCTTTCTCCCACCTCGCACTTATTATTGCGTCGCAAAGAGGGCTTGATTGTTTTAGGATGCTAGTTAAGTTTAATGATGTAGGCTAAATTATTTTCATGATGCAAATGACCCTTTTAGCACCGCCTGTACAGTTAACCGTCTCATGACGATGACAATTTGACTCTGGAATTTCCATTACTTTCTAATGGAAAAGCAGTTTGTTAGCGTAGCGGACAATCAGAACGGAGGCGCTTACCACATGTGAGCTGCTGTCCTCGGAGATTGCGAAACCCCAGGCCGTGGAGGTGGGTGGGAAACACGCATGCCGTGTCATTGCCAATCCTCACTGAGTTGCTTCGGGCCCACAAGAGAAGCCATTTCAGCTGACAGTCACAGAATAAAGTATCTGTCCTGAAGTGTCTGGTGAAAACAGCAAAATGCAGTTACAAACCTGTAAGTCAAAAATAATATTTCATATTACACTCTTCCTTATAAGCGTGCATCAATTGTTAATGCCGAGTTCCATTTGTGGTCCGCATTCTTAAGCAGCATCAAAATGGCCTCTTGGCTCTACAAATAACTACAATTTATTCTGACATTCATTTTCTAAAAAACATTTTACATATTGTAATTGACTGTGGAAAAAAGTTCTTTTGCAGGTCATCTGAAATGTTGTGAAAAAAAGAACTATAATAAAATATATATCGAGCGGGGGTGTTTCTCTTGAAAAATTGTGGGCTGCTGTGTTTGTAACGAGCAGAATAATGCCGCCCAGAGGAATAGTCTCACGTTGGTACTTAAACTGCATACTAAATTAGATGAGATTGAATCAACTATGGTTGCAGCCAAGCAGTGCATACTATTTCACCTCAATCGCTTCAACAAGAAATTCCATACAATCTATTGACTGATTATTCTGATTGCATTCATCCTTAATAAACTTATGTCAATATTAAGTGAATGACCCAGATTTTTAGATCTCATTTCTTATCAAATTTTCTTACAGTACTCTTAGAGCCACTAGGTGTGAGAAGAGTCCAACTGTCAACGTGGAGAAGATATTCCCAGATAAATTCCTGCAAGCAGAAAAACATACTTTTCAGCCACATCGGAGAAATAGTTCTACAATATCCACCTATCTGTCCATCTTCTTAGATCCTCAGCAGAGAAGCATTCCCTCCTCACTTCCTCTCCAGCCCCCCCGAGGAACACAGTTTAATGCCAAGTTTAAGAATAATAATAACAGCGATGCAATCTCAACATCATTATTACCAATAGAAAGACAACTTACAATTTGAAAAGATTGCCCAGATCTAGAAACATTTCAGGGGAGAGGCAACCTATTCTGTTGTTGGACAGGTCCCTGGAATGACAAAAGAAGGCCATCGTAAAACACGTTGGCAAAATACGTATGTACGTGTTGTATTAAAAAAAGTTGGAGGTGGTGAGTGCATCAACGTTTCCTTGTGCCCTTCCGCTATGCATTTTCTGCTTCTTTCCCTCAAACGCCAGCTTAAGCAGTCGGGCCTTGTGTGGAACAGAGCACTGTGCTTCTGTCGTCTAAAAATACATTTCTCAGAGTGAAAAATGATTTTATGCCCATCCCTGTGGAGGTGCCAAATGTTAAGTCCAGTTTCAAAGCAAAGGAGCAACACTGTTTTTTTAATAATAATAATAATAATAATAATCCTTGCCCATATCGACCTCAAATATGTATACATGCAGAGGGGGGGGGGTTGCACATCTATGGATGTGTGCCCTCATGCTCTGTAATTAAAGAGCAGCTTTGCTGGAGCAGCTGTGGGAAAATAAGCAGAGCATTCACATAATCACCAGTTGGGGAACACTTAAATTAACACTTTGCGTCTCCCTGAATTCAGAAACACAAAGACAAGTATACGCGTGCGTACACGCACACACACAATAACCAACTACCAACCACAATAACCAATATTATGAATGAAATAACCATTAGAAATATGCACGATGTTCTTGTGCCATCGCAGAGATGATCCTTTCACAGCATCTTCATTCTAACTAATTACTTCGACATCTGTCCTAGCTAGGCATCTAAAATAAAAGCAGCCAATGTGTGCGTAGTATGTCTTTTCAAAATATTCCAAAGAAGCGACTTCAAACCGATCCATGTTCACACAGACTTGCAAAACAGACACTTGGGAAGAAACACTACCAGCATGACCAACTCTTGAAAACCTTTGCCAGCATCATCTTGTTGGTGGGTGTTTATCATTTTGGAAATATATATCATATAGTATGCTCCTAAACATGAGTGGTAGAGTCCATCATGCACAATCGAACTGGCCAATTTGTGTAATTCCCATTTTGGCTCCTCTCAGACTTAAAAACATTCAAATTGAAAAAGATTCGTAATGCGCCGAGCTGAACGTGTCCAAGGAACTGCGGATAGGCCAAATGCAGCCTGCAGGCTATACGGTATAAAACCTGTGGCTGGAACTTAAAGGATAACATCTTTTCACATTTTCATGCAAGGAAAATTATTTGCTTGCATGAAACTGCAGTTCATTTTGACATAGGACTCAATATATATTCTTGTCATCGCCAAAGGCCAAATGAGTTCTTCCCTCGGCTCCTGGAGAAGACCGTGACGAGACTCTATAATACTTACAGTTTCCTCAGAATCAGCAGACCACGGAAGGCCCAGGGCTCTACTCTGCTTATCAGATTATTCCTCAGATCCCTGAAGAGGACAAACAAGAAGGAGTCAGGGCAAACGGTACAAAAGCAGAGACTGTGAACACATGCTTTCCATGCAAATAGGACTTCATACAAATCATAGTCCAGGTTATTGGGATACGAAAAAAAAAACACCAAAGATGAGGAATAAAATGTTCAAAGAAACTTTGAGGAATATCAAACCTTGCCCATACATCTTCTTCATATTTTTTTTGTGGCTAAAACTGAATGTTTGCCTTTTGTGCAGGTCGTGTGGATTTAGTTCCCAATCAGTGACTCAACATGTGTTCTGTGACCAATCCAGTCTGAATGTGAACAGGCTAAGATTATATAAAAATTGGACAGGTTAAAAAAGGGAAAAAAAGGAAAGAATAATATTCTGTATAGTGACTAAGTATAAAAATACAGAATTCCATCAGAGATATTATTCTGGTTTTCAAGCTATAAAAAAAAAAAAAGTACACTCTTGCTATTACTAACCATTTCCTGTTTCCGTAACACCCTGACCACATCCCGGGGAGAGGGAACACACATCGTGGTTTTACTCAAGGACTCTGCGTCAACCACCACCACCCAATATAAAAAATAAAACAATCCAAACGCAGAACAGTGGCGCTTACATTAAAGAAAATGCATCAGAGCTGGCCTCATGACATACGTATATAGGTCATATGATAGCCTCTTAGTCCAGTCAGGTCCATGAACGGGTACCTCTCATCTTTGCTCCATTCTAAATTGTCTTTGATCATGTGCAACATCCAGCTAAAGAGCAAATGGAGGGTGCGGGCCCAGAAGTCATCCATTGTGCCTGCAGCACCTTCTTTCATCTTGACCTGTGTTACCAGCCCTGGGCTGCTTTGCTGAATTAGCACATAATGACTCCAGGTTCATATCAACTGACTAACTAGAATTGCAAAGGTCAATTCTCTCTGTTTACTGACCTGTATGGATATAAAAACACACACACACAACTAATGTGACCGATTCCTTTCTGGATCAATACGAGTACCACAATCACACGCATGCACGTTTCTTAAGCTTGTGTGGGCTCAGTGAATATTGATGTAGTTATGAGAATATTTACAAAAGGTCAAGTTCCACCCCAAGTAGGCAAATAAAAGTGAAGCCCGCTGCAGGCACTTGGGCGGGCACTCATCCAAATGGAAAGTGACGCTGTATGATATATTTGATTGCCCACACACTTAATGAAATGAGACAATGGAATGCACTCGTTTGTATCACACTAAGATCAGGGTGACTCAAAGGGGGAGGGGGTGGAGCTTGTGGATCATTTGTTTCTTCATAATACAACGGGCTCTATTTCCGTGGACAGCGCATGTGCATTCGGGCGTAAAAACTGGCCCATCTTGATTTCCGAGGGAGTGCAAGACTCCTTTAGTGGTCATCTGAAGATGATTGGGGGGTTTTACATGTATTTTTAGAATATCAAAGAAAATGCCAGAGGGGCTGAATTGGGGCTGGAAATCAGTTCGATCGTCAAACAATGGATGTGGCTTGACTAATCGGAGCTGTAAGCACACATGTGAGGTGTGTTTTATTACCTGTTCTACAGTCTCTGCATGGGTGCCAAAGTTAATGGTCATCAACTTCAGGGTCAATTCGCACAGATTTGAGGGACTGTGATTTTTATTCTGCACTTTTCGCCAACACAGCTCAGAGACATTTACTCTGGTCGCTTCCCTTAATTAGAGAGTGCTCGCACCACCACGCTTGCCGTAAAAATAACCTTTTAAAAATACATTACGCTCACATAGCTAGAGCTACCAGGTGGGTTATTAAAAAGCATCACTAAGCATTAGTTGAGTGCTTATGTGCTTTGAAAAATCTTGCAGTTTTTTCGATGGAAATTTTATCAATTGATGGAAAAAAACCGTGTACAGCCACCCAACCTCATTCTTAGGTTTGATTGAAAACATAGATCAATTTGCCAAGTTCAAAACCTCTGATGTCACACTTGACAGACAGCTGGGCTAACACAAACAACAACGCCCAACTGCAAAAAGTCAAGAGCAGGAAGGCAATGTGCCTGCACAGAGAGGGAAAACAAATGTGGGCGAATCATGGTGTGTTCCCTTGTAGGCCTGCGTATTGTTTTTCTGCGTGCATGTTAAGTGTGTTGTTTTTTTTCCATTCATCAAGGACAGAATCGGCTTAAGCTGCCTTTACACATTACTGTAACAATTGCTGTCACTGACAAAGCCCAAGAACGTGCTTTTCTATCCTGAAGAGCAAAAGAAAAACAGCAAGACCCACAAATAATCAATAAGTACAATCTTTTATTCACACACAAATAGCCTAGTCATTGCCATTTTGTTATTCTGTTCCTAGACTTAACCTCTGACTCAGGACTTGATATGGATAACCTTAGAGACTCATAGCGGTCGCACAATCATAACAGACAGAATAATGTGGACACTCCAGACTGGCCATACTCTCATCAATCACTTCCCAAGGAGAAGCAGAGGCGGAATACAATTCATTACTTCAGACGAAACAAGAGCGAAACTTTTGAAGATGCCTCATCTGGTGCTTCGCAATGAGTTTGCAGGGCGGACAATTGCAAATGCCAGACGCCAACTTCGGAGACTTTTTTTTAGCATTTAGTATTATTCGAAGTATTTTGATATGTAGGCCAGTAATTCAAAGAGGATCCGAATATCCATGGACAGAGTTCAGTTGAGTATTTGGTAGCATTCACATGAAACCTCAAGTCACAATTATTTTGGAGCCTAAAAAGCATAATCGTCAGTATTAATAAAGGCTCTCTGTGTATTAGATAATGGGCTGAGGACACCCCCCCCCAAGCACCCAGTGTCTAATATGCTGTTAGTGCCAGTGGGTCCCACGGCAGCAAAGCGTGAACAAAGCTTGTCACTGTTCACTGCTCAGTTAGTTTTGCCATTTCATCATGGGTTCCCACCACACAAAACTCATTGTTCGAGTGCCAGTGAGGAAGCACATTGTCTTTCATTTTTACTTCTACCGTCTTTCTACTTCATAAACATTCCAAATGTAACAAAATGATTGCTGGATTTTTTCTTTTTGTCCCATTCATTTTTCTACATTAAACACAACACAAACCTTCTTTTTCTTCATCTTTCCCTTCTTCCTTTTTTCATTCTATTCTTAATTTTATTATAGAGACTTGACTTTTTTCAATGAATAGAAATTGAAAGCGCAGCGTTGACTTTCTATTGAATCAGTATCACAATTTCCCATGGTTGTCACGCCAGCTCTGTTTGCTTTCCAGGAACAACCCAAGCAACATGAGCCCACGGTAGCAGGTTGAATGGTGCAATCACACATGCACTATTAAAGCCGTCGATCCATTGCCAATTTCTTTTGATCCCGTCATGCAGCCAGCCAAGCACCCGACTCCAATGTGCCAGACCAAGGAAACAGTTGGCAGTCACTTTTGCGTACCTGGCCAGGCATCAAGTGCATTGACAAATGTACCCAAATGCTCCAAACGGCAAAAGAAAATAATGGTCTACTGCTCTCTATGGTGTGACTTGGATCCACATTTTTTTTCCCCTTATCCCTTGGGACCAGTTGGTCTGTCAGCCAGGCCTGACCCAGCTTAATTTCTGAGATCAGATGAGAGAGTGGCAAGGCTGAAAGATGAATTCATCACTATCATCCAATAAGATAGAGGGATGAAAAATGAAAACATAGGCCACCTTGCCAATGAGCGGCTGTTTAACTTCCCCACTTTTGGCAGCGAGTGCGAGAAGCTATCAGAGCAGGGTATCTTTTAAACAAATATTACTCAAGTGCACAACATTGTCACAGATGATCAAATCAAAGTAAGTGGCCACACCAAAGTATATACTACATCTGTAATAGGACAGAATTAAGAGCAGAGTACATCCATTGTCCTACTTCCTCGTCATCTCCAAATGTCATCCAGCCAGATAGAGAGGGAGGGAGGGAGGCAGTTCTTGGAGGGCTCCTCAAAGGTGAAAGCAATCAATTGGCTGACTTGAGGGGTCAGGCATGAGTAGGAGCACAGTCATCATAGATCTCATCATCAGGCAAGTCTCCTGGGACATTACATAAAGCGTCGTCGTATTTGCGGACAAGGTTTGCACACTGTCCAAGCTCCCGCGTTCTGCACTACATTAAACCTCGATATGATCTATTTTAAGACATTTACTGTAGCGATTGAGGTTAAGCGCTGGGGCTAAAGGGTGGAAATGACTGGCAATCCTCCTGCAAGTCGCACTCCTAATTTTTACGATGTCTTCCTTTTGGCTTTCTACAGCTTCAGTACAATGACAGACAGCTATAGTGGCACTCGGGGGAGGACAAAACAATAAAGTGAGCTTGATTTAGGTACTTACAGTTTTTCCAAAGCTGCCAAGCCATAGAAGGAGCCGTTCCTCAGCACAGCGATCTTGTTGTTACTCAGATTTCTGGTCAAGGGCAAACTATGATTAGAAATGAGGTCAGCATAAACAGTGACATGTATGAGCAGATCACAGGTCTGTGCTTTTGACGCGCGATGATGGGTAATCATGCAGAAACCCGAACCAAGAATCCAATATTTTTATTTAGTCCTGAAATGGTACAAAGGCAGGAAATATAGACAAAATCTGGGAGTAAATATACGTATGGAACACATGGATGGTTGGATGCAAGAGTTCTGCATGTTTACCAGTTTTTTTTAATTGGATTATGTACCTATTAATAGTTTCTAACGCTTTTCATACTGAAAAGAACACAGGAACCACAAAAGCTTTTTAACAGCTGAAATGAAGATAATTGGAAATTGGCAGCAGTATCTGTACCTGAAGCTACACCTTTAATCGATATGATATATTACCATCTGTACATAACTGCTAGCAATACGCATGTCGAGTGCAAGACAACTATAATAAGACATAAGTACCAAGGTTCGAGTTTGTGGGCATAACATTTTGTCCGCCTCAATTAAATGATATTACTTTGGCAATTTTATTAAATTGAAAACATTTTATGTGCAGCTGACTGGAATAAAAAATGATGGTAAGGTAAGACAGGAAAGCTATTTAATGTCACTTGTCGTGATGAGTTATGGGGAGATATTGTCTCTAAAAGTCCATCAACATTTCCTGTAACTTGTGATACTCGTGTTCTTTTGCCATGAGGCTAGCTAGATGTAACACGCCAGTTGCATCACTCCTATTAGCATCAGTGAGTAAATTCCAAACAGCACGTATAAGTTATAGAAGATAATTACAAATATGGTTGAAATTATTCTCTTGTTTAAGACTTGTTAAGGAAGTACTTTTCCAGTTTTTTTGTTAAAGTGATACAATAGAGCAGAGTATAGTCTTTGGCAGACAAAATTTCATATTTTGCTGTTCTGGCAGAAGAAAAAAAGTCCCTATATTACTCAACTGAATGTTTTGAGTTTGACAGGGTTGGTTTCATGTTTCCTATTCAGCCACATTTACACTAACACAATTTGATTCGACGCTATACAGTGCAGTCTGCAGATGAGTTATAGGATACTTATTCCACTGCCTAGATTAATGTCACTTTAAACATCTATTGAATGGTGTTTCCGGATTTCCTATCTGCTAAATATTGATGAAGCGATCAAGCTCTTAAATCATCACGGCAGTGCTGCTTTACTTCTCGGACAGTTCACCCCCCACTACTATGTATTCTCCCACTTGCAGTTAATTCAACTCAACTCCACTGTGTTCATTAACTGGAGCACTTAAGCAACAACCCCAAAGTGCTGTGCATCAAACATAATCCAAATGATCAGAAATAATAAACAAAGTATTTTTAACAAAGCCCAATTCCAATGAGGTTGAGTGATGACACTTAAGTTGTCCAGTAAAGCTGGACTGTAGACACAAAGTAGTCACTCAGCTTAAGCACCCGCCACCATTCCAGCTTGTGTCAGCAAAATCATATCGCCGTGCAACATAGCATTTCCATGTGGGCCTGCCTCAAAGTCTGACTTTTCATCAGACTGTAATAAAAAAACCATTGTCCTTTGGGTCAACTGGAAAATCTATTTTTCAAAGAGAACATGTATGTGATTTAAATTGCATTTGTATTCAAGATGAGATGTGAGATAGATGATCCGACATTTCCTTAGGAGGCTGCGATCGCTGGTGCGCCCCAAGAGGTTTAGTCGACTCATTTACTTTGCTGTTGTCTGCTAGTCTTGTGTGTTATTTTTGATTACATTTGAATTTCAAATTGATTAGAACTTTACATGTTAGAACTTTCACTGGAGCATAGCGAGGGTTACTGGATGTCATAATTTGTGCAGATGTAATCAAGTAGTTATTATGGCGGATAGGAGCTATAAAAATCACTTGTAATTGATGAATATTTAAGGACGATGCGATCTTGGTTAAGCATTGTTGTGATGTAACGATTACAACAAAAATGTTGATTCAACTTTTATTTTTGGTGTTATCTTTTTTTATTTTTTTATCTTATTTTGAAATGAGCAATGTGTCATTTCTGAATACATTTGGAAACAGCACACTGGATGAAGTGGAAGGGAGCCCAAAATCAGAAAGCAACAGTTACGTATATGTTTTCATTTTTGTTGATCCAGACATCAATATCCTACTCGGGCCTTGTCAACTCCGTTTTATTTTCCACACAAAGCTCTCTGACTTCAGATGTTTTAAACCAATAAATAGCAGCATGAAGCAAAATAGAGATGGTAAGAAGGTGCTGACAGGGTCAGGCTCCCCAAATACATTTTGTGAAATTGAAAGCTGAAATTGCAAAATTTCAAAGAAAACACCGCAATCCTTTTGAGAGTCACAAATGTATGTTGCGAATGTGAAATCATCAGATAGATTGTTCTGTCACTAGGATTCATTCTTCCCATTCCCCGGACACCTACACCTCCCTCTTTGGACATCCTTCACAGGGACAGGACAGGACAGGCATCCTCTGTTTGAACAAACTCAAGCGTGGTGCTGTGGATGTGTGTGCGTGCGTGCCGGCCACACTACTCGGGCACGTAGCGCACACACAGGCATCTGCCTAATGTCCAGGAAATGAATGGAATAACATGATTGATCATTACGTAAACAAAGCCACTTGTGGGTATCCGTCCAACTCATTATTTACATTGTCAATTATGTTCTGTGCGGATAAACTGCAAAGAAAAAGAGAGCGGTTCAGGATTATAGGATCCTGTGGATTGCAGTTCATGGAGTATTCCGGCAGGAGCTGAATTGACCAGAAACAAAAAGTGTTGACTCAATGTTGCAAGTGTTGCATGTGTTTTACGATTGAACTTTGTGTTACCCTCCATTCATCGATCCACGCATGCATTCCAAACACTAGAACAACCCAGATTTTGAAACGACAAGAACTACCAGCTGTCATTTGGACAACTTGCACTCACAACTTGTGTCAAATAAAGGTATTTATCGGCGTGATAATGGGAAAAAAAAAGTCACGTTCATGTCTGTCAAGCCGTCCAAACGGGAGACAAGTTCAATCGATGTCGGTTCTCCGTTTAACAGGAGCTCAGGCTTCCAATTTGTCCTGGCTACAGCTGGGAGACACACTGTGTGGTCGGACTGAAATGTAGTTAATCTAGAAAAGAGGCTGGCGGCCATGCAGCGGAGACACCCAGCTGTATTATTACACAAGAGCAGAAACCAAAATAGCAACCGACACCATCCAACACGGCCAATCATGAGGAACGAGAGGAGAGATCACGATGTTAACTATTACAAACATTTGGATCCGCCAGCAGCTCCAGACACTTTCCCTCAACCGGCCAAATGTTGTGTTATTCTAAAAGATAGAGTTAAAAGGCACGGCCAATGAAAACAGCATATTTTATATCAAGCAGCACTGAAGTTGGATGGGAAAGTGACATTGCTTCAAGGGTTACCTAGGAGAAGTACTTCATCTCCCAGCCTCGACATGATAAGTGAGGCCCATCTGCCAGGGATGCAACCCATCAAAACGGAAATTCCCAAGTTGTTTATTCAAGTGCTAGAGAATGAGGCGACGGGGAATTTCGTCCAATAAGGTGACTCCTTTTTGACTGATTAACCTCATTCTAAAAAGCATTTGAATTGTTTCTCAACAAGCGGATTTGTGTTTATTGCACATCATGCAAAGTGACATACGACATTAAAAAGTCAAGATAATAGTTTCGATTCAACTGCATCCCCAAAACAGCAATTCTTCAAATGGTGTCTACTTCTGTTTTGCATAGCAAATCATTTTTTTAAATCAAAGAACAAATGAAAAATGATACGCCCCTAACATGAGATGGCAGAAGATACAATAGATCTGTAGTTGGTCCTGTCTTTCTGCAAGTACTGTACATCAGCTTTGTGGCCCAGAAATCACATTGGTTCAACATCTCATTATTATTTCAGTACTTTTTGTGACCTTTTCATTATGAATGATGACGCTTCGCGATGGAGTCTCTGCATATTCCAAAAAATGTCAATGTTATGTTCATCCAAAATTCTATTCTCTCTGTGTGTCAATCATTAGTATCATTTCAATGTGTAGCCAACGTATTGTACAAACGAGATGCTTTACAATGGAGCAAAAGAAAGATGCAAAGGAAGAAGAGTAGGAGCCACGTGAATGTAAATTATTCACAGCCACTAAGCATGGAGCTTTAAAGCACTTTACACTCCATAGTGCTCAGCCAAGTCTACTTATTAGTGTATCAAGGGACAAAATCTTATGGCGCATCATTTTGGCTACAGATCCTCCTTGGTGGATAGATACGTAGGTCATTGTCTGTTTATTGGCCTACTCGGAGAGGAACACAGAAACTTGGAATCTTATTTTGTAATGCATCTGTTTTATTTTGTTTTGTTTTTTGCAAAGTCAGCAGAAGTTTGATCTTTGCTGGTGGCATATTTGCTTGTGTGCGTGCAGGTTTTTTTTTTTTCCTTTCATGCAACACTGCTTCTCTGTCGGATCAGTGATGTGATGATCCGATTAGCCTGGCTTTGCACCATCCTCCATTTTATTCATTCATTACTTGACTGACTTGACACTTGATCAAGCTGATCTGTGCATTTTTTTTTTTTAAATGAACTGTGGCGTGGCCTTGCACGAGTTTGATCACGGGTGTTTTACTTGCTTGTTGCGAGTGTCACTCCAGCCAGAAATGAAGTGTGACATCACTCGTATGAATAAGGGAAAAAGTCCCACTTTCTTCATTTCCTAAGCAACAATGGACGACATGGCAACGGCAGCTGCTTTATTCTTGTCATGCCTCATGTCCTGCCAACTACGGGAGCATCAAGAAGCACACAGCTGCTCGTGAATTCCGCAGCATGTGAACGACTGCGGCGAGCAGCGCTACTAGCGAATTGGGCTTGGCATTTTCCCAGGTAGTTTGGTTCACTGGTTCGAGCTCTATTCCATCAACGTGCAAGGGCCGCGGCTTGTAATTCAAGGTATGGCTGTACTTGGTTGTTTCATTCCGAAATCTGAATCTAAATAATCCATTTTCCATAACATGTACCCTTTCTAATCCAGAAGCTGATTTACTGCACTTGTTTCTAATGTTGTCAGCTAAGCGCTATGTTCTTCAAGAAAATCCAGCCCCTGCACTGACGACCAGAACCCACACAGCAGACGACTTAATGCTAAACCCAAAGATCAGGATCAAAAGATTTCTTCTTGCTCTCAAACAGTACTGAAGTAGGCTTTGGAAGAGCTTAGTGTGGTTACGTCAAAGAAGATACGCAAATCCAGACGAAAATCACTTTCACTCGCTCTGAAAGTGCAGTGGACCAGTTCACCGAGTCTTTACTGCAGTACCGTTACACTGGGGATACGAACGGGTTTAAACAATGAATGCTAATGAACATTTTTCTGTCATAAAATCGAGTCAAATTTAATAACTGTCAGGCAAAGACAATCAATTGAATAAACAAAGTTGTTGGAAACAAAATGATGAATTCTTGACACGAATTGTTCAAATTCATGCAAGGACATTAGTCATTACCATAATATCAGTAAATGAGACGCGACTTCCAGAGAAATACGGTCAAATTTGAGACTCTTCGCCAATAAGAGATGACATGGTGAAAGGGTTTACAAACAGGTTTCCCCAGGTGGTTCTCTAGCTTTACTTCAGAGAACAGCCAAAAATAAAAGCACTCTCCTCAAAGCTGCATGAGGAGACGGAGCAAAAACATTTGTAAGCATCTTTCCTTTACAAGATGTATAGAGATGACTAGCGATTCCTTTTGAGCTTTTTTTTTTACCAACCAAAATTCAGGCACATTTAAATGTGTGTCCATGTTTGTTTGACAAAGTGTGATTTGTTTTTCCTCATGGTGAAGCCGATTTCATTTCATTTGGATGTGTGGTTACACATACTGTACTTTGTGATAGTGAACACAGCAGATTTGAAATCATGGCTATTATAAAATGTTCCCAGACAACTTCAGCATTCTAATTAGACACTTGCTTTGCGTCCAATGAGTGAGTGTCAGCCACTCCTCATCCAATCTTCCAAAATATGTTGTTCTTCCTCCTGTGGACAAGCTGTGTTCCCTCCCATTACACACACAAGAAGTGATGAACGAAAACTTGAGCCAATTCTTGGTCTTAGCCATTTGGTGGCTTTCTTTACCATCTGTGCATTACACTCACTAACCACATGGGTTTTTTGTTTAGAAGGTCTGCAATTATTTTCAGTAAGCTATGGGACGGGTGACTCATACTGGACACCAAAGTGAGGAATTGGCACCAAGTCCAAAAAGTTAGGAAAATTGAATTGGTGAAAATTGGTACAACCACAAGTAAACTCTATTTTGCCTCAAGTACTTCAACAATTTCCATGAAATGAGATGATTTTTGCATCCCTTGCTGCCACACACTCCACATACAGTTGGTGGGTGCATTTCCAAAGCACTGCAATCCTGCAAGGCTCTCTCACTCCTCACCAATATGAAACTAAGAAAAAGCAAGTATAAACATGTCCAAAGAGGCAATGGTTTCCACGCTTGGATGCCATATGTTTCAGTGGTCGCTGAGGAAATGCTTTGACAAGCACTTCATTGTCCACGTTGCTTATAAGAGCAGGAGAAAATGACAAGAGATCATTTGGGGAAACATTTGGGGAGATTTGTAGTGCTGTCTACAGTTGACATTGGTATGTGCACACTTCCCTGGATATATGTATTTATTTGCACAGCACATCTAAACAAAAGAGTGAGCGGGGAGGCCACTTCAGCCTGACAAAGGTCACATTTCCTAGCGCAGGAAAACTGCTTCCTGGCCAGCCAGAGCAGCCTACCAAGGAATAAGGCGGAATCGTGACGCTACTCCATTACTGGGTTCCTAAAATCCGTTTTTTTTCCTCTGGCACATTACATTTTCACAACACTAAAAATTCAGCATAACAATAATATACAATATCATGATACAGTTTGTAATATTTATGATTCTTATATTATATTATTATATCATTTCCATATTAATATTCCCATTTCCTATACCTTTCCAAATTTAGGAAATCAAATTCCATATTTTCCCATACTTGTGTGCTGTTAAAACATCTCTTGCTATGAAAAAAAAGGTCAATCTGCTAAAACGTACTTCCGAATCACTACATGTACGTATATATATTGCAGCATAATTTATAATTTGCTTCCTTTATTTCTACTTTAAGATTTCAATTCCCTCAGCACCTAGAAGCTGCAAAAAGCATCACATTGACAAATGCTAAATCCAGAACACAGCCCTTAACCATTGGCCACTTAGAGGAACTAAAGTCCCCTTGGCTGCACAAAAGACAACTCCAAACTAAATGACTGCAAGCAAAGTGCAAGCATTAATCAGCTGAGCCCGCCGTGCAAAATGTTTGGCAGTAATTTATGTATCAATAGCCTTTACATTTCATATTTACTGAAGGCAGAAATACAACTGTTAATTAGTGGAGCAGTCAGTCAGTGCACCTGCAGAGAAGCAAGGAACATTATCAACCCCCCTAAGTGTATGAAGTGCTATTTCATCAACAGGAGAGCACACAGGAGGGGTTCTCACACTTGCAATCAAAGTGTAACATCCGCATTTTAATAACTTGCAGTATAATGCAGTTAATAGGGTATACTTTAGTCAAAGGCCACCGGAGTTTGCTGTTTTGGGGGTGTCTGACAATTTCATGGTCGGGTTTCTGTCAACCTTAGCATGTAGAGAAAAAAACAATTGCTGCATGTATTTGAAAATTGGAAATCAATTAAATGAATAAAATGATATATCTATCTATCTATCATTTCTTGCATGTATCATTTTACCTCCTTACTTACAGTGAGAAGGTCCTGTTGGGCAAAAAGCTCGGGTGCAGTGTCTCCATCAGGTCCACATCATCACACACCACTTTGACTCGGACGTGCTGCCTGCTCGGGTCTTTGGACCTTTCGGCCGAACATTGACAGCTGTCCACGATCAGGTCCGGGCAGTTTCTGTTGGCCACGCTGGAGCCCCACAGCCCGAGCATGGCGCACAGTAAAGTCACAATCGTCATGATGGAATATGCTCCTTCTCGCGCTCATCTGTCAAGTGGTGTCCTCCCAGCTTGTAGTCCATGGGCTGAAGCCGCGGTGCAGCTCTCACTCACGCCGTCATCTCCACAAACAGCACTTTTCAAGCTTGCCCAATGTTTGTCTTGACTCGTTTCGTTCCATTCTTGCCATCAACAACTTCTCAAGTTCCCTTGTGGTGCGCCATGCGTATTGTGGACAGCGCGCTCCAAAAGTATAGACAAACTTTGGCGCACGCACAGTTTAATGACACATCGAAACGTCCCTCTAATTATCATTGAAAAGGTTTTGTCAGAGCTGCTGGCAACCGCTGCCGCCAGCAGCCTTGGACCAAGTTGTTGCCTTCAAAGTCCCTCCCAGCAAGTTTAGTGGGCTTGAATGTGCACGGTTCTGAACTTGACGGGATCCAGAAGTCACATGACTTTGCTGTCATACATTTTGGGACTTCAAATGAAGGTCAAACTTTCATGATCTATGTTTTTGCCAATTTGGTTTTGATTAGATTTTATTTGGATGTTTTTCTTGCTCTTTTGTCCCGTTATGTTATTGCGTCCACCTCCGGGATTTTTATTTTTATTTTTTCATCTCCTTTGGCTTAAGTAGGGCTTGACTGATAGATACATACATAGGATTCTGGGAAAATAATTTACGCATCTATTTAAATAGATGCGTAAATTATTTTCACATTTTATTGGATATTCTAAATTTAGAATATCCAATAAAATGTTACCGGGCCTTAACTGACCTTAACTTGTGTTTACCCATCAGCTCCCTCCCTCAGACAGGTAACCAGGTGTTTGCTGTTGTCTCATCAGTTGTTACCTAAATTATTATCTTTTTTTTTTCTTTTTTTTTTGACTGCACCTGTTTCACTTCCCTGCTTGATGCATTTGGGTCCGCAACCATGACAATAATGTTCCATGACCCATTTATGCGGTAATTGATTCCAAAAGTTCCATCTGATTTTTACTCAACTCCACGTAGCATCCGAGTTTCACTTTTGCAATTGAACTACTGAAATCAAGTTTTATTGAGATGCATCCGGAGAACAATGGAAAATTCATGCTTGAGATCGAATCTGATCGTGATGTTCCTCCATGCAGCTTAGTATGTGTGAGCATTCCTCCCTCATTATCTATATGGCTGTGATTGAAGAACAAAAGATCATTTGAGCCCAGTCCCATTGACCTGGCAAAAGCAGTGCGTGTTCTCAATTTGTCTGTTTGAGCGGCAGAAAAACACTCTATTCCGCCGACATGAGTAAGCTACACAGGGACCAACACATCCTGTCTGCTGTGTTTATTATCCACACATGGAGGCCTGGTTCCCTCCCCATTGTACTCACTTGCCGCCTCCCAGGGCTGCCACTCACGCATGTTTTCACAGATGTACTTGTGCGCATTGCTGGATGTGCACAAGAGGCTCCTCCGTGGGGAAAGTCACCTGGCGAGTGTGGAATCACAGTTTTTGGTGATCCATGGTTGTGATCTACTTGAATTGTCATTAGGGAAAACAGCTTCAACTCTGGGCAAGCACTTTTGGATGGCTAATTGTGATTCATGGAATTTGTGAGGAGATAAACGCATCCATACTGTACATACATTCAATTGAATACACTGCAAAGACAAGATATGTCATTTTTGTAGAATGTCAATGGTGTCACCCCAAATGAATTGGAGGTCCAAATAAATGAATAAAAATGATCATATGAAACATTATTTCAACGACACAATACTGCAATATTGGTGCAGTAGTAATTTGAGGTAAGAGCTCATATGGGTGCAGCAATGGAAAAAGACTTTCTCTGCAGAACATGTTTTCACTCATGCTCATTAATGTTCACGCCTGTTCCTTATTACTCGCTGACAGCGATTAATAGACTTTGTCCGGCAGCAATCGCAGTTCTCACTAAATATTTACCTGTTCCACTTGATGAGGGAGGCCACAATCAGGATGGCAGTGTTCTCATGTTTCTTTTAACTCCGTGCCCTTTGGGAGAAAAGCTGTCTTCATTTGAAGTGAGAATGCCTTGTCTTGTCTTTCTACACTGCAGTTTAGCTTTCAGCACATCACACAGGTGGTCTCAGCAAATATTAATAATAGTGTGAAAATGTAAAATCACATTACAATGCTCTTCCGACAGGACAATCACTAAAAGGAAGGCAAAAGGTGTCCAAACATGTCATCTGTATGTAAATACATCATGTTTCAATTGGTTTGGTTATTCAATAATACAATAGAATAGTTAAACAATTCAATGGGCAAACCAACAAACTAACACACACAAAAGTTACCCACCCCACATTGCAACAACAACAGATGAATTCTACAGCTAAATTTGAAACATGCATGAGGCAAACACTGACTACTGAATTATCTCGCCCCACACACACAATTAAAAAAGACATTGACGTGTTCATGTTCCTGCTCTCGCCAAATGGTGTGAACTCTTTTACAAGCTCGCCGCGTAACGATCTTTCCATGGCTGCGGACAAGCGAGTCCAGTACTGTGTATTTATTTGTAATCACTCTTCTAACTCTCAACCCCCATCCCAAGATGCTTATCATTATTGTAGTGTTGTGCGCTACTGTCTGAACACTCCAGCAATATATTGTACACGTTTGAAGGCTGCAATATTGGGAACAATTTCTTTATTATGTGCGGGTTATTTGTTCCCCTCCATGTAATATTGTTGAGAAACAGCAGTGCTGTGTTATTAGCGGTGTAGAAGTCATTTTACAAATTCCCACTCGTAATCTAGCCTGTGTGAGAAGGGATCAAATGCACATATGAAATATCAGGGGAATGTTTTATGCCAGAGTGAAAGGGCATGGACAAAATCAAAATATTTATTTTACCAAGTCATTTGATCCTATTTTACGTCTGACTTTACTATGAAAATAAAATGCTGGAAATATAATCGCCTTTTTCTCAATACAATGCATTTTTTTGTTCTTGAAACATTCAACCTCTCCGTGTTTTTATTTGACTTCCTCAATTTCATTTTGGTTTTATGCAAGGACTTTGTCTGAAAACAAACAGGACGCTTTGTATTATTTGTAATATTTGAATATTAGCTTTGTTCGGGAAATGTGAGAGACTACAGGATGTGAAAAAGTCTTTTTATTCACTGCTTTCCTACTGTTTACAGTACAAACAATGGGCGGGATCAAGAAAGAAGAAGAGGAGGAGAAATGTTTCAAATGAGTAGGTATGTTGTCTTTCTAGTTTCGATTTGAGATGAGCTCATTTGAACACAGATGCATTGTTGAAAAGGTTCAAGCCTTACGGGATGGCTCGCTCGCACGTGAATGCTGGCTGACCTTAATGCTCGTCAAGTTGAATAGGAACAACTAACAGGCAGGAGTCACTTTCCTGGTCTACCATGCAGCCATTTTTGGGAGAATAATTGCCGCTTGTTCTCAGCCAAGGTCGTCTCAGAGTCAGAGCTGATGCGCTCCCGTGAGAGATATTTCATGCCTGTCGGTGCGGCTCTCTCAAGCCACTTTGCTATTAAAAAGGCCAGCTTTGCTTGATTCTGGAGATCTCAGACTTGCCTCAAGAAGATTGCTGGCACACATCACTTTGCGTCCATCCTTCTCCCAAACAGTCCAGTCGAGAAGTTCTTTTTTTATACTCCCCCGTTATTGCTATCCACTCATCTGCATCGTGGCCTTCACGGAGAAAGAAACGTCTCTTTTCTGGTGGCCGCATCAAAGAAGTCAACTTGGAGGAAATGAGGAAAGCACATGTCGCTCACCACACAAACCTCCACTTTCACCACTCCCATTCCCAGCACGACAAGCAAGGACCTCGGAGTTTTTCAATCAAAACATTTACTTGGGCATTTTGTGGTCACAAATGAGGTGGTGATCTTTGAACCTGCCTTTATCTAACTCTACCATCCAATCAGATGCGTTCAAGGCCTTTAACTAGAGCGCTCTCTAATTGGCCCAAACCGCACGTGGGTGCAGCCTCACCACGTAACGTTCAAAGACGGCGGGCGCTCGGTCAACTGTTGCAGTGGGCTCGTTAAAACATTAGACTTTAGAGATAGAGGAACGTACGGAAGGTCATTCTTGGTGCATCGAGCCTGAGCATGAAATCAAAGTGCAAATTTGGAATTTTCCATGTGTACGACATGACATTTGGTGTGACGTTTTAATTCTTGACGTTTGGACTGGATTGTTTTTGTCAGTGATTTGCAGCAAGACCCACTAACACACTATCAGAGGCACTGACCTACATTTACAACTTCAATGTGTTATTGATGCACATGTTATTTAATACTTTGCAATTTTATTCCATTCTCTGATCTGGTATTTCTTGTTTCATACGCATAACACACATGCAGGCTGCTCCACCCTTACATGATATATACGTATATCATTATTATTCATAAAATCTTGATCTAAACTTGATGTGATAAATAGGCCCACACCCCTCTGACAAACTGCAGTTAAGACTTTGACTTGTTGTGACTGTTCTAGTTTGACTTGATTCCCTTGTCTTTCACTCACTGACACTGGATGCAAGCCAAGCAAAATGTTGACCTGGGTTCCCTCACGGAGCTGCTTCTGCAGGACATCTGCTCACAGCAACACAGCAGCAGCAGCAGCAGCAGCAGCAACAGACAACCGCCAGCTGTCCAGAGTCAACCGCTAGTAAATTAGTCCAAAGCAGATTTCAAAACATCTAAATTGGATTTAACTAACAGAACACAGGATTGGCTGGATGTGCTCGCTCATCTTTTACTGACTACGTAAATAAGTTTCAGTAGACCTTCTCAAATTCAAATTCAAAGGAAAAAAATACACTTGCTAATTTTCCTGTTATCTCAAAACTAGCATTAATCTGCTCTTTAATAATGTCAGATTTGGAATGAGTGTTCTGCAAAATGAAGATTTTCATTTGTCTATCTACTTCCATTGCCCTCCCCATGAGTGCAGAAAATAGTCCTATATCGTATTTGTGTATTTAATAATGCAGTGCAAACGCTTTATATGGTCTTTAATCTCAGCATGGGATCCTTTACTTGAATTTGTGTTTCACATTCCAAAAGAAACCGCTCAAGGGTTTTGACCTATCATGAACAGATCTTAAGCATGCGGAGCTGCATTTCACTAAAGCCCTGATTATAGACTGCAAATGATCCAAAACATCAGAGTAGTATTAGAATTGGATTGCAGCACCCCATTAATGAGCCTGAGTTCAAGATGAGTTCGGAGTCAAAGTTTTTTTTCGACCCATGAGCCAATTAAGGCCATCGTGCAAATTGGAAACAATGCAAAAACGACGAGTGAAAAAAGGAAATCCTTGCACCGACAAAGTGCATTCAGGAACTTTTACAGACAATAATTGACAGCTGAGTGGGCCCGTGTAACTCTTTTTCACAAGGCAGAATGTATTCATGACACATCCCTACAGTGGAAACTAAATGATTTACACCAACCTGGAGACCTTGAAGATGGCCACGTTAATTGATTTGGATGAGTAAAATCACACATCTTTCCTGTAAGCCAAATGACATGTTTGTGTTACTGCACCGACAGAAGTTTCCAAGATGGTTTTTTTTTTTTCTGGGTGGCTGTCAAGTCTATCCAATGATCACTGCAGCCAGGCAAGGATGAGAGTGAGTGAGAAACTGAAATATACATCACAGCAGGTTTTTCTTCAGATTCCTTCACTGTTTCTGGAAGTGCTTGGTCCTTCTTTAGTCACTGAGAGTTTACACTTATGCCACGAGATGCTGAAGCCTTCATAATGCAGTCAGGGCTTTTAGTCGCTGCATGAATTTCAATCAGAGTCAAATTAATCACAGATGTTGAAGTCTCTTGACAATTCTGGGGGAAAAAATGCCGTCACACGGACGTCACACTGCAGCATATTACAGGATTAGGGTTAGACAATGAGATCATCTACTGCTGAGATGAGCCATTATTATGCATAACAATGCAAGTAAATGACTGAGTATGTACGTACATGTCTGTAGGTGGCCATGCATATTCTCTTGGATAAATAGTAAGTAGGACTTCAGAAGGTTTTAAAAGCTTTGTTAACAGTATTTGTTACAATGTATGAAATGTGCCTCCAAATGTACTGGCATCAGTAACAATTCAACAGAGAGAAAATGTCAAATTAGTCCGAGCCGTTGCATAAACACTGGCCATAACCAATGAAAGCGGTTGATGACAGAAATACGTATTTGTTTTGCCTAACGTGTATACAAAATGAGCAAAAAGCACAGTTTGTCTGGTGTCTGTCGCAATTGGCTGCTCTCATCACCAACCTTTCTCTTCACTGCAGGTTTTCAAAAGGCATAACTGGGACTGGGTGACAGGAGGTCTTTTTATGTTTTACTTGCTATCATTTCAGAATTATATTTTGCCGAGACCTGTCGTGAATCTGGGCTACGAAACACCCACAGCAACGACACAGCTCGTGTGGCGGCCATACTAACATAGGAAGAGCGCAAATGGGCCCCAGGATGCCACTTTGAGATGCCTTTTCTACAGGCGGTATGACTGAAGGTCATCAGAACAAAATATATATTGAAAATCACCTAGCAACAACAAGAAAACGGACTGTTCGGTTTTTTTTCCCCCCGTGTTTTTATTTCCACCTACATATTGCCCATGTGCTCATTGTTCTCTCCTGTTTTGTGTATGCTGGTAAATTGTGAGAGCTACTTAGTATTCTGGACTCCCTACTGTGATGCAGAGGCTTCAGACTGAGCTATGACTCATCATGAATGCTCAGTGAGATCTCTGAGGTCAGACACAAAAAGCGTGCAGGCAGGCAGGCAGAATGGCACAGAGATGTACTGAGCACAATCTGCCAGGTTAGAGCCATTCAACTCAAATAACCTCTGACAGAATGGCACACTGTTTTTTTTTTAAATGTGTGAGGGAAGGAACAGCCCAAAATATGGATGTGGATCTTGCAGTGACGTTTGCATGATATGCGCAAAAATATGGCGACACTCAAGCTGTGCAAAAATATGGGGACACTCAAGCTATACCTCTCCACAGGAACTGGAAACTAATACAAAGACAACTCCGAGTCAAAATAAGTTAGAGAATAAACTAATGTGTCTCACTTAACCCCATAGTGATTAACCGATGCTTAAAAGTCCAGTCTTCGTATGTGTGCCAATTAAGCATGAACAAATTGATGAATTGATCTGATGTGTCCACGTATTCGTTCTAAGTTTAAAGCCCCAGTTCAATGTTACCTCTGAGTCCGTTTTTCTCCAGTTTCGTAGATAAAGGAGATTTTGTGATGTCTGCAGCACAGTGTTGTCACCACACAAGATGCCTTTTTAATGAACGGATTTGGACCATGCTTGCAATTTCAGCCCAATTATATTGTTGTCATGGGTGATAAGCGCCCATCTCAAGGTAGCTCACGGATCGCTCGGCTCTCAGTAGAGGCTAAACGCTGCCAGTCTAATGGGATCGCACAGACAGGCAGATATGGAAAAGTTAGGGAGGAATTTGTGTTTGGGCCAAAGACAAACCGGATAAGAGTTTGTAGCACATCTGATAAGAATGTTGTGGCTTATTGTGGAAAGCCCAGCAACACAAGCCAATGTGACAGCTGTAGCGGCGTGTAGGAGACCTTTGACTCCGTTTATGTGCAAGTTACTGGCACTCACTTTATCGTTTACATCTTGCCACATTGTATTTATTTTTTACTTGGCTTATCCCTACCCATCACGGGATACAATTGAGACTTGAATGAAAGACTTGACCTCTAGCCAACGCACTTTAGGTTTTGTGCCAGTTCAGAATCAAAAAGTTTGAGCTTTGACTTCATTATCCCAGTATACTTTTATATCGTATATAAAAAGCTGTGTGTTGGCTGAATAACAAAAACATTAGCCTGAGGTTCCATGAATCAGAGTGGTACCACCCTTATTAATATTAATATTGTTGTGTTGGTTAACAAAGGAAAAATAATTGTTCATGCAGAGAGAGAGAGAGAGAGAGAGAGCGAGAGAGAGAGAGAGCATTTTGCATTTTGTGGCAAGCTTGTATCTTGGTACATTCACTCAGAACATATTTGATGATAGCATTTTTTATCATCAAATATGTTCTGAGTGACTGTGTCCCCTCCCATGCTGACCCCCAGCTGTGTGTTTCATATAAGCACTGCCAATCAAGTGGAAAACAAGCCCACCACCAAGATTCTTTTCAAACAAGACTGCTGTATTGCCAATAAAAATGCTCGTATAGCTCCCCAGATGTGCAGCGCGTTACTTACTGCACGCTGCAGATGCACTGCGGCACGTTTGAGCCTTTATGAAATATTATTCCACGGCGTCATCTGGTGGTTGCTTCGAGCAGTACGTGCTTCTCAACCTCTTTTCAGCATTTGCGTCAAAAAAAAACAACAAAAAAAACACGAGCTCTGTGTCTGAATATATATAGTGGTCAATCTTAAATTATTCAGAGTTTAAAATATAAAAAAAGAAAGACTTAATTAGATTCATTATTAATAAAGAAAATAGGAATAAAACATTATAACCTGCTCTTTAGGATCCCAGTAAAGATCTGCTCCCAAAAAGAAATCAGTCTTTAGTTAATTTTAGTTGTCAAGAGGTTAAGTGACACAGTTTGGGTTGAAACACCCTGGTATGAGGGCAAACTGGGAAATTGAAATCAAGCCTCCTGAATGAACTTATATTTTCCTGTAATATTTACATCCATTTCTTTCATCCACACAAACTATTTTATTGCTCTCATCTATTTCTTTACAATAAACATGCACAATGGCGGAATTTATTTACAAATGATACAGCAGAACAATATCGAGATCATTGTCGAGCGACAGTAAAAATACAATTTACACGTCCGAGGTTGGTCGTCAACATCACCGTGAGGTATTATTTGACAAGTTCTAGAACATGAAAGGAAAACGGGTTAGTCCATCTCTGAGAAGTGTGTCCATTTTGATTTGTGCTCCATGGTCATCTCCTGGCATTTTTTGTCTTTGAGAGGTCCTTGAAACCAAGTGAATGAGTTGCAGCTATATATATAGCCATGCTAAAAAAAAAAAAAAAAAAAAACACTTATCTAACCTTCTGTCATTTTTATTATGACAAAGCAAAGAATCTTCTGTAGTTTCTCTTCTGTCACTTTGGCTCGATATATAAGAATTAATTCCCCATCCTTTTCACAAGATAAATGTCCATTGTAAGAGAAAGGTGCCGTATATATTGTTAAATGATTCATGTGAATCATTTTAATCTCTCAGCGCTTGCCTGCTTCCACAGGACACAGCTCAGTCCAATATTGGAACACTTCTGAGGGTGAAGATGAGAAAAAAAACCAGAAGAGCTGACAAGATTTTTTTTTCATCCATTTTTTTTCACCATCATATCTAACACAAGTAAACCAAGCAAAGTAGATGAAAGTATATCAATAAAGTTATAGGTTCTGATAAGCATGCACGGAGAACAAAAGTTCGAAATGAAATTGTTACAGTTATCATCAGAGAAGGAGGGCCGACCCCGTCCATTTAAAACAGTAAAACAATGCCGCTGGAATAGTTTCTCAAGGCAATGCATTCAGTTGGATGCAAAGTTCATGATTTGAAGAAACTTGCAACTCATCCCAGTAGTGAGAACCTGTTACAGCAGTACTGAACACAACAACAACAACAACAAATGAACATGCAGCTTTGTCCTGTTGTCACTGGAGACTAACAGCATGCCGCTACCGTATTGACATTTGAAAATGCACTTTGAAATCTGATTATAATCTTTGGTTTAAATAATCAGCCACCAAACAAGAAATAACAAGTTGGACTGAACCAAAACAGAAAGTCATTCCAACCCTAACTTATGCCAACAACTGATAATATTAAAGTCAGACAAGCAGCCATGGAGCAGCCATTGGAGCTGATAAGGAAATGTAGACATCTTCATTTTGTCTGTCTTTATTCCAGCGTGAAACAAATGGTCTGCTGTCTAGGGAAGATAGAACGGTTTCCTCTCCAGTATAACAAAACGTTTTTCTTTAAACGAGGTTGAGTCATGTGAATTATGAACGAACGACGCAGTCTACTGATTTGGTAGTGATGCGAAGTATTAATAGCAAACGAATCAAATGATGTCTTCATCTCCTGTGTTTTTAGGTAGTCTTGAGTTTTTTGTGTACTAAAGACAAATAAATAAAGACATTTAGTGCTATTTGCTGGAAGTGAATTTTCCCCCATACTGTGCAAGTTTTTAAAACACATCTGCTTTCTTTTTATTTCTGCCACTGTCCATTCGTTTGGCCTAGTTTGATTCAAGATGTGAACCTTCAGGCAGAAAAGGATCAGAAAATATTATCGGGTAAAAGCGAACTGTCCTTTCAGCCTTTCACAGCACCGCCGGACATCAAATGAAAAATTGCAGCGCCGTCTTCTATGAATTAGCCACCAACCAACTTATTTCACATCAAGCTTTTCTGCGTATCGGACCTCACTTGTCAGCATTAAGTAGGCAAAAACAGAGGTGTTGAATTAAAACACTTTTGCTCTGCTCAGAAAAAAACATTCTTGTATCATTATCTTCTTCATTCTGTTGCTGCTTAGAAATATAGTCAAATCTCACCTCGGAACCACACCTAAGTCACACGGACAGTCAAATCAACTTCCTGTCTAAC